>NC_137775.1:23753707-24137971 GCF_963455305.1 Plecotus auritus
TTCTGCCCCCCAACAAGAGCATCTCTGAGGTCTAGGGTTGTAAAGTTTGCTCCTGACTGAAAAAGGAAGGAATTAATTGAATATGTGATATTGTTAACTAGTCAAAGAAAAACAAGAGGTTGCTTGTTTAATATATCTGACCATGGGTTAACAAGATATTTTGAGATTTGATCAAGCCTAAAATCTACTTTAAGTTACATGTTTAACTTTCATCCCCTTTTTATCATTAGAGTTCCTTTTTTTTAGAGACATTCTTTTGTGTGCTATCTATAAGAAAAGAAGCTGAGAGTAGTAGCTGGAAGTAGTTAGTGAAATCATTAGGAAAATATTTTATTATTTTAGTATCAGCAAAGACCTAATCACAAGGGCTCTGTTCTCCAAGTTTGATTTTAATGAAAATATGGAGATTAAATTTTAAATAGTCCAATAAAGTTGATACAAAAGTGAAGTTTAGAAACTCTTATGGACTGATAGAAAAAAATAAAAATAACTATAAAAAGACCAGCATGGGATGATAGGAAAAGCAATGGATTAGGAATGAAGAGAACTATTTCCTGATTTTAGTTTCAAGTGGTGGGTGTTTCTTTTTTTAATCAAGATATGATTGACATATAACATTATATTAGTTTCAGGTGAGCAATATAACAATTTGATATTTGTATATCTTGTGAAATGATCATCAAAATGAGTCCAATTGACATCCATCACCACAAGTAGTTACAAATTTTTTTCTGTGATGAGGACTTTTAAGATCTACTCTCTTAGCAACTTTCTAATATACAGTTCAGTGTTATTAACTACTAGAAGCCCGGTGCACAAAATTCGTGCACAGGGGTGGGTGTGTGTCCCTCAGCCCAGCCTGCACCCTCTCCAATCTGGGACACCTCAAGGGATGTCTGACTGCCTGTTTAGGCCCGATCCCACTGGGATCGGGCCTAAACTGGCTGTCGGACATCCCTCTCACAATCCAGGACTGCTGGCTCCCAACTGCTAGCCTCTCGCCTGCTTGCCTTCCTGATTTTCCCTAACCGCTTCTGCCTGCCAACCTGATCACCCCCTAACAACTCCCCTGCCAGCCTGATTGATGCCTAACTGCTCCCCGGCCAGCCTGTTTTCCCCTAACTGCCCTCCCCTGCAGGCCTGGTCACCCCTAACTGCCCTCCCCTGCAGGCCTGGTCACCCATAACTGCCCTTCCCTGCAGGCCTGGGTCCCCCCCAACTGCCCTTCCCTGCAGACCCAGTCACCCATAACTGCCCTTCCCTGCAGGCCTGGGTCCCCCCCAACTGCCCTTCCCTGCAGACCCAGTCACCCCCAACTTCCGTCCTCTGCCGGCTGGGTCACCCCTAACTGCCCTACCTTGCAGGCCTGGTTCCTCCCAACTGCCCTCCCCTGCTGGCCATCTTGCGGTGGCCATCTTGTGTCCACATGGGGGCAGGATCTTTGACCACATGGGGGCAGCCATCTTGTGTGTTGGAGTGATGGTCAATCTGCATATTACTCTTTTATTAGATAGGATAGTCACTATGCTGTACATTACATCTCCATGACTTATTTATTTTGAACTGAAGTTTGTACCTTTAACCACTTTTACCAATTTCACCCACCTGCACCCCCCCACCTTTCTCAACCACCAGTCTGTTCACTGTATGTATGAGTTCAATTTGTGTTTGTTTTATTTTATTTAGTTTCCACGTGTCAGTGAAATCAGACAGTATTTGTCTTTCTTTGTCTGACTTATTTGAGTTAGCACAATACCCTCAAGTCCATAAAAAATTATTTTTCTCTCCACTCTGTTTTTTAGGAACCCTTAAAAAGTAAAATAAGGGGATTACAATTGAATCGAAAAACAAAATGAACAAGTAGAACAGAAACAGACTCGTAAATAGAGAACTTTTTGTTGGTTGCCAGATGGGAGGGGGGTTGGGAGAAAGGGATTAAGAAGTACAAACTGGTTGTTACAGAATAGTCATGGGGATGTAAAGTACAACATAGGGAATACAGTTAATATTCTAATAACTAGGCATGATGTTGAATGGGTGAGAAATTTATTGGGGTGATCACTTATTAGGTTATGTAATGTCTGGTCACTGGGGGGTATACCTGAAACTAATGTAATGATGTATGTCAACTGTTATTGAAAATAAAAAATGATTAAATACTTTTTTTAAAAAAGAAAGAAATGATTTTTCCAATGTTTCTTCCTGTTTGGAAGTATTTATAGTTTATTGGAACTTGGACATGAGCATAATAAAAGGAATATGTGAGTTCTGTTTGCATTTGAGAAACACTTTGGCATATGGCATTAAAAATCTACTGATTCATTTTTCAACAAAAATCATTGAGCACCTATGACCAGTCAAGCCCTCTACCAGGCCACGGACCAACAGCAAAGGAAGGAGGCCTGGTCCCCTAGGGGTGTTTGGGGGAGGAGATATTTAGGAGCACAGACAAATGCAATGCCTGTGAGAAGGGTTGTAATAAGAGCTATATGGCATGGTATTTGGAATTGAATGCTATTTCCCGTTTAATAATTTTTGAAGTGGAATCCCTTTCAGCCACATTAAAATAATAACTAAAACAGCTTCCAAATCTTACATCACAATATAAACAGTGTGGTGGATTCCAAAAAATTCAGGCCTTCTGTTAATCCGGTGCAGAGAAGGCATATGTGCTCAGACATCTGTTTAGACATCCACTTAGCAAGCATTCTGTCAGCCTGTCGGGACCAGAATCACAGCTGAAACACATATAGCTCCAGACATCAGCTGTAAGGGAACCAAATGGTGTCTTACCAAAAATTACCTGAGAATTCAAAGTATCCAAATAGTTTGACAGGCACAACCAATAATTTACAAAGGAAAACCCACAACACAGAGACATGCACAGCCCCTAAATTTAGTAAGGAACCATTCTGAATTTCAGTTGTCTCACTTCACAACTGAGTTTGAAATCCTCTCCATAGAGCCAGACAATGCATAGCACCACGAAAATAAGCCAAATACAAAGATACGTTAGGTGCTGGCCAGATGACGGTAGAGTAATTGGTAAGATCACACCCATTCAAAACACTTGGCAATACTGGAAATCGTTGCTTGTCTGATATTCTGTTATTCTTATGAGAAGGCAAAAATGGAAATGCTTCCTATTTTGAGATTTTCCAGAGTAGTAATGCAATCAAACGGACTATTCGGTCATTACTCAATTGATCTCAAGTCTAAGCACAATTAAAGAAAAACATAAACTCCCCATGATCCAAGAAAAAGAGAGTTCTAGAGCTTTGCTAACCAGTAAAGAGAGAAACTAGTTTCAAACCCATTTAATCAGTAAACTTACGTTAAAGGGCTGTGATAACAAGCAAACACCATAGCTAATTTTATACTTGCCTCATCAATAAATGAGGACTTGCTGCAGAGAACCCAACTCTGAAGCCAACCAATCAGTGGCAGCCTTTCATTCTCAAAGCCAGCCATTGGGTGGCACAAACACTAGTGAACATGCTTCTAAAATCAACTCACTCTTGCCTCTGTCACCGATGCAACACCCTGCTTCCAAGACTATAGCAACCTTCTCTTGCCTCTGTAACCAACCCCACCCAAAACAGTTCTTCCCCAAGCCCTTTGTAGGATCTTTCTTTGCTCAGTTCTCCCTTACTTAAGGAATAAATTCAACTTTGTATTTTGGAGATCAATAAATTGTTTGAAATTATAAGATGAATCATTAATTTTGTATTCCTCCATGCAGACTTGTTTTTCTACATAATGACCCATTATATTACAGTGTTTTATTTACGAAACATTCTTTATCAGACTCCTATGTAAAATCACTCGCTTTTTACAAGTTTATTTTTACAAATTCTGAACTTAATTTGTCCAAAATTCAGCTGGGATTTTCCATTTTTGTTTATGCCATAACCATCTTGTTCTTCAAACTGAAAAGCTTGGACTCAGTATTGACCCTTCCTTCGCTCTTCCTTCTCCCAGGCTTATCAATGCTATTTCTGAAATGTTCTTTAAATCTCTGTCCTCACGTCATTCCTTTGGCACTATTCCTGATTAAAGATTTCAACTCCTTTGTGCCAAGATGATTAACAGTATGAAATTGTTACCTGAAGTTCCTCTCACCCTCTAATGCATACCATGTGAGCCAGCCCATTGAAAATCTGTTTACAAGTCCCCAGGATCTCTTGGGAGACCAGTAGAAACCCTTTAGTATGACAATGTGGCACCAATGATATTGGATTCACCCTCCTCTTCCCCATTTGGATGCTGGCTTTCACATGGGCCTCATTTGGACTTGTGTAAAACCTTGTACTCCCCACTGCTCTTCCTAAAACTTCCTTTTGTTTTCTGAACATGATTATATCCCTATCTCAGGTTGGAAAAATCCCACTCTTACTGAGACCATCTCCCTACACTTTGCAATCCATTCTGCTAGTAAAGCATAGAATTCCATGAATTAATGCCGATTGTACAGTGCTTTACTCCCCTACTGGAAGCAAATTAGGCAAGGGCAAATCTTATTCCTCTTTGGGCTCTATTGGTCAAAATAAAAGGTAATATAGAGTAAGATTCCAGAAAATGTTAGATTAAAAGTATTTCGTTGGTATAGGGACTAGTTTCCAAGCAGACTTTAATGTATTCATGGGACTTGTACAAGTCCTTTACTGATAACTCTTCATCCTATTAATCCACCTGACCTTGAACTCTCAGCACTGCCTATATTAAGGCCTGTAAGTTTCTATGAGCAAATGTTAGTCTCTGGTTTCATATTCCTTCTGCTGGGCTCTCTCTGAGCTATTCTTATGAGAGAATGCCAAGGCATTCTGGAATGAATGTTTGCATGTGTTTCTGGAGGAATGTTTCTTGGACTTTCCTGTCTTCACTGGCATTTTAAAGGAATGACTTCTTAGATGGCAGCAGAACTGCACGGCTGCATTATGTTTGCCTTGGCAGTTGTTAGCAGTGCTTTGGCAGACAGATTACAAACCTCCTTGTTTGAGAGGTGAGAGTTTAAAGAAACAGTGATTGAACATATTATATGGCAGGTACTAGGTGAGAAGATAAGGATATAAGACAATTAAAGCACACATTCTTGCTTAGCCGGCATGGTTGAGTGTCAACCTATAAACCAGGAGGTCATGGTTCAATTCCTGGTCAGGCACATCCCAAGTTGTGGGCTCTATCCCCAGTGTGGGGTGTACGGGAGGCAGCTGGTGGGTGTTTCTCTCTTATCACTGATGTTTCTAGCTCTCTCTTTCTCTCTGAAATCAAGATATAGATTAGGTATAGATATAGATAGATATAGATATAGATATAGATATAGATATAGATATAGATATAGATATAGATGTAGATGTAGATGTAGATGTAGATGTAGATGTAGATGTAGATGTAGATATAGATAGATAGATAGATAGATAGATAGATAGATAGATAGATATAGATATAAACTTCTTTAAAAACAAACACACACACTTTCACCCTCAGAAAGTCTGCACTCTGATAATGAATGAGCCAGGTATACAAGCAAATAATAAAGGCACTCAAAGAAGAGCTGGTGTGCAGCAGGAAGAAAGTACTCTTGAAGCACAGAGAAGGAGTGAGCAGGGAGGACTCCTGGGAGGTGATGTCTGAGCATAAACGAGTATGCACATGAGCATACATCTGCATGCATGCTGCCTAGAAAGCACAGCACAGACGGGTCCCGGGGAATCTCACAAGGCTCCAAGGCTCTGCAGCTAAAAAATCTTAGTCAGCAAGTTAATAATTTTCATTTCTTTTTAAACTTTCTGTCTTCACAGGCTCTTCAAATGCATAGATTTTTGTGTTTGTTTTGCTTTACCAATTCCATTCCCATAGTGCACTATAGGACCATCTCTCTTTTGGGTTTTGGTCTCTTCAAATTAGGCGTATGTACTGTCAGTCAGTTTACAAAAGCAACCGTCACTAACCATTTTGAGGCTACACTTCTAAGAACCTCCAGGTTCTCAGCCTGGATGAGGGGTGGAGGCCTGACAACAGGCCAGTAAAAACAGTAAGATTGAATAACTCCCAGAGCATCGTGTAAACATGCTGCTCATGTTCTGTCGTGTGGCAACACTTCCAAGTGATGCACGGATAGTGCCTTTGCGTCTGCTTAACTTTTACATGCTCGGCCCCAGTATCAGTACAGGGCACTCTAATCCCTCCTGCTGAGCTCAGGTCATTAAATAATCGCCCTACATTTTACAGCGTCAACCCTGTGACAGGGGAGCTGACCCCAGCTCGGTGCCAGGCACCCAGCAAAACAGGGATTAGTAAACCCCGCCTCCATGTAGCCAAGGGCTCTACAGCTGCTTCTTGCAATTAGACTTGTCATCATTCTCTCAAGAAGCCCCTGTTGATTTTTAAATCCTAATTGGCAGGAGGCACCTGTTTCCCATGGGAAGGATGGGAAGGGGTCATTCTCTTGCAGCGGGCACAGGAGAAATGGAGGAGCTGGTTGAATATATGCAATTACCTTTGCCTCAAATCCATTTGCTTCCAATTGGAGTTTCTGTTTTTTTTTCCCTTTTTAATTTTTTTTTCTTTCCAAATGCAGCATGTCCAAAGTCAGCCTCGTCCTTTCTGGATTTTTTTTTTTTTTTTGAGCAATAACGTAAGGTACCACTGATTCCTCCCTAAGGTGTCTACCTAATCATCCAGGAGGCCCCTCTTGGTATGAGTATTTTTTTTTTTTTTGCCATAATCAAGGCTGTCATTTGTGTCAGTATTTAATGTTTATTAACTGTCTGTGAGCTGCTTAAACCCTATAACCTATTTGTGCCTATGAAGAGTATTAAGTATAATTTTAGTTCCTGTCTTCACTGAGTTTGCATTCTACATAGAGGGAGACATTGGAAACTGCATGTAATAATACATGTGAAATATGTTTTCTCAACAAACAGACTTGAGGCAGCGTCCATAAGTACCAAAGAGAAGAAATTGTAAAGGCTCTCAGACAGTCTTCCTAGAGGTTTGGGCATTTTGATTTTCTCTAAAACTTAACCACCCTTGAGATTTCTGCTGAGAGCTAATGCTTTAAGTTGTCTAAATGGTAGCAAGTAATGTTTGATAGAATTCACTATGACTGTATCTCTTAATTAATATCTCTGCACATGTTCAATAAGTATTACTATGATTTATTGGGCTCTTATCATTAGGGCAAATATGTAGGGTAGTAAGACTGAAATAACTGGATAGAGATGTGGAGGAAGCTATGTGTCAGTGAAAGGGGAGAAGCAATGGAATCACAATTCTCAGTTCTATACAAGCATTTCTTGAACACCTAGTACATGCCAAGATCTTTTCTAACATTTGTACCTCTTTTGGATCACCCCAGGTTTCAACTCAATGTGTAAGCTCCGTCCTTTTACCAGAACTTGCCAATAGCCAGGTAAGCCTGCTCATCAACCTTGCCATGTCCTTGGGCTTCAGCAAAGTTAGGCAATCAGGGAGACTTATTCTGGAGCCCAGCTGAATACCAGTGGGACAAGGCCTTCAGATACAATACAAAAAATTCAAATAATTTGTTCTGCCTTATTATACTTACTCTGTGTCTTGTTTTATGTCTAGTTGGCAAGACTACATAGCCTGTTTGTTTACAGTAGCATTGTCACTGTTACTGCTGAAAATGGAAAGAGAGTAAAAGACCTGATTATTGGCCTTGAGAGATTTGTATGTTGGTAAACAATATACACATAGTAAAATCAACCACCTGCATTTGTATAATTCTGTATGAGGATTTGATTAAAGACATTGGAGCCCACTGCACTCCATGATAACTCTCCAGGGAATCCCATTGTTGTTAATAATCTGAAAGACTCCTAGATAAACAGTTTGCAAAATGTAGTGTCCAAAAAAATTACCCACGAATCTCCTAAAAATGCAGATTCTGGGGGTCCCAAACTCTAGTGACACTGATTCAGTAGATCTGCGGTAGGGGCTAAGAATAAACCTTTAATAAGCATTCCAGATTATTTTGATGGAGAAAGTCTGAACCCTATACTTTAAGAAAGTAGGAGACCCCTCCTTGCTTTCTAAGAGCGATTGCCAATGGAAGGATAAAATTACAAAAGAACCATTCCTGACTCCTTGATTGTTCACTTCAGACCAAGTGAATCTTAATCATGAATGTTGACGTGCTCCTGGTGGTTCCATACACGTAACTCCGTTTGAAAAGTGGTTGACGGTATACTTGCCTTAAATATATTTTTATCGGGTACATAAAAAGTTTCTCTAGGTCTTTGACTAGTGATATTGCCTTTGGCTCCACAGTCCTTTCAAAGATAGGGCTCGATACAGGTTCAGAGCTCTATTATTACCATATAAGGAGGGAGATACTTAAGCTAAAAGCTCCTTTGAGATGTTTGGAACAAAGTGTACAGGCTTTACAGCCTGCCTCTGTGTATTTATGATGTCAGCAACACTGAGCAACACAAAAACTCAGAGGAGAATCAAATCGGTGATTCATTCAGGAAGAAATAGCTTGCACCTGTGAGAAGGCCGAAGGCGCCACTTGGCATTATTGGGGTGCTGCATCAGCTGGAAGGCAGCCTCTGTCCCCAAACGAACTGACAGCTTGTAGATCTTGAGCAGAACTGGGCTTCTCTCACTGTTGTGTTTTGATTTTGGAGTGAAAGCAAACTTGTGACTCACATGGGAGCTGAGGGGAGGTATGCACTTAGTAGCACTCAGTCTTGGCAGGAGGCGGCCGCTGCAGACATGGGATGCAATTGAATAAGCACTTGTGTTCTTACAGTACGCCTCATGGCCAGGCCACTTTATCTGCAGTAATCCCAATCCATGTACCAGAATCACATTATTTGGCCGTGGATCAGACCCCATGCACGCTTGGCTTGGGGAATAATGAAACGTGATCTCGAGACAAGATACAATCCTAATCTGAAGAGGCACTGATGTATTACTCCTCCCCAGCAGCTCAACATTGTATGTAACCGGCATCAGGAAAAATATATTTAACATGCTGCCAGGGGAGAAGTCTAAACATTGCCATCCACACATGGAATGTGCCCCCATCGCTTCTGATGGTTGACAGGAACAAGTTGATGTTAAAGATAAAAGAACATCAGAAAACAGAGCTTCAGTAATAGGCAGCAGTAACCCTGTCTTTGCTGTCACTGGCAGTAGTCATTCGTCTTTGAGAAGGCACTGAATGCTAATATACATGCCAGCCAAAGGGCTATTTATCAAGAAAAAGCCCTTCAGGGTACAATAATAAAAGAAAACAAATCCCCAGTGCTTAAAGAGTGTGGTGAAGGAGACAAGGACATGGCCAGCGCGCAGTATGGTCTCTCTTGCTGCTCCTCTGAGCAAGCGCAGTGCTGTGGCCGAAGTCTGTGATCAGGAAGGGTCAGGAAGGCAGGGTTCGAGAAGGCTCCAGGTAGATCTCAACAGAATCTGTAGCCACTGATGATCAGGAAGCAGCTGAGGTTGGAGTCAGTGGTGGGAAAAGGCATCATTGGCTCTGGAAAACATGACTCTCTTACTGTAAAATCATAGAACTGTCATGAAATCTCTTAGAGCGGTGACAGTTCTTTTCCAACTCCATCCCATTTGCTATGATTAAAACTCTGGCTTGTACCACAGTGAGGCCTTTTCAAAGTTTAAACTCTTCTTAAGCTCACAATATGCCCATTGGACAGGTCAAGGTCAAGGCTGCATTGAATAGAAAAGGAAAAAGTACAGGTAACCTGGGGATGGGGAGGAGGAATGAAAACTCTCTTGACTCTATGTGAATATATTTCAGAGGTTCCAGTACAGGCATTATTATTATTTCAATGTAATGCAATTTTAAAAATACCTCCAAGTTAAATGTCCCAAAAGTTCATTTTTAAAAATGTATATTTTATTTTTTAGACTTGGTTCTATCTTTTCATAGAGAAAAAAGTTTTGTCATCACCTTTGGAAACAACAAAAAAAAGCAATGAAGTGTAGTTTTTACTAAATGACCTGTGATAAATGATCATTGTGGCAATTTGATCTGCTCTATGGGGAAGACAGAAGTAGCCAAACACTGCCACCTGCTGTCGCTCTTTCCACATCTACTTTTAAAAGAGGTTCTGTTTGGCCTTTGTGGCATAGGGGTAAAGGATCTAGAGCAGTGGCTCCCAAATTTCAGCTGGCAGCAGAATCACCTGGAAGGTTGTAGAAATTCAGATCCCAGGGCCCCTTCTGGGCTTCTGATTCCCTAGATCTGGGGGTGGGGCTGGATAATTTGCATTTTTAACAAGCTTTCAGGTCCTGCTGCTGCTACTGGTGCAGCTTTGTTCTGTGTTAAAATGTCAAGGATGTCTTTGGTTCCTGGCCGAAAGGCTTCTGGACAAAAGAACTCAACTTCTGTGGTTCAAAAAAGATTTACATTTTATTGCTTTTTCTAATCTACTCTACACCTCACACAGGAAGAATGAGGTGGGTATGAAAGCCAAATCTGAAAGCAGTGTGATCCAAGGTAGTCAAGGAAGCATGCAGGTTGCAGTGCTTGAGGCTGAATGATGGTAACAGGAACATGGGATGAATTGGACTCCAGGAGACTGTTTATATAAAGAAATAGCTTGGCCTGGAATGTGATGGACCTGCCCATATGTAAGAAAACTGCTTTCAAATGGAGTGGATAGTGCTAGTCTTTGAAGGTCTGGGCAGAGTCCCAATTTTTCTGCCTTTCTTTCATATGCCACATGTTAATTTGTCTTCAAGATTCACTTACTCTGAAAAGCAGATGGCCAGAAGTGTGAAATTTTGGTGGTATTAAGTGCTATCATTTTTGTCATCACCAATGTTTTCAGTAAAACCGGAGACTTCATTGATTAAATAACTCAATGTGCTAGGCTGTGCTTTTGAACTTTGGAAACTAATGAGAAGAGAAGGAATGTGCTTCAACCACTTTTTTTTAAAGTGGTAAAACACACACACACACACACACACACACAAAAAAAAAAAAACACAAAAAACACCACAGCATGAAATTTACCAACTTAATCATTTTTTTAGTGTATGTTTCAATAATGTTAAGTATATTCACATTGTTGTGCAACAGATCTCTAAAGCTTGTGCATCTCGTAAATCTGAAACTAACCCATTAAACACTAATTCTACTGCCTCCTTCCCTCTAACCCTTAGTAACTGCTTTCCTTTCTGCTTTCTATTTCTATGGTTTTGACTATTTCAGATACTTTATGTGAGTGAAATCACACACTATTTGTCCTTATGTTCCAGGATTTTTTTTCATTTAGCATAATGTTGTAGCATGTGACAAATTTCCCTTTTTTAAGGCTGCACGATATTCCATTGTATGTACAAACCACATTTTCTTTATCCATTGGCTGATTGATGAATTGCTTGCTATTGTGAATAATACTGCAATGAGCGTGGATGTGCAAATGCCTCTTCAAGACTCTGCTTTGAATTCTTTCAGAAATATACATAAAAATAGGATTAGCTGAATTATAGGGTGATTCTGTTTTTAACTTTTCGAGGAACCTCCATACTCTTTTTCCATAATGGCTGCACCATTTTGCATTCCCACTAACAATACACAAGGATTACTATTTCGCCACATCTCCATCAATACTTTATAAAAAATATATTTTTAATTGATTTCAGAGAGGAAGGGAGAGAGAGAAACATCACTGCATACCTCCTGCACACCTCCTGCATGCCCCCTACTGGGGATTGAACCTGAAACCTGAGCATGTTCCCCAACCAGGAATCAAATCATGAATCAAATCATGGACTCCTGGTTCAACCACTTAGCCACATTGGCCAGTCCCCATCAACACTTTTTTATTTGCCAATAACTTTTGTTATTTTATTGTTTGTTTGATAATAGCCATGCTAATGGGCCTGCTTAGCTAACTCAATATGGTTTTGGCTTGTATTTCTCAAATGATAGGTGATGATGAGCATCTTTTCATCTGCTTGTTGGCCATTTGTATATTTGTATCTCTGGAGAAATGTTAGTATTCAAGTGCTTTCCCATTTTTAAATCGGGTCACAGTCATGTGCCACACAACAGCGTTCTGCTAAATGATGGACTGTATACTAACATGGACCCATAAGATTATAATGGAGGTGAGAAATTTCTATTGCCTAGTGACATCATAGCCTGCATAAAGTCCAGTGCAACACATGGCTGTTTTGCCCCTGTTTCAGCCTGTGGATAGTAATGCTATAGGTTAGAAATGCCTAGAGGGAACTCACCTGGCCCTCAGATATCTCCCCTTTCTAAATCAGTGTTATGACTGGACCTTTGTGGTTCTCCTTATTTATGATTTCAAGGCTCTCTTGAGCAATAACCATTAAGAAGCTTTGGAAAAAAACAAAGTTTATTACTTACAAGCCCTGGATTATACAATGCATGCCAGGGGCCACACAGTGAGATTGAGTGCAGGGGAGGGAGGGGGATAGAGAAGGGGCCTGGGCTTTTGCTTTTATTGGGATTGATCATGGGACCTGTGGTTTTTTTACTGGTAAATTTAAAACATAAGAGTGGGAATTTAAAGTGTAGAAAGGGGAAAAAACAAGTGGCCCAAATGTGCAGTTATTAAAATCAAGCTCTCCAAAACAAAAGAAACCTTAGTGCGGGTGTTAGTGTAGGTAGCTAGCTAGTTGTTAATAAAGGAAGGGAGCAAACGGAATCAGACATTAAGACTAATAAACCAGGGAGCTGAAACAGACATTGGGCCTAATTTACTAGAAAGTTATAGCATCACAGGCTTCCCAGAGAAATGCTACATCCTTCACCGCAGGGGCTTAAACCCTGAGCAATCCCCAAGCAGAGAGGAAGAATTTCTCCCGGGACAACCTGCCTAGTAGTGAGATTATCAGGGGCAGGAATAAAACAGCGGGGAAAATTTCTTTGCTAGGTGTGCGTGAAGTAGAAACAAAGATGGCACAATGGGAGGTAAGTGCATGTGCAGTAGAAACCAGATGATAAAGCAGAACTTTGAGTCATGTACAGTAGAAACCAAAATAGTCACATAAAGTGGTGGAGTCTAGCCTGGAAAACCTGGAGGAAAGTCCGGATTGGATAGGGTAGGACCCCGCACAAGCCTGCAGAGGATTAGGAAATAGCTGGTTAGTTTGAAAGAAAGCCTGCTCTCTCCCAAACCTGAAATAATCTAACTAAAGCTTACCAAAGGCCCTTCTGGGTAGCAAGCATTCTTCCATTAGTTTGCATGCATTCTCTCTCTGTAGCAGCTGCACAGCTCCAAGCACTTCTCCAAGTCTTCAGGGTACAGACTTCTTCTCATAGGTTCTTGTCCAACAAAGATGAAGAATAAGTCCGTGGACTAACATATTTCTTTAATAAAAATGTAGAAGTTTATTGGAAGCATATACAAACTCCATCTGGGCAAGGGTGTCCCCAAAGGGGACCCCCTGGGGAGGGCCCCCCCAAGTGGGAAAAGCCTGCTCTCTCTCTCTCTCTCTCTCTCTCTCTCTCTCTCTCTCTCTCTCTCTCTCGTGAAAAATAAAAATATCCTGCCTCATGTCCCTTTGTCTCAGGTTTATATATGCTGCAGTTCTTTGTTTGAACCTGACCCTTTCTAATTGGACTTTTCATTAATTTAGGACCCCCGTGCTTTCCTCATTGGTTATTTTGTTACATAGTATCAGTTTCAAAGGCCCACGTGGTGCCTCTGGCTTTCTCCCCCCACCCCCAATCTTGTAACATTCCTCTATTCTCTGTGAAAATATGTTTCCTTCTTTCCATTAACCTGTGATTTTTCTTTATCCTCTATGAATGTACTAGTATGTCTTCCCCCTTATCCTGTGGCCTTTTTCTATCCTTTGTACAGTAAGATAAGCACTTTGGCATATCCAAGCTGCTCAGGTCAGGGCTGCTTTTGATCTACCTGATACTTGCTTTAATTGCTCAGGCTACAGATACCTCTGTCCTTCACATATGCATTCCTCCCCCATGGATACTCTTTATTCCCTAAACCTGCCTATTTTGTCCCTAAAATTCCTTTCACAAGTGTGGTCCCAATAATGGGCTAAGTGTGGGCCTGAGTGAGGCAGTGCAGTGCCAGCCTGAGTGCAGCCAAGATCAGAGACCATGCTGGACTACAGGAGCCCAGGATGATGGCATTATAGTCCTGGATCCTGACCCTCCTTGTGGGCACTTATGCTCACCAGGCCCAGGACTTAATTCCACAACAAGAAGGAATTAAGCCACCTGGTCATGGATGAGACACTGGGCACCTGGGGACAGTCCTTGGTTTCTACTCCAACAAATCTTACCGCTACACCTCATCCTCCTATGTGTGGGTCCCTGAAATGCTTTTCTCTTGACTCCGTGAAACAGCCTTACTTCCACCAGCAAGTGGCCTGGCTCTTTATCTAGTCTGTGCTTGGCAGTGTATTTATTGCCTTCCATGAAGTGGATGCCTCTTTGAAATCAATGCCTAAACAATCAAGCTTAAGTCAGGCACTTGCATTACAAAAAGAAAAGCCACTGTCAGGATTTATAGTACAATTACTCATATGTTTGTGATGATGCTGGTGTAAATCTGTGCTACCAGTCCTATAAAAGTATAGCACATACAATTATAGTAGTGGGCTATACCATCTAGGTGTATAAGTGCATTCTATGATGTTCACACAAGGACAAGTCCCCTAACAATGCATTTCTCAGAATGTAACCTTGTTGTTAAGTGGCATATGACTGTATTTGATTTTTGTTGTTGAGTTGTAGTTCTTTATACATTCTGGATATGAACCTATATCAGGACATGATTTACAAATATTTTCTCTCATTTCATAGGTTGCCTTTTGACTCGGTTGGTTGTGTTCTTTGATGCAAAAAGTACTAAAGTTTGATATAATCTCATTTGTATTTTTATTGTTTGTGCTTTTGGTGTCATATCCAAGAAATCATTGCCAGATACAATGTCATGAAACTTTTCCCTATGTTTTCTTCTAAGAGTTTTATCATTTAAGTCTTTAATCCATTGTGATTTATTTTTTGTACAAAGTGTAAGATACGGGTTGGAGGGAACCAAAGTTTTGCCACTCTGAAGCTGCCTTTTTGGGATACTGATCAGAAAGAATGCTTGACTCTCCTGCTTTTCCTGCCCAAGAGATTCAGACAAAAAATAAAATAAAATAAAAACCTACTCAGGAAGGAAATCTTACAATGTCCATCTCAGCCTGAATAGCCTAATTTGAATTAAATATGGTAAATAAGAGGGCTTCATGCTGGGGCCTATTAGTTAGATACCCTTATTTCCCATTGTTTCTGAGTTGCTGAGCAAGAATTTTCTTGTCATATATGTTCTGCTCTTCCTCATCTACCTATAAATTGCCCATTCTCACTTCTGAAATCTAATACTCTGTCACCCACCCTTTCTCCATTGTCCAAAAATGTCTTATATACCCAATGTTACCTCACTATCTTTGGAATTTTCATGCCTTTGTGAATTCCCTATGCACATGTATTAAAATTTTATTTTCTCCTGTCAACCTGCCTCTGTTCATTAGATTACTAGCTCAACTAGAACTTAGAAGGTGGGAAGAAAAATCTTAATTTTTTTTAGCCTACACAGGGTCCAATTTCTTCCTTTCATATGTGGATATCCAGTTTTCCCAATACCATTTGTCAAAGAAACTGTCCTTTTCCTATTGAATGGGTTTGGCTCCCTTGCAAAAAATCACTTGTGATGTCATATGAATTTTATTTCTGTGGAAAAAAAAATACCATTGGTATTTTGATAAGGACTACATTAAATCTATGTATTACTTTGGGTAGTATTGACATCTTAACAATAATAAGTCTTCCAATCCATTAATATGAGATATCTTTCTACTCTTTGATATCTTTTAAATTTTCTTACAGCAATGTTTTATAGTCCTCAGTGTACAATCTTTCACCTCCTTTGTTAGGTTAGTATCCTACAACTTATCTGAATTTGCTTATTAGTTTTTAACCAGATTTTTGTGTTGTGCAATATTTAAGGTTTTCTACAAATAAGGTCATGTCATCTGCAAAAAGAGATAATTTTACTTCTCCCTTTCCAATTTGGATACCTTTTATTTCTTTTTCTTGCCTACTTGCCCTGGCTGGGATTTACATTACTATTCTGAATGGAGACTGGGCATCCTCTTCTTGTTCTTGAACTTAGATAAAAAGCTTCTAGTCTTTCACCATTGAATTTTATGTTAGCTCTGGTCTTTTTATATAGAGTCTTTATTATGTTGAAGTTCATGACTTCTATTCCTAATATATTATGTTGAACTCTGTGCCTTCTATTCTGAGAGAGTGCATGGCATTCCTGCAGTTTGTGTACAGTGAATATCCAGAAACAAGCATTTCAAAATAGCAATAAAAGAAGCAATCTTGGGTGGTTTCTCATTCTTCCCAAAGATTAGAGATGATGAAATGAGAATTTATTTTATTCCTCAGATAAAATGTTAGTCCCAGAAGCCCAGGATTACAATTTTTTTCAAGAAAGAAACCAATTTAAAATAATAACAAATCACAATTAAAAAATGGTTAATAATTTTTGGAGGTAAAACATTGCCCATTTAAAAAAAAAAACTGTCATTGGTTCTTTTTAGATAACCTTAGCCATAGGGTGAGCAGGGTCAACAGGTTTACCAGGTCAGAGGTCATCATTCAGACAAGCAATGAAAACATTGCTTGAGGAAAAAGAGAAAAAGAAAACAACCACGCATCTCTTTTTTTAAATATGTGTTTTACTAGATTGCAATTTATACTTGTGCCCAATCAGAAAGATGTCCTGAGAATGACAAATTTCAGAGCAATTATGATTTTTGAAATAAAGAGGAGAAATATTGGTCTCTTAAAAAGACATCAAGTGGGATCTATTATTCTCAGTTTCACTCGCCTTATTAATAACCTAGGTAACCAACCATCAGAAATTGGTCATATTCTGATTTGGCTGACCCCCAAATCTACATCCTCCTCAAAATATGTTTACACTTGAGATTTAAAGAGAAAATAGATTCGTAGTCTGATTTAAATTTTATGAGATGCCAGGGAGTCTCTTTTGAATTCTATTTTATATGCTAAACTAAATAGTATGGAACATTTTGTTATGCTTACTTGGTTTTTATTTCTTATTTTTTATTTGTTCAAGCTCCTGACAGACAGCCCACATCAAACAGAATCTAAAGGCCCTGCACATGGTTATCCAAATGTAAATGGTTGAACTGGCCTCAGTTTACCCACACGCCATTCATTAGAATGTACCTCTATAACTTATTCATTCATTTCCTCAGCAAAGTATTTGTCACCTTTTTTAAACAAGGACATCCTGTGCTAGGTGCTAAGAATACAAAATGAATCAGCATAGCCTTTGCTTTTAAGGGACTCTAATGCAAATGGGAAAACTCCAACAGCTAAGTGCTACAGTAGAGATAGGAAAAGATACGGTTTCAGAGAACATGAGAATGCATTATGACCCACTTCACCTTAAATTTTTGAAATAATAAATCCAGAATTCTGAAATTGTATATGTCCTGTTTATCAACAAAGAGGAAGAGGATGTGTAGGTGGAATAAAACACACTAATTTTCAAAAGATTTGACTTCTTCATTCAACCCAAAGTTCTGGCAATTTCTGGCTTTAAACCAGCTTGCACTGGGGACATGATTTCTCTTCGCAGCATGTCAGTCCTTTATATTGCATCATAAGCCATAAGGATTCCAAAGAAGACAAACCAAAAATAACATCAAACACGAGGGACGTGGAACCCTGGACCCACAGATTCTTCTATAGTTTCTCAGACATTTCTCAGCAGCTTCTCTTTCAGTACCTGACCTGCTTTGTTTCAGATTTCAACCCTTTTTGTTTTTTTTTCTATTTGAATTTTATAAAGCAGTCCTAGACATTTCCCTTGAATGCTAGCTAACCACCACCACCCAGCCCCCCAGGGTTTATTTCTGGTAATTACTTCTAGAATCACAGATTCCAACCATGCCCTAGCACCAAGCCCAGGCCTGGAGATACTGCTGGTCAAATTCCCTGGACGCTTATCCTTTGGGAAGGGTCAGGGGAGATGCTTCCTGGTGGAAGTGGCACCACCTTCTATGTCTAGATCAACCTCCAGATGGAATTATAATGTGCACAGAGCTCACCTTTGGCCTTATTGCAGCTTTTCCTTTGCATCTCTCCTATATTTGCATGTCCTCATTCCTATTGCAAGTGCCCAGTGTTGTCATGGCTCTTTGCTCCCTGCTTCCCACACAATCATTCTCCCAACAACAGTGCCCAAGAGCCAGACTTTTCCAGCCTTCTTTTCCAGTTTTTGATCCCCATATAAACGAATGCCTCATGCTTCCAGGATTCAATTTCTGCTGAGGAATGTTGGTGAATCTATGAGGATAAGAGAATAATTAATTCTCAAGCACATATGATACAACTATTAGGATTCCAAGAAATCTGGGGGAAGAATTTAAGGGTGGTCAGAATTCCCAAAGAGCAGAATCTGTTTACCTGCCAGTTGGCATTGCTGGTGAAAGCTGGGTTTCAATAAACAATTAGCAAAACCTGGATAGTCAGAAAAGATTTGAGAACAAATAAAAAAAATTAAATATCTCCTCCATCTTTTTGTTTTTAACAATTAGCACAGTTACCTGACACTGGGAACTAAATAACTATTTGTTCACTGACTAACTGCTTAGAGTTACTGCTCTCAGAGGCCAAAAGAGATAGAGTCAAAGCTTTGAGGGGGAAAGAACTGGCTCTAGGCTGAAGAAAAACAAGTCACATAAACTCTACAAAGCCTAAGGAGTGAGATAAGAATGAAGAGGTTCCTTTAGTGGGTTCTCAATAATAACTCATGAGGTATTTCCTTAGAAGTACCTCAATTATTGTTAAAATGTATTTAGTTTAAGAAAAAAAAATCCATAAACCCTTTACTTTCCTCTTTTCCTTCAAAACTACTCAAGTTGAAGTCTTCTTAGTGGCAATACTACAAAGAAACACCAGAGGGCGTGCCATTTTAACTGTTTGGAATCGCTTTCAAATCCAGTCTGATTTTACCAAATCTCAACAAACTGGATGAAATCATCTAAGAACTATTTCACAAAATAAAGTTAGAAGTAGCATGCAATGTAATTTATTATCCTTCCTTGCAAATATTTTATTTTTCACAGAATTTGTGCAGACTTCATATATGCTGAGGATTATTAGTGTTGAAAGTTTTAGAAAACTGCACTTACTTTGTAATGTGGCAACTTTCCTGCTGGAAATAGGCTTCTCTGCTGCAACTATCTACTAGATAAGTGTGATGTTGTTACAAAGATCTAGGAGGAGCAATAGTTGTCAGGAAAAGAATTACAAGAAATATGTACATTGCTATATAAAATCAAGTATATATATATATATATATATATATATATATGTACATGTATGTGTATGCATATTCTGTATATATGTATATGTGTATGCATGTGCAGATTTGTATAAATTATGTGCTCTGAAAACAAGGATGACCATTCTCTCAAACATTAAAGTTACATATATTATTTTATCATTCTCTGACTACTGATTGACCACAGTTTCACTGGGAAGTGGGGATGAGAGCTTTGGTGACTAAAAGCTTAGCTCCCTTTAGCTGCACCTGTAGGGTGTGTCACACATGGGGTGTGGGTCACCAGCTGTCCTGAAGAAGGTATTTCAAGCCAGCTCCCATCCAGTGGCCATCTCAGCTCTCCCTCCAGCTAAGCCTGGCAGTATGGCCCTTACCCTAGCACACTTGATTTAATTATGCTTCACATTTAAAAAGACTTTGTCCAAAAGTACCAGAAATTAAGCATTAAAATAAATCGTCCAGTTACTTAAAGTATAATTTTCTCCTGATAAAGAAAACTGAGTGGAATAGCAAAGTATTATTTTCTTCTTTTTTTTTTTCTTTTCCCAACTGTGAGACTCTTGTAACTGCCTTACAGAAGGGAATGGCCATGATATCCTTAAAAACCTCTCTGAAAGGTAAGTGAAGGTGCTATGTTCTTTCCAAGACCCTGAAGTTTTATTTTCTGTGAAGCTACATTTAATATTCAGAAATTATCCTGTGACTTGTCATGTTATGGCAGTTAAGAGAATATGCAAAATACAATTGACTTGAAACATACAGGTAGTGGAGAAATTTTAATCTATAAAGTCCTCTCAAAACCCCAAAATTTTAAGTAATGTTAAGACATTTAAAAGTTCAGAAAATAATTTATTGAATTCAAAAAGTCAGTGATTATTAGTTATTACTAATGTTAGCAAAGTTGTAAGAGGTCCAGTAAATTAAATCTATAATATTTTAGGATTTGAGAACAGTATATTCATTATTTCTATAGATGCCAAAGAACAAATACCATACTTATGAAGTCTTACATCAACATATAAAATTATACAAGATGAATTTAATAAAAAATGCTGCTTCAATGAGGTGTCTTTGAGAGACAACATTTTAATGTATCAGAAGGTGAGTGATTTGTTACTTATCTAATCTCTACTCAAGTTCATAGTCCTTATTTATCCAATTTCCCTGAACCTCATTTTCCAAATGTGAACCAACAATTAGAAAAATTAAATATAATTAAATAACAAACGTAAAAACGTATTCAACTTTATTGCCAAAGAGATGTGCTTTATAACATGTTTTATATATGAAAAAATAATGAATGTTTAAATTAATGAAATATCTAGTTTTAATGAGGACGGGATGAAACTAGTATATTCACACATTGCTAGTTTTAATATATATTCATTCCTGCACTCATTTTGAAAAGCAATTTTAAAGTTCAGTTCAAAAGGCAAAATGCTATTCATTCAGAGAGTCAAAAAGTACTTACTGAGTACTCCAACACTGATTTCCAGGCTGGCTGGAATTCAATGGCTAGCCTAAAGCAACACAGTGGCCCTGTCCTCATGTTCTTGTGATTTGGCATTATTTTAAATGGAAAGGAAACAGCTGTGTACACATGCATATTCTCTGATATTCTCTGAATATATCCTAAATGCCCAACAATTGGAAAGACAATAATTATATTTTAGCTTATTGATATCCTGTAAAACTATATAACCATTAAAATGAGAATTATTAATCAGGAATAAAAACAAATATGTATGGATAAAGTCTGACATAGAACATAGAATTTAAAAAGTAAATTAATTCAATATTTTATACTGTGTTCCCCATTATTTTTGTCACAGTAGTAATTTGAAAGTACTAATAACAGAAAAATAACATTTTTCATAACTGACAGTGTAGAACTAGCATTCCTTTCTCACACGAGTCTTCTAAAAATCTTCTGAAACAAAGTTTCATAAGAATTCTGTATATATTTTTTAAATTTGAATTTTTATTATTTTTTGGAAATAATTTTACATATGAAATCATTTTTTGCTACTTATGTTCATCTAAGCACACTTTATATCTCATATGTTTTCCACTATACTTCTATTTAATATTATTAATATTCTGGGGTCAAATAAATGTGGAAATGCCAAGCTAATAGATGTGAAAAGTACTTTAAAACCTGTAAAATGCCTTGTAAATATAAGATTTTATTACTGTAATGAACGGTTTCTTGAATCATTTTTGTTGTTGTTGTTTATACCAAGAGGATTGGTTTAACAAGATTTTTAGCTTGGACAATCTTTCTTCTTTTCCTTTTCTTTATGAGTAAGAGAGATTGACTTCTCCAAAGGGATGTGAAGACACAGTTGGTTTATTGTGTCTAAACAGATTTTGGGGATAACTGATAAAGCAAGCCCTTATATCATGAGAACTATAAGCAGTGGGAAATTGTGCCCAGGATGGTCCACACTCATCACACAGTGTGGCATTGCCTGAACCTAGACACACAGGAAGAGCCATTTTGATACAATTCTCCTGCAAAGAAAGAACATCAGAAATTAGAAAGATGTGTGCAAGGAGGGCAGTCCTTATCTCCCTTTGAGAAAGGGAGATAGGAATTTTAGTTTAAGGGATGGTAAAATTTTTCCTGACCAGGAATTGAGCTATGACCTCCTGGTTCATAGGTTGATACTTAACCACTGAGCCATGCCAGCTGGGCTGTTTTTATGCTTTATAGAAGTAATGTCATGCTGTGTGGATTCCTCTGCAACTTACTAGTTTCACTCAACATTATATTTGCCAAGTTTAATTATTCGTTTTTTACTGATATATAGTAAGCCATTAAATACATGTATTATTACAATTTTTATTCATTCTTATGCTGTTAAACATTAAGGTGTTCCCTGTGTTCCTTTACTGTAAACATTGTTTTTTCAAACAAGTTGGTATAATTTCTTTATATACATGACTCAGAGTTTCTATAGGTAATATGGAATTTCTAAATCCTAAAGTATGTATCTTTAACAAATCTCTCCAAGATTGTTTTAACAAGTCACACTTCAACTGGAAGCATATATGTTGTTCTACATATTCCACGTAATAATATGTTAACCAAAGAAGAGGTTCAGGCTGTAATAAAGAACAAAAGTCATTTAATTGAGCAAAAGGATTGCAATATGGTAGACCGATTCAGGTAGCAATTCAAGAGGGGATAGACCAAATAAAAGCAGGGCTTATAAAGGCACACCCACAAAATGTAATTCTTTCATACAAATGAAAGATTGATGGCTAGGTTTACAGGGATTGGTTAGTTCCAAGTATGCAAATGAGGGAGGTGAAAACTACAAGGAAAGAAGTAAAGTTCTTATTTGTCCGTGGAACGTTTGTTCCATGGCTCAGCCCTGAGCTGAGTTTAGCAACAGCTTGGCAACGTAATAGCAGCTCTGAGAACTGAGGCCCGGGATGTGCACGGGGGCCCCCTTTCTCAGTAACTTCCTGACTCTATTTTAACTAACACCTTTAGCAACGCTTATTTCCTTGACAAAGTCAAGTATCCAAGTTTCCCCCACCCCAACCAGGTGACTAAGCAATTGCATATCTTTTTTATTTTCTTTGGCATATCTCAGCTTTCCAGCAAATGTCTTTTCCTTTGTTTTTTAGTCATTTAATAAACACTCTTCTTTTAATTGACCTGTTCATATTTATGTCCATTTGTCTATTAATTGTTTGCCCTTGATTGGTTGATGTTTAAGAATTATTTATGTGTTCTGTATACAAATCCTTGTTATATATGTATGCATTAAAGGTATTTCATGTATTTTTTAAAGTTTCAGTGTTTTCTTTTTACATTAGACCTTCAATAAACCTTTGATTGTGTGTGTGTGTGTGTGTGTGTGTGTGTGTGTGTGTGTGTGTGTGAAAGAGAGACAGAGAGAGAGATCCAGTTTTAATTTTTTTCCTTCTGCAACAATTATTGTCAGTACCATTTCCTGAATAGTTATCCTTTTTCTACTCAGCTGCAAACCTTTCCACAATGAAAACTCTACAACCAGGTGGATTCTTTGATTAGTTCAATGAAGCATTTGAGGAATAATACTAATGTTATACAAAACTTTTTCAGAAAGTAGCATAGAAACCCTTTCTAACTCAGTTTATAACGTCAGCATAATTCTGGTGTCAAAACCAAACAAAAACATAAGACACCAAATATTAGCAAATTGAATCAAGTTACATCTAAAAGAATAATGCATACTGACCAAGTGGAATTTATCCTAGGAGTGTAAGATTGTTATACTGTCCCTCCCATAACTTAAACTCAGACACCTCTGGTTGAAGCCTGATTCTGTGTATGCCTCCAAGGGGGCTGGAAACTGGGATTGAAGATTTACTAGATCAGGATTTGCATCCAGATGTCTTTGACTGAAGCAGGGATGGGAGGAAGCTAGAGTCCTTTTAAGGAAAGACAAATGCTCGGGGGCAGCTGTGGGGAAAAATCCGTTTACGGAGTCATTTACCCTGATTTTTGAGAGTGCTAAAATGAAGTTTTCCAATACATAATGTTCTGAATGTTGCCAACTTCTACTCTTTGTAGATATAGGTTAGTCCAGTTCATTATTTATAGCAATGTGACCATTCCATTTATCAAATTGTTTCTAGTTCCTTCCAGTGGTGATTTCTCCCATCACCTTGACCTGTGCTCCACTTTCCCAGGGGCTGAAGCCAACTGCTACATAGAGCGCTACAAATAGCAGGGAAGCCAGCCTTTTACAAGAATTGCTAAGGCTTTATGGTTGCAATTCCAGCTTCTCTGCCTCTGCTGTTTTACCCCAGGATTCAGATATATCTGAGGGAGTTTGGGGTCTGAGGAATGAGGAAACCGTATGGAAAAGAACCAATTTCAGGGAAAGAAAAGTTGAGAAGAGTGGGGGCAGGAGTGTTTTTCATATCAGTCCCTAGGATGGTCCTTCTGTCTAGTTTCCACGACCTAGTACTAGAATTAAACACACACACACACACACACACACACACACACACACACACACACAGAGAGAGAGAGAGAGAGAGAGAGAGAGAGAGAGAGAGAGAGAGAGAGAGAGAAAGAGAGAGATCTAATTTCTATTTCATTCAAATTAGACCATCTATGAGATCCCCTAGCAGCTCTGTTTTGTAGTCTGTGCAGTGGAAGTCTAGTGAAGAGGGCCTGAGGGAGCCTGGTGACGTGTAGATGAACACACTGTCCTGGGAATGGATGCTGATCAGCCTATACCTAGGAGCAGAGGAGGAGAAGGCACCCAATTACTGCAGGGTGCCAGGCATCACTCAGCAACCAGGCTGTAGAACTGGAGAGTAGAAATGCTTGCAGAACAGGAAGGGAACACAGTAATGAGAAGCACCAGCAAGATACATGCATGAGCCTCCTTCTAGGAGGCCCAGGCTACTCCAGAGCAATTTTAAATGGACCAGAGCTCCTGGAACTTTCTTGCTGGAGAGAATTGGGCGGGGGGGCGGGGGAGATCTTTAAGAAAAAAACACGTCTGAAACTAAGGTTCACCAGTCAGTGAACAGGGGTTCCATTTGTATTCCCAACTGTGCCTAGCCCACCGCCTTGCCCTTGACAGTAAGATAGTAGCTATTTATTGATTAACTATATACTTTTCTGCTCTACAAACTAGGGTAGTAGACTGTGATTCTGGCATTGGGGAGAAACTACAAAGATGTCTTCTAAACCACTGAGCCTCTAGTCTGGGAATGAAAATAGCAACAAAACTAGAAGGGCTATTTGGAAACAATAAATTATTTCAGCTAAGCATCAGCTCGGTCAGTGCCAAATGAACTGCAGTTCTGGTTATCATGAATAGAACTATGGGCTGGATTGCAGCATGAGAAGAAATGAGGTTGTTTAAAAATAAAAAACCATGAAAAACTAAACAACTTGATAGCTAAAAAAAAAAAAAAAAAAAAAATGCTGTTTTTGTACATAAGAGGTCTTGCCGAGAATTCTTGTTTTGTTTTTAATTCCTATTTACATAATAGGCATTGATATTTATTTTGAATGTATAGATAGCATAATGAGTGTTCATTTAGTAGTCAATTTGTGTAGCTAATACAAGATGTCTCAATAAAATTCAAATGCCTTGATTAGCAGTTTCCGTAGACAGTTGCATTTTTAATTGTGAAATATTTAAGTTTCACAAGAGCCCAAATTGTAAGTTTCCTTATGGGTGGGCGAACCCAATTGCATAGTGGGCATTCTAGATCTCTGATGGGCGATTTTTTTTCTCTCTTTGAAGTTTCCAAAAACTCCTTAATCAATGGGTGTGAATTCCATGTACTTGCTTGTAAGACTTTCTCAGTAGTGGGATTAAGTCTTCAGAACACAAAATGCCAAAACAAAAGCTGCAGGATGAGCATGCCAAAAATCAAACGGAAAAATAGAGATAAGAAAAATATTAAAACTTGTACTTTAAAAGCAAAAAAAAAAAATGATTGTACTTAATTGGAATGCTATAACTTTCAGGTCATTATTTTTTCCCTGTACGATTGCAATAGTCTTTTTTACTGTTCTCTCTGTTTCCAGTTTTCACTCACTCCAATCCCTCATACACTCTACCCACCAATTATCTTTCTGAAATTCAGCTCTAATTGTGTCATTCCTCAGCTCATAAAGCTTCAGTGACTCCTCATTATCTGAACAATGAAGTCCAAACTTGAGCCGGGCATTCAATCTCCCGACTAGTTTTCCAATTCTGTCTTCCATTTTATGGTTCTTATAGTTCAATTCCCTTTATGGCCCTTAGAGTCCGATAAACTAGAACCGATCTTGTCTTACATGTACACCCTGGATAACCCTATCTCTGATTATTTGATTCCCTTGTTTCCAACACTGGCAATTTTTGTGTACGTAATTTCTACCCAACTTTATAAGCCTAGTTCACGTAGTGTTTTATAAATGGTCCCACACCTATATGGATTGGATTGTGTCCCATCCAAAACTGATACTTGAAGACCTAACCCATAATGTGACTATATTTGGAAGTAGGGCCTTTAGGGAGGTAAGGGTTAGGCCCTAATCCTACAGGACTGGTGGCCTTATAAGAAGAAGAGGAAAGAATACCAGAGGTCTCTCTCCCTCACACACACAGAGGAAAGGCTTTGTGAGGACAGGGCAAGAAGACAATCCTCTACAAGCAGGAAGAGAGCTCCCCGCACCCCCCCCAAAAAAAAAAAAAAACAACACTCTAACAGCACCTTGATCTTGGACTTGTACCCTCCAGAACTGTAAGAAAATAAATTTCTATTGTTTAAGCCACCAACCTATGCTATTTGGTTATGGCAGCTCTAGCTGGCTAATCCATCACCTCCTCGGCAAATCCTCTCTGGTCATCACCATTTCCCGGCCTCTATTCTCATGGCATTGTATTTGTCTCTATATAATATTATGCATCACTTCCCAGCATTGACTATGGTAATTTAATGTATCAGTTAATATTAGGCCTGACCTGAATAAGACAGAGCTGCCATAACCAAATAGCATAGGCTGGTGGCTTAAACAACAGAAATTTATTTTCTCACAGTTTTGGAGGATACAAGTCCAAGATCAAGGTGCTGTTAGAGTGTTTTTTGGGGGAAGCTCTCTTCCTGGCTAGTATAGGATTGTCTTCTTGCCCTGTCCTCACATAGCCTTTCCTCTGTGTGTGTGAGGGAGAGAGATCTCTGGTGTCCCTTCCTCTTCTTCTTATAAGGCCACCAGTCCTGTAGGATTAGGGCCCAACCATTGTGACTTCATTTAACCTTAAATACCTCCCTATAGGCCCTATTTCATCATTCTCTAATGTAAAAGCCATGGGAAGTATGCTGTTTAGATCTGGTAAGTAGACTCCTTGCTCTTAAGGACTTAGTCTTGTTCAATTTTTTATTTGTCCAGTCTGACATTTCCATCCTGAAGGTCACCTGATTGTTCAAGATAGCGGTTAAACTCAAACCATATGTGTCCCAGGAAACGTAGGAGGAATAAAGAAGAGAAGAGGCAAAGGGCCCACCTCTCAATTGACTCAGTTTCCTGTAGAAAGCCTTCCCAGAAATCTCCAAGAGCACTCTGCTTACATTTCATTAACCAAGATCTAAAAATTATATGCAACACCTAACCGCAAGGGGTGTGTCACCATCGAGTTGAATGCTAAAAATAGATACTAATGGTAAATAGCAGTCTCTGCCATCTTTAAATTTATGTTTATCACCGCTAGAAGACTTTAAGTTCCTTAAGAGCATTTTAATTATATCTGTTCATCTCAAACATTTGACAGCACTAAGATTTTCATATAAACTAGTAGAACACTCAAAAATATTTGTTGGGTGGATGAACTAATTGATAATTAATTTACTTGAACTGTGCATAAAGGCTTAGGTAGAGCTTAACCTTGTCCTGCTACCTGCTCAGGCTACCTACTACCTGCTCAGACTTATGGGGCATCCTAAGTGTTTTGTATGGTAACACTTCATTATGCATGTTGCATTTTATGCTGAATTTTCTTAAGATCCAGGTTTTTCACTCACTTTTTATAAGGGTCAGATGGTATATTTTTTCAAACTTCTCTATAGGCAGCAAATTTTTGGTGTGATAATACTTCCATTTTCTTTTATCTCCCTAAAGATTATAGGGACAAAATTTTTCTTTTTAAACAAAGGAAATGGTTTTCATACAGTTCCAAGGAGGAAAATGTGTCTCTATACCTTCTAAATTTTGATGATTTTTGTACCATCATACAATCAGCTTTCATTTTTTCCCATGGATGGTGGTAAAATGGAGTGTATAAAATGCTACATTAGTTTTTGTTTTGTTTAAAAAACCTACCCTCTTTTGGGATGATTCCAAGTGCAAAGTGCTTACACTGCTCTTTAAATTTTCTATCTCTTACTTTTTCTTTTTCTTTTTCTTCATCCTATTCTTTCATACTCTAAACCAGCATTAAAAATCACAAAGGATGTGAAAGATATATGAGATTAGCATAGGTGATGGGGTAGAGATATGGAGGGGTAAATCCCCACTCTCTCTATTCTTACTTGTATGTCCTAACTTGTGGACGTACAAGGGACATCCAACCGAGGCAATTTCAGAAATGGAATTAGGTGGCGATGGCTTGCTACCCCTTTTCATCAATTTCACAGTTGGACTGAACCAGTGAAAGTTTGGTTAAATTGTTACCCTAATGGAAAACAATAGGCTTCTTTTAGATTCTTCAAACCCACAATTCTACTCACAAGGGTCCAAGTTTCTATTGAATGTTTCTCTACTAAAGGCATTCCTGAAACAGAACACAATCTCTGGCCTTACTCCACTGTGCTATTTTCCTGTGAGCACAATTAACGCAGTAATATTCATACCTAGCAAGGGATCTTTGCCAGATCTAGCAAAAGCACCTAAAGAAAGAGAAGCAGCTCGGATTGTTTATCCTAGTTCCTCCTTTCTCCAATGTATCCAATCAGATCTATGGTAAATAACAGATGTTGTTAATAACATAGTAAGAGTCACTAATATGCCCATTTTTCCAGGAGTGCAACTGAAGGATCTTCTGTGAATGTGGTAACAAGTGACAAATTGTTCACGTGTATTTTCATGAAATGTTTTGACTGCTGAAGTTGTTCTATAGCAGTTCATTAAAAGACCCATAAAATATGTAAGTTTACATTCTATAAAAAGATCATCAAGAATTTCTTGGCTGATAGTATTCCTTCTATTAAGCATCTGTTTTCTATTTTCTAAAGCACTGTGGCAGTGGTTGTCCAATTGTATATTAAAAATAGTTGATTTAAACTGGATGAATATGTTGTAATTTCTTATTAAAGATTAGTAACCCACCAATGAAGCTTCCTTAGAAGGCAACCAGCAATGTGTATGTAACACATCTGGTTTCAAAATACTAAAAATTGATAAACACTCACAGATCCAATCCATCTGTTCTCTCCATCTGCATAATTGTCGTATTTTTAAAACTAGGACATTCACTGAGCTTGACATAACACAAAGCTGAAGAATTTTGCTCCTCGATTTCTAGGCAGTAATGAATGATTGAGGTCAATTTTAGAGAAATGTCATGTTTATCAATACATATGTAGGCATTCTGGAAAACTGGTTAAAACTCAATTCCAATATAAGTAGACTGTCTTTGACTGGAAGTTATGAGTGACATCAACTGGGTAGAAGGTTAAAAATCACAGGCTAATGATAATGATTAATGAGTGTCAAGAGCCCAATAAAGCCCTGGCTGGTTTGGCTTAGTAGATGGAGAGTCAGCCTGCAGACTGAAGGATCCTGGGTTCGATTCAGTCAAGGGCATGTACCTAGGTTGCAGGCTCAATCCCTGGCCCTGGTCAGGGTGTGTGCAGAAGGCAACACATGGATGTGTTTCTCTCACATCAATGTATCTTTCTCTGTCTCTCCTCCTCCCTTCCACTCTGTCTAAAAATAAATTGAAAAATATTCTCGTTTGAGGATTAACAACAACAGCAACAAAGAACTCAATAAAGACTATCTAATTTATTACTATTACCAATAGCTAACTTATTATTGAGTGCTTAATTTGTCCCAGGCTATGGTAAGCACTTTATAGGAGTTATTTCTTATAGTTCTCATCACAACTCTTACTAACCATTTTAGAAAAGAACATTGAGGCTCAGACAAGTTAGTTTAGCCAAGGCCACACAGTTAGTGCATGATGAGGCCATGATTCATCTTTGGGCAATACAACTTTAGTGCCCATTTGCTTGCACTCTCTGTGACATGGCACACAAAATATCTTTTTAAATAATATCAGTCTTCTTAGCCTTAACAGTTCTTTCCTAAAAGCTGTATCTCTCTAATGTTAAGAACTCCTTCCCCAACCTGCACTTCATCCATAAATTCATTAAATGATAACATAGATAATAATAATGATAATAATTAACACTTGTTAGTGTTACTGCGGTTCAGGTATGGTTCTAAGCTCCTTACAAATTAAATCATTAATCCTCATAACAACTCTACAAGATAGGCAAAATTACTACTCCCACTTTTTAAGTCAGAAAAATAGGGCATAAGAGGTTAAATAACTCACCCAGGTCAAAGAAATCTACATTAATAATAGAAGAATATACAAGTTGTCCAGGACGCCATCACAGTAACGAACAAACAGCAGGCTGTGTGGGGCAACAAGGCCAGCAGGGGGGTTAGTGAGGGATGACCAAATGACTGAACAGCAGGCTGTGTGGGGTGACCAGGCCGGCAGGGGGTTAGTGAGGGATGACCAAACAACTGAACAGCAGGCTGCGTGGGGAGACCAAGCTGGCAGAGGGGGCAGTTGGGGGCGACCAGGCCAGTGGAGGGGGGGCAGTTGGAGGGCAACCAGGCCAGCACGGGGGGCAGTTGGGGGTGACTGGGCCGGCAGGGGGGGACAGTTAGGGGCAACCAGGCTGGCAGAGGGGACAGTTGGGGGAGACCAGGCCAGCAGTAGGGGGCAGTAAGGGGCGATGAGGCTGGCAGGCAGAGGTGATTAGGGGTGATCAGGCAGGCAGGTAAGCAGTTAGGAGCCAGTGGTCCCAGATTGTGAGAGGAATGTCCAACTGCCGGTTTAGGCCTGATCCCCGGGATCGAGCCTAAACTGGCAGTTGGACATCCCCTGAGGAGTCCCAGATTGGAGAGGATACAGAATGGGCTGAGGGGAATCCACGAATTTTGTTCACCAGGCCTCTAGTAGAAAATAAAGGTTCCAAAATTTTAACTCTGGAATTCTGGCTCTAAGCCTATACTTATATACTATGCTAGGCATGTGCTAGGTGCCATGTTTGGTGATGCATGAATAATGATAAATAAAATATGGTTAGCTTATTTTAGTTAGCATAATATTTCTAAGGTTCATTCATGTTGTAGCATGGATGTATAAGAACTTCAGCTGCTTTTATGACTGAATAATATGCCATTGTATCAATATACCACATTTTGTTTATCCATTTATCTTTTGATAAGCACTTGGGTTCTTTTCAACTTTAGGCTATTGTGAATAATGCTGCCATGAACATTGGTACATGAGGATCTATGTAGATCGTGTTTTCCATTATTTGGGGTATATACCCAGGAGTAGAATTGCTATACCATATAGTTAAAATGGCAAATTTTTATGCTTACAGATATTTTTAACACAAGAAAATAATAGAGAAAGAAAAAAAAAACACCATCATCTGTGTCTTTGGGGGAACTCATGTTAATATGACAGAAATTTGAGCTAATAATTCAAGTAATATGCTATGTGCTCTATTGGTAGCATTGCAAAAGGCTATATGAACTAGAGAATACCTAATATTGATTAGTGTGGGGTATAGGGCTTCAGGGAAGACCTCAATAATAACATTTGGAAAAATTATTAAAGGATGAGAAAATATTCTCCAGGATGATAGTGATGGCTGATAGGAGTGGGGGTGAAGTGGGTCAGGAGAGAGGAGAAAGCATTTCAAACAGAGGAATTCTTTTGAACAAAGGCTCAAAATGTGTCAAGTCCAACTGTCATACTTAATTTTATGTGTCAGTTTGAATGGGCCACGAGGTGCCCAGAGATTTGCTCATACATTATCCTATATGTGTCTGTGAGTTTTTAGGTTCGGATAACATTTGATCTGTAGACTGAATAAGGCATATTCCATTTCCTAAAGGGTGGACATCATGCAAACAGTTGAAGGCCTGTGTAGAGCAAAAAGACCGACATTCCCACCTGACTACTGAGTGGCAACAACAGTGCTTTCCTACCGTCAGGCTCAAACTGAGACACAGGATCTCCCTGGGCCTTGAGCCTGCACACCTATCAACTGGAATTTATACCTTTGGCTCTCCTGGGTGTCTATATTGCTGACTACAGATCTTGGGACTTCATAGCCTCCATAATCCCATAAGCTAATTCCTTATAATAAATCTCTTTTTATATGACTACTAGGGGCCCAGAGCATGAATTCGTGCACCTTGAAAGGAACTGTGGGCGGCGAGGTGGTGGGCACAAGGGCAGGTCCCAGTCCATCCTCTGCACCCCGCCCAGCCCCTCCACCATGGCCCCCGGTCCCCTGTCTGCCAGCATCCCCTGCAGCCACGGCTCCCACGTGCTGACAGCACTGGCCCCAATCGCATCTGCTGACAGCGTGGAGCGATTGGGGCTGGTGCCAGCAGCTGGTGCAAGTGGGATCGGCACTATCAATGGGTGCGAGCTGCAACTGCTGCCCCGATTGCCCCTCAGGAGCAGGGGAAGGTGGAAAAGCCCTCAGGGGAAATCGGGGCCAGCAGCCACCACTTGCACCCACTGACGGAGCCAACCAATCAGGACCAGCCCTGGGTGCCGGCAGCAGGTGCACACGGGAGCAAAGAATTTTCAGTAACCACCAGAGGCTCTCCCCAATGACAACGACTGGTGCCCCGCCGTGGTCTGGCACCCCGCTCACCTGCTCCACCATCCCACTGTGGCCATGCCTGCCATGTTCCACACACACCCCCTGGTGATCAGCGCACATCATAGCGACAGGTTGTTTGGTTGTTCGGTTGTCCCGGTTGTTCCGCCATTCAGTCTATTTGCATATTAGCCTTTTGTTATATAGGATACATCTTGTTGGTTCTGTTTCTCTGGATTACCCTGACCAATACATCAACACATTTAGGTCACTTGCAAGTGAAAAACGCCTGGCCAGTCGAGTGTCTGTAGAGGTTTGGTCATTAAAAGTATGAAAAGATATTTCTTGCAAAATATTGGTCACAAGGGTGAGGGTGTAGCATTCTCTACTGCCTCATGCTCTTCCTATCCTTTAAGACGAGTACAACTTTGAGCCATGGAGGATATCTTATGTCCAGATAATTAAAAAATAAAAGGAATATTCACTAAAAGCCAAAAGAAACACCTTGTAATTTATGAACTATTCTTAAGATGGCTAGCTACTCAAGGACTCTTTCCTGTTCCTATTGTGTCTAAAATAATGTTTCATTATTAGCTTAATAATAATGACATGTTTACCATTACTTTAAGACAAGTCTCATTTTTTGCACTGCTTATTAATTTTATTATAATTGATTCCTTTGTACTATTAAGAAGAAATAATAATTAGTCTTATTGCTTAGGACTTTTGCAATTATTTTTTTTCTTTACAGAGTGTATTGAAAAGTTTTCACATATTTTACATATTCTAAGTGGCAAGCATCCTTATTAAGTGAGAAAAGCACTTCAATCTTCAAAGAGAAGAACAAAAGTAGAAAGAATAAGTCACCCCCTAGACCTTGACCATGCTGAGGTCTTAAACACAGGCAGCCTGGTTTTCAGCTCTTATTTCCTGGTAGTTTTTATTCCCTTCTGTACTATTGCCTTCCTCCTTTTAAAGAACACTTTTACATGAATATAAAAGCTTCCCAAAGTTTGTTTCAAAGCATATTCCTTCAGCCCTAGCTGGTTTGGCTCAGTGGATAAAGCTTTGACCTGCAGACTGAAGGGTCCTGGGTTTGATTCTGGTCAAGGGCAAGTACCTTGGTTGCAGGCTCCTGCCCGGCCCTGGCCCTGGTTGGGGCTTGTGCAAGAGGCAACCAATAGATGTGTTCTCTCACAGCGATGTTTCTCTGTCTTTCCCTCTCACTTCTCTCCCTAAAAAGAAAAAAAAAATCAATGGAAAAATATCCTCAGATGAAAACAACAACAAAGCATATCTCTTCAGCTAGGTGAATGAAGCAACCAATTGTCATTAACAATTCTAGGAATGGCGATACGCTTGGGCATTTTTTAGTAGAAGTAAATTGGAGGATTTCTAATACAATGCAATAGGTCACTAGGAGAACCCTTAATGTTTTAATGGCTCTATAGCAGTTAGTATTATAGGGATTTTTCAGGAAAATAGTACTTTTATGTTTTCCTCAACCAAAGAATTTCTTTGGCGCTTTAATAAAATCCTTGCATACATTTCTTTCAATGTGATGTGATATATGCAGTGAAAAGGGAATAATAAAATGATGTATGTAAGATTTTAGTATTCCAGAATTCAGGGTTCAATATTTACTGATTTCTTTAAGAGTTCCCATTTCCCCCCATGCACCTTTTTTATTCTTTAATGGAAAAGGAATGCTTTTAGGTATTGATTAAAAAGTTTGATTACTAAGATATTTTCTTTTCCAAAACTCCAATAAGGTTTTGTTCACATAAAAGTAGATAAAAACATCAGGAATCTCATTTTTTATTATTTATATATCACCATTATTCTCCTCATTCTCTTCAGAGAGATAAACTTATCATAATGAGTGGTATCTGAAATAGTTCTCAGTCTTGTGATATCAAATGTCAGTCTAGCCATACTTTTGTTTATGATACAGTGACATTTCAAGATGTAGATAGTTAGCCCTGGCTGGTTTGGCTCAGTGGATGGAGTGTTGGCCTATGGACTGAAGGGTCCTGGGTTCAATTCCGGTCAAGGGCACATGCCTAGGTTGTGGGCTCTATCCCCGGTGTGGAGTGTGCAGGAGGCAGCCAATCAATGATTTTCTCTCACCAATGTTTCTGTCTCTCTCTCTCTCCTTCTCCCTTCCTCTCTGAAATCAATAAAAATATATTTTTTAAAAATTTAGATAGTTGATCTATGAAATGCCACTTTTCTCAAATAGTTTTATAACAGGAAATTTTAAGGCTTCTTGATAGGGAAAAACACAGTTTCCCATCATAAGTTTGCTTATGGAGCATTTTTCACAAACATCTCTATAACTCCTTGTTCGGGTATTGGATCTTGAAGCCAGTGAAAATACAAATAATTTGGGATAATTGTTAAGAATATTCATTTTCCCCAAACTCTGAGAGAAACAGCATCTTTGTTGTTACTGTTTCCTTCCTGTTACTGTTTTAGAAAATTCTGCAGCCCTGCTACTTTTTACGTGTCATTTGCAAAATTTATGGCTCTAGTTGGTATATAAACATAGTGTGAAGTATAACATGGTGTCCTTGGTCATTCCACAGAAGATTCAGAGGACAATTTGTTCTAAGAGATTCTGAATGAATTTTACACACAGAGAAAATTGTACTAGTTCTAGCAGGAATAGAAATATGGCAGACCAGCAATTTCATCAAGGAAAGGATAGGGTTTCTTCATTTGTAGCATACTAGATGTTTAACTAATAACTGTTGCATGAAATATTGAGTGAATTAATAAACAATTGAATCATAGATATACTATAAAAACACAGACTCCCAAGAGTTTCATTTAGAAAACTTTATTACTTAGAGCAATACAGGTACCCCAGCTCCCCAAAAGCGTAGGGTATCCTGAATATAATGCAGGGTGCACAGTTAGAATGAAGTGAGATGGGATGCAATGTACCAAATGTAATTTTAGATATCTATTTAATAGAAGCCTAAGCGACCGTTATGGCAGAACGACCAGAACAACCTGTCGCTATGAAGCAAACTGACCACCAGGGGCAGACGCTCAACACAGGAACTGCCCCTTGGTGGTCAGTGCGCCCCCACTGAGGGAGCACCACTCAGCTAGAAGCTAGGCTCACAGCGGTGGCAGCTCTAAGGAGCAGCAAGCCGAGTAGTAAGGAGCAAGCAGGCAGGCAATAAGGAGTGAGGGATCCCGGATGCGAGAGGGATCTCAGACTGCAAGAGGGTGCAGGCTGGGCTGAGGGAACCCCCTACCAGTGCACGAATTTTGTGCACTGGGCCTCTAGTTCTTTACATAAAAAGTATACAATACCAATGGATAGCCAGTTGGTGTATGTTGTTTGGATGTTCTCCTCCCTAATGGAACCAGAAAGTACCTGATAAATCAACATTTTGGGCTTATGAGACTCTAGAATCTAAGAGTAGCTAAACAACTGTCTTTACTTAAATTGGAAGAGAAGAAAATTCATGGAAAAATACAAGTATAATCACTACAGAGCTTTTCACTGATGTTTTAGCTACAGATTAAAGAAACAAAACCAAATGCTGAGGTTAGTTCCTGGATAAATTGAATCATGTTTTAATGACTAAACAGGATCTTCAGATTATGGAAACACAAATGCATTTATGTCAAGATATGTGGACTGGGGTAAACCACACTAGATGATCACTGTCTTGACAGGCCATTTTTTACAGACCAATTTTGGTTTTCCTTTTACTACAAGTGTTATTCTTGCAAAATGATCTTTGAAAGGTAGCATTTTCCCTGTCTTTATAACCTCACGTTAAGAAAACATCCATATTTCTACTTTAATTGTCACAGAGGAAAGCTGACTTCCGAACTTTAGAGAGAACAAAGTTATAGCTTTCTGAATACATGGGTAGTAGTTTGAACTTGACCTAACAAAATCAAGTTTACAAGTTGCCTAACTTCCAGAGATAGAATACAGAAACAAACCAAAAATAGAAATGCTATTTTTTTCTGTAACTTTGAGAATGGCAAATATTTTAAAAATATGTCTCTGAAAGGTGAATCAAAGATGGTCATAAGGGCCAGTCTCTACTACAGCTTTCTATCCATTACACAAGAGTTAAACAAAATGTTTGAATGGAACATTTAATAACAAAAGACATTTATGATGTTTACTTAATGTTTTGGACCATTAAGCATCAATGACATGAGTTATTGTACATAATATCTGGCCAAAAATCTTTTGACCAGGCTGCGTTTTACTACTCTTGGAGCTGCCAGCATCCCAATTTGAAAAAAAAATCTGTGGTCAAATCTTAGTTTTCTCAGAGGACTTTGGATTTGAAAATATCTCCTGTTGCCAGAAAGTACCTTTTGAAGTTTACATTAAGATGGATATTTATTTATTTTTTCCCTATAACAATGACAGTGGTTGAGATAAACTGTTTAATTCTAAATAGAAAACACATCTGCTGTGTCTGCATTGTTTGTGGTTGCTGGAGGGGTGACAATTTAAACCAACTAGCACACATGACATTTTAAGTGAGATGTTGTGTGAGGGCTCCCAGCTGCTGACGGTGTCCTCTCCTACTCAGCTGGGGCCAGTGGGCCTGCTGAGCCAAAGCCCCCATTAGCGAGCCCATGCGGATGGACATCCAGGGATGTCTCCTACTTTCCTTCCTTCTGAAAAAGTGGGCGAATGGCAAGAAGGACTCAAAATCAACATTTTCCCTAGTTATACTTACTTGTTGATTTATTTTTTAAAAAAATAGCATTAGCATATTTTTCAAACATATTCTTCACCCCTAATCATGCTAGCTTTTGTTTGGTTTGAATGGAATACATAAATTAATTTAGAGAATGAATACACTTGTAATATCAATTTCATCTATGTACATTTTGTGTGTTTTATAAAAGTTTCAAAAATTTCTTCATATAGTCTTATACTCCTTGTCACATACATGCTTAATATATTTTGCATTTCTGTTGTTATCTTTTAAAAATTGATTTTAAAGAGGAAGGGAGAGGGAGAGAGAGATAGAAACATCAATGATGAGAAAGAATCATCTGATCAGCTGCCTCCTGCACGCCCCCTACTGGAGATTGAGCCTGCAAGCCAGGCAAATGTCCTGACCAGGAATTGAGCTGGTGACCTCTTGGTTCCTGGATTGACACTCAACCACTAAACCACATCCAGTTGGGTTCTGCTGTCATTTTGAATGAGATCTTACCTATCATTATATATCATAGTTTTCTGCTGTTTGTATGAGGTAAAGTTAAAACTTTTTACATTTGTATTATAATCAGTATCCTTACTGATGGTTAAAATTTTTTCTAATAGTTGTCAGTTATGTTCTATAAATGTTTTTGTACTTTATAATAACGTTATATTCATTTAGTTCTCTTGCCTAAGTGAATTATATAACACTTCCAAAATAATATTAAATGATAAAGCAATAGTAGGCGTCTTTCTCTTTTTCTCGATTTAGTAGAGATTTTCTCCATTAAGCCTGATGCTAGTTGATTTATTTATCAGTTTATGTATTTCTCTTATTCAAGCTATAAAAATATTAGAATGTATCTATAAAAAATAAAGATATTTTTTAAAATCTAATCACAATAACACTAATCACTTTTAATAATAAAATAGTTCCTTAACTTTATCAGCTATCCAGTAAATAATCAGATTCCAATTATCTTATGTCATAAAGAATTTTCAAAATCAGTATTTAAAAAGATCCAAACATTGCAATTAGTTAATAATTCTCTCTTTTAATTCCCTGACCTTTATTTCTCACTTTCTTTTTTTATTACAAAAATTAGATAATTCATTCTATAGAATCTTTGAAAGCTTGAGTTTTGCTGATTGCATCTCCACAGTATCATTTAACATCTTTCCCTGTCATTTGTGGTTCTGTATGTTGGTTTTTGTTTCAGAAGCTTGATTAGATTAGGGATTATATTAGTTTACTTTATTTTATTTTATTTTATTTTATTTTATTTTATTTTATTTTTGGCAAGACTGCCTTCTAGCTTGTGGTGTGTTCTGCAGGATGCACATAATATCTGGTTGTATTTCTCTTTTATACATTAGTAGCTGATAATGATCAATGCCTATGTCTATCAGCTTATTAGTAATGAAAAATAGTGATTTTAAAAATTTTATCATTACTGCTTTACTTAATAGCTACAGTTTTTCTATAAGAATATATCTCTTTATTTTTAAATACATTTTTATTGATTTCATCAAGGCAAGGCAAGAATATATCTCTTTAAATTATAAGGTCAGTTAGGGGCTTTGCCTCAAGACAATTATCTGGTATGCAGCAGAAGTGAATTATGTACATTTCCCATTTCATCACACATAATATTTAAAAATCTGTGTGCTCTAGGGGTGAGATATATAATAGTAAGCATTGTGTTGCTTTAACAAAAAGATGGTTAAGTGAAATTACCATTTAAGTTAAGTGTGCTTAATGTTTAGTTGTTACCATTGACTGGGTTTCTTCTAAGGCTTCACAGTTTTGCCCACCTTTGCTTTTGCAACAACAGTGCCATTGTCAACACACTGAAAAAGTTAAATAACATCTTAGTGTTGTTATGATAATAGTTTTGACCTTGTGGACCCCTGAAATGTCCTGGAAGTCTCAGGACCACACTGTGAAAACCACTGCACTACACTAGGCCTGGGGTCCCCGCTACCAGGAAGATTCTCTTCCACCACCTCTATCCCATCTATACCAGCTGAGCTAGATCTTAGCTGAAAAATGAACTTTTCAGAACAACCTACCCTCACCACCCAATGCAAAACAGTTATCACATCAATATCATATAATCCTATTTTAATTCTCTGCAGAGTGCTTACCACTATCTCATGATTTTCTTGATTATTTTCTGTGGTTTATTTTCTTTCTCCTTTCATTAAGATATAAATTATTTAAGAAATGGGCTTTTTCTTACTTGTTCATATTTTAGCACATAGTAGATATTTTTAAATATTTAATGAGTGAATAAAAGTGTATTGACATAGAAATTTTATATTTTTCTTTTTTATTAAATTTATTAGGGAGACATTGGTTAATAAAATTATATAGATTTCAAGTATACTATTCTATGACACATCAACTGCATACTGCATTGTGTGCCCACCATCCAAATCTTCATCTGTCACCATATATTTGACCCACCGCACCTCCCTTTATTACCGCCCACCCCTCTTCCTTCTGGTAACCACCATACTGTTGTTTGTGTCTATGAGTTTTTGTTCGTCTGGTTTTTTTCTTGTTTGTTGATTTGTTGCTTTCAGTTTTATATACCACATATAAGTGAAATTATATGGTTCTAGATGATACCCAAAGTAGGGATCACGTATGGGAAATGAAACTAGGGAGGAAGGATAAGAGAGCAGTTGACTTGGAAAAGCTGGAGACTAGATTTTATGTTCTAAAGATGGTTATCATTTAGCCAATCATCTCTTTTTCTCTTTCCAGATTTTCTTGGCTTTACATCTCATGTTTTATCTAATCATTTTTAACATACTGTATTATTTATGGCCTTTCCTATACTAGTGTTGACATAGTAACATGACCCTGAAAACCAGAATGGCAGTAGGCTGTCCTCTCTGTCATTTTCTGCTCCTCCCTGAACATCTCTCTTTGTACTGGGGATATCTCAGAGGACAATCCATAGCTGAGGAGGAGTTCTATTGTTAACCCTGGGGTGAGCAACAATTAATCAATAAAGACAAAGCATAACAGAAGTTCATTTAGAAAAACCAAAAGTATTTTTTAGATTTTATTTTGGCAAAACCTTATGTCATAAAATATTGCTTTGACATGATGCCACAAACAGAAACAATAAAGGAAAACATTGATAGATCTGACCATGGACAGATCTAACCATTTAAAATATCTAAAGGTTAAAAGCTATGCATAACAGAATTGTCATGAAAGGACAAGCCAGGAAAATATAACAACATATAAAATAATTATTAATATATAAAATGTATGCTTTCAAAATAAAAAATAAGTCAAAATGAACAAAAATAATATTGAGCCAGGCCGGATTGCTCAGTGGTTGAGCATCAATCTATGAACCAAGAGGTCAGTGTTCGATTCTGGGTCAGGGCATATGCCAGGGTTTGCAGGCTCAATCCCCAGTGTGGGGCATGCAGGAGGCAGCCGATCAATGATTCTCTCTTATCATTGATGTTTCTATCTCTCACTCTCCCTTGCTCTCTGAAGTCAATAAAAATATATTTTAAAAAAATAATAATATTGAGAAATTGCAAAAGAAAAAATATGGGTGACTAATAAATAGTAGGTGAAAAAATCTGTTGGTTCACTAAGAAGGAGATGGAAATGAGAACAATAATGTTTAGAATATTGATAATACCTACAGTTTACAAAACATCAGAGAAATGGGCAGTCCCATTACTATAGGAAACAAAAATTATATAAGATTCCTGGAAAGCCATTTGATAATATACATTAATACCTTTAAAATGACAGTTTTGATATTTATCTTAAAGCAGTTACTAAATATGAACTTAATAACTTAGTTACAACATGGTTAAAACTAAGAAATCAGGGTGAAATGTTCAGCAATAGAGGAATTAATTAAGTAATAAGTAAACTATGGTACAATCAGATAAAATAATACTTAAGCAGCAATTTAAAATGAGGTTGTTTTATTTTAAATGTGTAAAACTGTTCACAATAAATTAAATAAAAAATTTAAAAACATGTCACAAAAAATCATGAACAGTTTTATCACAGATATGTGTATTTGTGCATATGTGTGTGAGTGCATGGTGTGTGCCTATATTAGAACAGTTATTGCCTAAACCACAGCTGAGTCTATTTATGGGTTGATGGTATACAGGTACTTTAACTTTTGCCTTTTTGCTTTGATAAGTACAATGAATACATATTATCTTTTAGAATTTTGTCATGTAATAGACTTATAAAATAAGCAACCTTATAATTTGGTCTACATTAGAGATGCTTAATGTTGTCTATGAAACAGGCTACCTTGCTCAGTTCCTACTTTTTATGTAGACATTACAAAACATCCCTATTTGTGTTACTGCAGACATTGGTCAAGTGATTAGTCAACATTTATTATGTGAGAACTCTATCCTTAACTCTAAACAAAACGTAGATGCAGAGGGAGCTGAAATTAAAGGAGCGGCCTGAGGAGCCGCAGTGCTGATGGCCCTTTGGCAGAAGCTCTCTAATGGGCTGGGATCGGTGGCATATTTACTGCATGGACTCCTGACAAATGGATTGGACAGCCCCGAGAGACCGCTTAGGCCTCTGCTGGCAAGCAGGAGCAAGGAGAGAAGAGTAGGTGGTGAGGGAATTTAAGGCCACAGTCTGCCTTCCCGTAAGGAATTGGGGTCATGTGCAAGGTGGCAGCTGGTGTGAGCTGCTAAAGCGATGACTCTTTTCTCTATCACTACAGGATTTTCCATTTTAGTCTGTACATTCACGAATGCTAGAAACTACCTTGGAAATAGCAAGAAAAAGGCTCTTGGTATCAATGAGAGTTTAGTGTTGTCTAACAGAATGAAATTCCGTCTTGCCTCTAGGGTCTACTCTAATTAGAGATTTCTTCTTTTGGGTAACAATAGAAAGTGCAGTGGCTCAAGAATAAAGCAAAAAATGAGGATTGAAGAGCATTCAAAATCTGGGTCCCCATAAAGGTAATAACAAGTATGTTCTTTTCTCTCTTGTTTCCTGTTTAGGTTTATCCACCTTCTTTGTCTCTTTTTCAGGTTCCTTTTTCTTTCTAAATACCAAAAAACAAAAATCAAAAGCCCCATGACTCTAAATCAGCAGTTCACAAGGTGTGGTCCCTGGTCCAGCAGCATTAGTGTCACCTGGGAACTTATTAAAAATGAAGATTCTCAGGCCCAACCCCAGCTGTACTAAGTGGGGATTCTGGGAATGCAGTCCAGCAATCTGTGTTCTGGCAAGTGCTCCAAGTAATTCTGATACATGCTCAAGTTTTAGAACCACTGGTCTGGATGGTATAACAAAAAAGTCAATTATAAAAATCTAAAAACCTATGCATAAAGAGATCATGCACCAGTAAAAATTTAATTAGTGTTCAAATTTTTTGAGTAGTACTTTATTTCTGAGCTTGACCTGTTTTCAATTAATGAGTGTCATATTTAATAGAATCAAATTACAGCATACAGTATATGCATGTATGTATATGTACACACTATAATTGAATTATATATCTATACTAATAAAAGGGTAATATGCTAATTAGACCAGATATCTTCCGGATATCTTCCAGACGTCCTTCTGGACAAAGCCACGGTGGTAGGGGCTGAGGCAGAGGCAGTTAGGGGCAATCAGGCCAACAGGGGGGAGCAGTTAGGGGGCAATCAGGCTGGCAGGGGGGAGCAGTTAGTGGGCAATCAGGCTGGTGGCAGGGAGCAGTTAGGGGGCGATCAGGCTGGCAGGGGGGAGCAATTAGGGAGCAATCAGGCCAGCAGGCAGAGGTGGTTAGGTGTGATCAGGCAGGCAGGCAGACAAGCGGTTAGGAGCCACTGGTTCCAGATTGCGAGAGGGGTCCTGGATTGGAGAGGGTGCAGGCTGGGCTGAGGGACGCTGCCCCGCCCCCATGCACGAATTTTGTGCACAAGGCCTCTAGTCCTATATAATAAAAGCTTAATATGCTAAGTGTCCGGTTGGCCCACCAACCAATCTAAGTGTAATATGTTAATGATATGCTAAGGCCATTCAACTGCTTTTTATGACGTGCACTGACCACCAGGGGGCAGACAATTGACCGGTCGACCAGTTACTATGACGTGCACTGACCACCAGGGGGCAGACGTTCCAACCGGTAGGTTAGTTTGTTGCGGGGGTCCAGCTGATCTGGACTGAACGAGATGGCCAGACACGCCCTGGAGCCCTGTGGTCCCTCCCTGGCTGGCCAATTTCCTGCGTCCCTCCCCCACCCCAATCATGCACCAGTGGGGTCCCTCGGCCTGGCCTGCGCTCTCTCGCAATCCGGGACCCCTCAGGGGGTATCCAAGAGCAGTTTTGGCCCGATCCCAAAGGTCAGGCTGAGGGATCCCACTGGTGCACAAATTCGTGCACCGGGCCTCTAATCTATAATAATAAAAGCATAATATGCTAATTAGACCAGACGGCCAAATGATTTTCCAGACGTCCTTCTGGACAAACTTCCAGATGAAGCTGGGACTGTGAGTGCTGAGGCAAAGCACCGTGGCTGTGAGGGCAAAGGCAAGCCATCACGGCTGTGAGGGCTGAGCCCCTTGCATGAATTGCGTGCATTGGGCCTCTAATATATATATATATGGAACTTTATAATATTATCATCTATGTCTATTACAATGTTCCTTTTTGTTAAGATGGGGACATCAAGAGGAGGAAGATCAGTGGGAAGACACTTTCACTTTCCAGTATATTTTACAACTTTTTCTTCCTTCTCAGACTTCTAATACTCTCCCTTTCTCATTTAGCTGATGAACTCCTTTATTTTTCTTGGAAAATTTCACAGAAACTGTGAGAGGGTGAGAAGTAAACACCCCTATGCTCAGACCAGCACATTTATCAGCCACCTTGGCTGTTCCTCACACTCTGTTTTCCCTTCCTGTGATGAATGAACAGGCACCTGACTCTCACCCCTCTGGCTCACACAAGTGTAATTTCTCCTGCATCATTAATTAACCACCATCTGGCAGATCTCTGTTGAGATGACCAAAAGCAAAGATGTATCATTAGAGACCAAGGCTAAGATCATCCTTACCCTCATATTCCCAATTACTATGTACAGAAGCAAAAGTTAGACAGTGAAGAAGGCTAATAGAAAAAAAAATTGATTCATTTGAAATATGATATTGGAAGAGAGCTCTGAGAATATCTTGGATCACCAGATAGACAAACAAGTGGGTCCTAGAGCAAATTAAGCCTGAAACATCACTGGAGGCAAAAATGACAAAATGGAATCTGTCTTCCTTAGTGCACATCAAGAGAATCCAGGACTCTTTGGAAAAGATAATAATGTTAGAAGAAATAAAAGGCAGCAGGAAAAGAGTGAGGTCAAGTATGAGATGAATTGACTCCATAAAAGAAGCCATAGGCAGGAGTCTACAAGGAACTGAGCAGGGCTGTTAAGGACAGGACATTGTGGACATCACTTTTTCATAAGGTTTCCAGGAACCTGAGCTGATTCATTGCAATGGCTCAATGCAATTCAAAGACAACATGTTTGTGTGCTAATGGAAGTGACTCAATGCTATTAGCATACAAACATGCTATATGTACATGGCATAGAGTAGATTCTGAAAGAATATTTTAAATATTGCTTGTTCTTAAAGCGATCCTTTCTTTGATGCACTAGAGAAATAAAATGCAAAGTTTGTAGGGGGAAGAACCTTATGAATAAAGAGCGTGAGGCGTTTTGCCAGTGTAAGTGGTTAGAGCTTCGGACTATGCACATAAGGGTTGAGTGTTCAAATCCCAGTCAAGGACATGTACTTGTGTTGCAGGTTTGATCCCCCATCCTAGTCAGGAGGCAGCCTAAATCAATGTGTCTCCCTCACATCAATGTTTCTCTCTCTCTCTCTCTCTCTCTCTCTCTCTCTCCCTCCCTCCCTTCCATTCTCTCTACAAATCAATGGGAAAAATATCCTTGGATGAGGATTAACAAAACAAACTAACAAACAAAAAAGAGGGTAAAGAAAGGATGTGTGAGGTAGGGGATGGAGCCAAGAGCTCTCTAGTGCTGCAGAGTGCAAGGCTCCGAATGGACAGAGTCAGGACATCGGATTCTGTGCCCTTTCTCCAGTGATCAGTAGGACAGCCTTTGGCAAAGGAGCCATACTCTCCCTGGCTCTGTTTTCTCATCAGCAAGATAAGGTATAAATGATTAAGACACTGAATATTATGGTTAAAATATATTGTACTTAACTTTTTTGTTTATAGGATAATTAGTCGAACTATGTCTTCATCTTCATTTTCCATTACAGATGTAGCCTCCTCACCACCTCTTGTCACCCTCTCTCCCTCCCCATCTTTTGCAAATGTTCTGTTACCTTCCATGGCATTAAGATTACCTCAGGCACCAGACACCTAGTCGTTGAGTCATTTTAAAGCCTTTCCTTCTCTTTTGCCAACATCCCCAATCCATTAGTGCAGGCAGAAATTCTGTCTGTGAAACCTCACTCCGCTTGCCATGACCTGACGCTCCTCACATAACACCTGAATCTCTGTGGTTATCTCCTCCTTGGAACCATCTCCACCCTTCTCCCTTGAAGTCATCCAAATGCAACAGGTATGGTCCTTGAGTAGGAAGAGTTTTCATTACCTCAGTCCTTGCTTAATCACTAGGTAATGTCCAGTCTTTCAACCTAATTAATGGCTAGCTCCTCTTTTTCATGCTAATTTCTTTGCTCAGCATTCCTCATTCTATCTTCTCTCCAATGAGTTTTCAGATATTTTGCCATTTCCAACGAGATTCCCTTGCTCTCAACTTTGTGCCTTTGTGCATACTATTTTTCATCTTCTTTTATTTTTTTTTAAATAAAGAAATGTTTTTAGAAAGCTGTAGATTGTTTTCACTTACCTCTGACCATAGGTGAGCAGAACATTTAATCTATGGGCATACTCTTCTATGCCATGTTTCCATGGAGATGGCTTCATTTTTGGCCTTTCATTTTTGAAACATATTTATACATTATTTATATTTTAAGCTGCTAAGTAGAAGGGGCTCTGTTCTCTTTTTACTTTTGATTCTTCCCCCAGGGATCCATAATCAGGTCCTGCACACATAGTGAGAGCTCAGTAAATATCATTGGTTTACTGAAGTCCCAAGTACCCTTTCCAAGTTATTGGAGATCTATAACCAGAACCTTCCTGATCAAAAGAACTATAAAGGAGTGACAGTTCAGAGCTATGCCAAACTAGCATAGACCTTGGCTCCTATTCTTGTCCAGACTTGCCACAGGCTTTGTTTAGGTTAGTTAGCTTCTCTGTGCCTTATTTCATCATCATTTAGATGCAAATGATTATGATGATGCATCTACCTTATAGAATTGTTGTTGTTTTGAGAATAAAATGTAGATACAGGTATAAATATGTGCTATCAATAAAAATAATATTTCTAGACTATTATAATTCAGAATCCTACAAGGACTGACCAGGATCAGGACAGAAAACAAAGCTAAGAAATGCAGTGGACATTTCAATAGTATCAAGATTAAGTCTCACCGGCTACTAGATAGAAGAGGTGAAGACACGAGGTTTATGTATATTTGAAAGTTCAAACAAAAATAATAAAACACTCGGGACTTGGAGAAGACAGAGTCTCAGTACAGACTTACCCAGGAAATACCAGTTCATTTGCACAGTAACTCCTCATCCTCAACTTTAAAATCTTGGGAGCAGCTGTGCATTTTCTCTTTGTTTCCAAAACTCGGTCCAACTCCCGCTTGACCCATTGTGCAGTCTGGCAGTTGGCTGCACATTCTGCTCCTACCCTTTGTGCAGAGAGAGAACCTGCCTGTGGAGACATCAGGCCCCTCCCACTCCATGGCCACAGCTGAAAATGCCTGCAGGGACATCACTAGCCACTCTGCCCATCTACTATTCATCAGTTTTCCCTTTTTGGCATCCTCCTGACTCTCTGAGATTCTTCATCTCTCATTGTCTCATTTGAGATGGAAGCAGTTACAGAGAAACTATCTTTTTCTTTCTGTTTCTGTTCCTATACACTTAATTAGTAAGAGTAGTGTTTTGGGCTCTGCATTTAAACTCATCTATGCTTTTCCATATTTTAGAAAGTGGAATGAGTGTTTTCACTTCAGAGGTAAAATCTGAGAAACGGCTACTTTTAAAAATGGGAATGTTCTGAGAAATGAAGTTTTCTTTTCAGATTTTATGCAAGAATCCTTTTTAGTTCTTATAATTTCCTCACTGGTCATGGGATGACGAAAAACCATTCATTCAGGCCCCTATGTTATTGTTATGAATATTTCTATTCAGTTATAAACACATTAATGGAACAAAACAATGATTGACTTCTACTATCGAACCAGGCAGCTAAGAAAGTTTTGAGTCTTAATTTTTAAGAGTTAATTTGCAAAACAATGTAATAATCAAAGACTTCTTCCAAAGGATCATAATAAAAATGGAATCATTCACTGGAAAATGTGTTTGCCCACTAGGAAATTGATCCTCTCAAAATTTTTCATTGGAACTCAGACCACATAAGGTAAAATTAAAACTTCTTACCTGTTATTAAAATAAAACAAAACACCTTTATACAATAGAGTTAGCTTCTTTCTCAAAGTTCATTATAGCAGACACAGTTGTTAGCTAATCTAATACTATTAATTCCCAAATGCTCTTTCCCTTAGTGCTTTGCATAGAACCTAAAAAGCTAAACTGTCACGTTCCCAACCTCCCTTTGGTTGCCATGTGTCACAGACTGCCATGTGACACATTGTTTGCCAAAAGAAAGAGTTGTCGATAGGGTCAGTGAAAGAACTTCTGAAACAGTTTTTTTTTTCCTTAGGAAACTGGAACAAATACACTAGTGCCTTCTACTTCCCCTCTTCCTTCATTTTCCTGCCCTTAATAATGACAAGATGCTAGCTAATGCTATAGCAGCCATCCCATGACCATAAGGAAAAGGACATTAGAATTGCAGAGACACTGGTCCTGACAAAGCAAAATTTCAAGACTTATAGGAGAAAAATTAACCCCTCTTTATTTAATTAATTTGGGTTCTCTATTATTGTTGTCAAATGGTAACCTGACTTACTCATTTTCTACCTTTCTCCTTCCTACAAAAATGTATGCTTCAACAATGCTAAAGTACTTATATTTTGCCAAATATACTATGGTTTTTCATGGCCTTCATGCATTTGTACATCCGGTACATCTTATCCATATTTCCTTCTCCCCTAGCTGTGTCTAGTATCATTGGTGAAACCAACTTCCATATCACTTCTTCCAGGAAGTCTTCCTTGAGACATTTCAACTCAAAAGCAATCAGTTCCCCTCCTCTGGACTTTCTCTTTATTTTGAAGATATTTTCCCTGTTGAACTTCTCACATAATCTTGTCATTTATTTATTTATATGCCTACTATCCTAAATAGACATGAAATTTAGTGTTATGGCATGACATACAAAGCATTACCTATGGACAGTGTTGGAGAACATAGAGATAAGGCTTCCAGTAAAATAACAGAGAAGGTCGGGCTTACCAATGACTAACTACACTCTAAGACACAATAAAGTAAAGGCTGTCATAAAGTAAAAATGAACAGTCTGTGAATTCAGTAAAACAGAGAAATTCATTCCAGCTGTGGCAGGTCCTACTTCTTTTGGATTTTCTTGAAACAGGAAAAATAAAGAGAAGAAAATCAGCAGGTTATTAGAATTTGATGACTGGCTAGATGGGGGAAGACTGAAAAGGCACAGTTGCTCTTGAAAAGCAAGTAGCCTAATTTATAAAATGAGGAAAAAGTACTAAAAGATGACTAATGTTCCTATGGTTTTATTTTTTTGTAAATCTAATGTTCTTTAATTAAGTCATTCAATTAATATGTCCAAGTTGCACTGAAATTAGAGTGGGGGAGGGGGAAAGTGAAGAGGGAGAGCACTACATCTGAGACAAGTCTTAATGGAGGCCCAGTATTCCACTCTTGTAATCGTCTTCACAGCCATTCAAAGAATCCATTCAGAAACATGATCACCTGTAAACTCTTGAAGCGGGCTAGAGTTCAAGTCTTTTTCCATTCATGCCAGATAGTGTAGCTAGACTGTGATGATGGTGTGGTGTGAAAATGCTGTGATTTGACGAAGAAGAGGAGGAGTAGGTGGAGGGGAAGAGAAAGAGTGTGTGAGTACTTCACATTCAAATAGAACTATAGGTCATCTATTACCCACTCAGGTAGTCACAAACAGGCTCATACTGCTGAAGTGCATACTGTAGAAATTCAACTGTTCTATCATCTTTTATGATTTTCCTTTTCTTTGCATTAGGCAGGATTTGTATTTGAAACTTGGGTATTATCTCTATTTGATCAGTCTTAAATACCACCCACAAATTGTTTAGGCAGCATATCCTTTTGTATGGAAAACATCAAAACACAGAACACATACCTCATAAAGTTTCTATAGAACATAACTGTGCAACTGTCATGAGCTTTTTTAAAGTTAGATATTATTAATTGTTAAAATTATTGTTATTGAAATAGTCCCAAAAGATTGCAGTATGATTAGGACCAAAAGAACTAACATTTTAGCAAATATATTGGCTGCTTATGGAATGAACTGCTATTCCACAGCCAACTTTTGTTGTAAACCATGGTATGCAATAAAAAACAAGCTCCCCCAAAATGGACAGAGTCCTTTACTATCTTTTTGGATTAAATTATAGCATTTTTCAAATGATTTTTGGTATGTGTGCTACTTTATCTTCATTATGAAGAAAAAACTTTGGATATGGGCTTTGGAGAAAATTATGGCTTCATCAGGACAAAAATAAATTACATATGGCTCATTAAAAACTGTCAGTTCAATTCAGATAACATTTATTTATTATTAGTTGTTTTAAAGGTTTATAGTTATTTTCCAGTTATTTCATTGCACTTTACTTACCCTCCTTTAAAATTCTTTTTCTATGGTAAACTGTCTAGTTTAATTTTCCTTTCCATTACTTTCCTACTGAAAGTTAAATAAAAATATGCTGTAATTTTCCTCTTGCCTCCTAGATTATTATCACATGCTGGGCAATATTATTCTCAGAATTACCAATGGGCTCTATGCCACTTACTTGCATGTACTGTGTTGATATATGAATGTTGAGAGAAATAAATTTACTTTATCAAGATGTTTTTATTACGTGACACTGTGTCCTATGCCAAAGCAAATCAGGCAAGGGACAAACAAGACACTGTGCCATCCAACTATTCTAATAGTTTAAAAAACATCTTAAAGTTTTTGTGCACTAAAACCAGTACTTTTGAGCTTATCTCACATAATTTAGCTGTAGAGATGAGTTTATCAAATATATAAATTTTCCATTTGTTTCAATAGATTACAGAGATATAAAAATCATTTATTGTTCAAAAGTTGTTAAAAGTAAGGCGTATTTCCCAATTTAACACCGTGGTATAAGGAAAGAAGCACAGGATTTACAAAGAGGCTGATGTTAATTGGGATACTGGATCTGCTACTTACCAGCTATGTAAGCCACCATTTTCTCATCTACTATATGGAGGTAATAATAAATATCATGGAAGATTGTTGCAAGAATTAAATTAAGTAATATATTAATGAAAAACTGAGAGTCTATAGTAGTTCCGTATATTGTTAGGACTAATGGGAATGACAAAAGCCATTACATAGAAAATTTGGAGTTGATTTTTTACTTTTCATCCAGAATTATATTGTTTTAGGTCTAATGTGCTTTTCACATTAATCTATTTTGATAGCAAAAAAAAAATGATCATGATGCTGATGATGCTGTGCTGATAAATATGGTGTACTGTGAGGATGATGTGGGGAGAAGATGCTGTGGTGTGAACTTTTGTTTGTTTTGATGATGGTTTGGTGTGATGACAATGTCATGCAATAATGGAGTCACATGTGTCAGGAACCCTGACTGAAACAAATTTTACTGCACAGAGTGGCTTTAGAATACCAGGATCTTAATAATGAGTTTTCTGAATTGGTTGTGGGTTTTCTGGAATTGTTCTCTAATGTGAGTAGATTTAAAGGCACTAATGATTCTATTTCCAGTGGTAAAGAGGGCACTGGTAGCCCAAGGCATGGTATGGCAATTGAGATGCACAAAACATTGTCATTGGATGCTCCTAACCAAATATCTATAGAAGGTGAGGCTCTGGGTGACCATGCATTTAATATTTTAGAACATTCTAGTCAAGTTAAGGAGTGTAATTGGGATTGGCTCGTTGCTCCTTTAAGTATACTGGCAAAAGAGGGGAAACAAGAGGATGAAGATGGAGCTTCAATTCCCAACAGCTAGCTCTGTGTCACTTACCTGAAAGCCTTTACATCTGCCCTGAAATCAACCCCTATCTCCTGCTGTTGTAGAGCCAACGTTTCTGAAAACCAAACCCAGAGTGCCATCTTGTGAGTGGCTGAATTACAACACCAATCAAATTCCCAAAGTTTCAGAATGTCTTCAAGTGTCTTTTGTGATGTTAAAGTGAGGGTATTGATTGGGAAGAAGTGGGATCCTGTAAATTGGAGTAAAATCACTGGACAGATCCCAGTGAAGCTGGGACACTGAACCCCTAAATTCTGCCAATATTTCTTTATCAGTAGAAGCCCTTCTACACCTGACTAAGGAAGTCAGCCCTGCTTTACCTGCAGAATTTGTGATGGCCTCACTAAGATAGTTGCCTTGAAAGATAGTGCTGATTGTCATGACCACACCTCTTATACACCCTTGCTTCTACACACATAATCAACCTCAAGATCCATCATATCTGACAGGTGTGGTACAAAGTGTGACCCATGACAAGGTGTGCAATACTCCAAAAGAACTACATGATTTTTCCAATTTAAACCAACAAAAATCCAAGGGATATGTGTGGGAATGGATTTTAGGCTTGTAAGATAATGGTGGCAGGAACATAAAATTGGATCAGGCCAAGTTATTGACATGGGTCCACTAAGCAAAGATCCTGGATTTATTAGTTTTCATGAGAAATATTTCTGACACAAATGTAGGGGCCTTCTACCTCAGTGAGATGTCTAAGGTACACACAGTGTGTGGGATAGGTTGAGATATCCCTTCTAGAGAAAAAATAAGTTGAATCTCTGCTCCTCCTCCAAAAGAGAGGTACAACCCTGAGTGGTCCTCTGGATTTTAGAGGGAATATATCCTTCCTTTGGGTGTGCTACTTGGGCCCATTTACTGAGTGACTCCACAACTGTAGTTTTGAGTGTAGCCCAGAAAAAGAGAATTCCTCAATGAGTTCAGATTGCAAGCTGTTCTGCCCCTTGGGCCATATGACCCAGGACATCCAATGGGGCTTAAAGTGTCAGTAGCAGAGAGATATACTTTTTGGAGTGATAACATGAATCATGTGTTAGGATTTTGGAGCAAAGCCTTGCCATACTCTACAAATAACTACTCTCTTTAACTTGCTACTAAACATTAGTAAAGACTGAACACTTGACCATAAGTCACCTGAGCTGCCTGACATGAAATGAGTGCTGTCTGACCCACCCATCCATAAAAACTGGGCCCACACTGAAACACCCTATCACCAAATGGGAAGGATATATACATAACTGGACCCAAGCAGGTCCTGAAGATACAAGTACATTACATGAAGAAGTGCCCCCAATGTCCATGGCTTCTGTTGCTGCTCTTGTTCCCTCCCTGCATGAGCCCATCCTGCATGGAAGTTCCCTATGATCCAGCTGATGTGGAATCAAAATAGATAAGAAAAAAATCTTATTTTTTCAATTTTCTCTTGTTTTTCTGATTTTAGATGGAGATGAAGAACTTAATCTTGGGGAGAATGTGGCCGTGGAAGACAAACATGCATTTCAAGTTTATAATTATACTAAATTCATAACATGCTTTCATTTGTAAGTTATTCTTTGTTCCCAGCAATTGCCATCAAAAAGTAGTCTTGCAAATGGTTTTCAAGTATCACTAGGCCAATAGTAACTAAACTAAAATATCTAAATTTATAACCACAACTTATTTCTCCCTTTAAATATTTTTATCCTAGGCTTTCCCATTTTTTACTTTCTCATTCCTGTTCCCTTGGCTGATACTCACAAATATGTTCCTCTAGAAAATATGCAGGCAATTCTATATATACAATACATCATTCAGATTCATGAAGTCATTTGTTCACTTATTTATTCATCCCTCAAGTAGTTACCAAGTACATATTGTGCAAAGGATTATGCTACATTATTCAGTATGTCCAGGCCTCATAATGACCAAATCTAATTCAAAGCTTTGGCAAAAATTAATAATAAAAACAAAAATAAAAGCCTTTGCCCTAATTTACCTAATTAAGTGTTTGCATGCAGATAAACGTTTGATATTTCTTCTCCTCTAAATTAAAGTTAATAGGCTAAGCAGATTTTCAAGCTGTCCTTGGGGTTTCTTCCTACTGTAAATACACACACACACACACACACACACACACACACACACTCTACACGCTCTTAACTCACTTTTTCTTAGAAAGTCATATGCTTGAAATGAACTCAGACACTCAGTGACAGACCATTTTGAATGCATATATTATAATGTTGGCTGTCAGTAACCAATCATTTGCATAAAAACCAGTGATGAATCCTTCCCATTTTTATTCTTTAAAAAATATTGGAAGGAGGGGTAGCAGTCAAATTTCCAGAGAAGTCTAACTTTGCTACCAAAAGTCATATGCTACCAAATCCAGTCTTGAATACTTTTTTCTCTGGCAGAAAAGACTAGCCCAAAGCAAGGCTCTGAAAAGGGTCTCTGTCAGATGATATTGACCATGAAGAAGCTACCCTGAAGCCTACAATAGTGCCATGCTCACAGTCAAAACACAAATGCTATCCTAGAAATACTCTACCCTCCCTACCCCCCGGGTGGGATTCTAGAGATTGTTATCCTGCAATATTCTGCATTCCATGCTATAGAGGGCTGTGTTGCAGCCAAATTCCAGAGCATGACCACTGCCACAACGCAAATGTTTACTCCACCTCAAAATGTCATATCAACATGACCTTAGAGAGGAGGTATTTGTTTGTGTGACTCCTCAGAGCAGGACCATCTTTGTGGCCAGGACGTTATGAGTTTTTACTAAATATGAAACCAATAGAAGAGGAAAGGAGAAAACTGGATCCCAAACAAACAAAAAGAATAAAAACTAAAAGAATGGAAGAAAGAGAAGGAAAGAAAAAGATGACAATAATCAGACTAACACACCTATTCAGTGCTTAATGTGTATTAAGCAATAGCCTAGATTCTAGATGCTTGTGAATTAATTCATTTAGTCTTCGTGTTATCCTACAAATAGGTACTGTCATTATCACCTTCACTTTTAAATCATGAATCTGGACACAGAAAAGTAGCCTGCACCGTTAGAAAATGTTCTTCATGAGATTTTAACTCAGGAAGTCTCTGTTCAGAACCTGCAGTTTCAAATGCCGCCATACTCTACAACCTCTCAATGAAAACCAATAACAACAAAATGAAGTGAAAGGGTAAAGAATTAGAAGAATTTATTCAATAAACTTTTTATTCTATAAATATTTATTGAGCTGGAAAGACAATGTTTATTGAGCTGTTGGAAATGACATAGCTCTTCTTTTCAAAGACCTCACAATTGTCTGAGAGTAAAAGGAAAGAAACAGAACATGAATGAATGCAATAGAGTCTAAGAACTATAGGAGGATTTATGCTGTGCACAGCTTCAGGTGTACACGTGAGAAGGCACTCTCTCTGCCCAGGGAGGAGGTGATGGTGTTGATGGTTCTCCAGGAAATAATACCTGGATTGGCTCAGTGAACCAACTCTGGCAGAGGTGAGAAGTGTTGGTTAGGAGATGAGGCTTACGAGGGGCAAAGTTAGATCCTGTTATGACACAACATGTATGTTCTGATGAAGACTGGAAGAGCAATGGCAATTAAGGTAGAGAGAATGGGACAAACTGAGTTTACGTTTGGAGGGAGAATTGCTAAGAGCTGTTCAACAATTAGTTGCCGTTAGGGAGACGTGACATCAGAGTTGACTCCCAGTTTTCTTACTTGGGCAGAGATAGCTGCCTCTCATCTGCCACCAATAAATGCAGAGAGAAAACACAGGAAGAAGAACAACTCATGGGGCTTAGAGGAGAGGAGATAATATAAAAATAGACGGTTCTTGAGTTTGAAATTGCCACAAGACTTCTAGGTTAACATGTCTTGGGAGCCTCATGATTGGAGTATACAGATTAGACAAACCTGAATACATTGGCAGGTTTGTCCAATCCTCAGGGTGGAGGGATTGCTGAGGGAATGCAATTAATGGTAGAAGAATAAAGGAGGAAGAAACCCTAGAAGACATCAACAGTGGGATGAGGTCCCTGAAGAAGAAAGAGCCTGAAAAGTAGTCAGAATTTGAAGAAAGAGAGAATCAACCACTCAAAGCAAGGGAAAGCATTTCCAATGAAGAGATCAGTAATTATGTCAAATTTCACAAAGTCACCCCATAGAATACATAATGAAAAGCATAGCATTGGACTGGTAGGAGATCATTAGGACCTAGTGCCTGGGTGGAGGGCTCTTAAAGAGAAAGGGTCTATTTATCTGTCAGAGCGGAGAGAGGAAGATAGAAGAATAAAGAGAATAAAGATGAATTTGCCAGTGTTTTCTACAGAAGGCAGAAGTTGAATGCTAATCTATGAATTAGGAAGTGAGATTGGATTCTGAAATGACAATAAAATCTATAATAGTGGGCAATAGTTGAAACATCCACTGATGGAAAAGGAGAAATTACAAGGGTGCTGAATGACAAAGATGTTCCTGCTGAGACTGAGAAAGACCAATTTTCAGTAACAAATCTGCATTCTGACTGCCTCGGTAACTCCCCTCCCCACCCAGGAGGAATGCAGGAAGGTGTGATTAGAGGGTGGAGTATTGGATTTTAAGTATTCAAAAGATATGAATGCTCAAATTAAGGAAAAGAATTAGTGAAAAATGTCTATTTCCTGATTATCATTTGTTACATTAAACATTTATTGATTACCTATGCAGTGTTCTTTGGAGGATAATTAACTAATTCTAAGTATTTATTGAGTACCTACTATGTGCTCAGCACTCTGTGAGGCACCGAACATTCAAAGCGATTATGTCCCCTACTCTCAAGGTGCTTATAATCTGATGGAGGAATCACATATGAAAACTACACAGGCAAAACAGCTGGGTAAAGAGGCTCTGATAGAAGTATTACCAGAGGAAATAGGTTTTTATGGTTTCACAAGAAAAGCATTTCAGGGAAGCTAACGAAGGAGGATTTGAGAGATAGCGGCAAGATTTATAAGAGCACCCTTGCAAAAGCTGCTGCAATCCAGGAGCTTCCCCTGTGGGTTCAGCAGCAGAAGCTCATTGACGTTGTCAATCTGCCTGAAGATACACCACACCCAGTGTCTCATCCACAACTAGGTGTTTCAGCTACAGCTAGCTGTGGAAGAAGTCTAGCTTCCAGGGCTGAAGACCCGCACATATGGTCCAGGAGGGCAAGGGCCCAGAGCTGCAATGCCATCACCCCTGGCACCTGAGGCTCCACTAGTCCAGCTCAATTCCTGTTCCCAACTGGCATCAAAATTCTTAGCTGTGTGACATTAGGCAAGTTACTTAACTTCTCTGTGCCCTTGGGATGATCAATATAGAAGAACTCCGGAGATGTGAAGACAATGCAAGGAGTAAGTGAAATTCCTCAGCAGATGCTATGAGCATTGAGGTGATGCTATTCCTTGTATTATCAGTTTGGTCCTGCTGAGCTGTGGCAGCTGGGAAGCATCTAAAGCAGCTGGGGAGAGCTCCTCTGCTTGAAGACCAGGTGCATGCGCACCTATATAACAGGTCAATGACACTTCCCAACCCGAAAATGGGGAAGAGAAGCCTTGAAGATATAGTGTGGATGTAATATATCTTAATTTCTAGGACATTTTTGTAGCTTCTAGGGGCAACAAGTTACAACATATAAAATTAGGCCTGCCCTGCCCTTTTATTTATATGGGACTTTCCCAAGTTTTTCCCAAGTACTCCAGAGGAGGAGAGAGGGTGGGAAGTTGGTCAAAAGTGGTCCCTGCCCTCTACTCTCCTTCCATCCTCTCAGCTGTGAGGCCCCAAGGAACCCGTGTTTGCTTTTGCGCACAGATGAGGTGATGTGAAACTCTGTGTCAGTGTGGGAGGATGTGGAGAGCTGAACCTTAGGAGGAAATGTAAGTCGTGGTCTCCTGGAGCTCTCATTTTAATGTTCTTTAAAATGATTAAACACTTTGGATTGTGTTGGTTGGTGGAGCTTTTAAAATAACTAGGTTCAAAATGAAATGTTTTAAAAATGAAATACCAATGAATTATTCTTGCAGAGAAAAATTATAGATATAAATAAAATCCTAAATTGTCTCAGTCACCTCTGACCTGGCAGTCCTGAATACTACTTATGGTGTCCATTTTAAATGTTTTAAAATAAATATTTTTAAAATTTTCTACATTGAATATGTCTTTCCCTTATAATCATAAAAAATAATGTGTTAAAAATAATACTGTATTTCCTACCAAATTTTCCTCTCCGTGTTTTATTACCAAGTCTCTATTCCCTATAATGGATGTCAGAGGTAGACTCTCATGATCTTAGCAAACATTGTCTCCTGAATGGCCCAAATCAGACCTGCTCTGTCCGGTCACCTGTGAGGTCTCTGTGACTCCAGTTTCCATAGAGTCTGACTCTTGGAACTTCTGCAGGCCAAGATTTATGTGGCCATAAGTGAAACAGTTCTTCTGGAATGAATAAGATCTAAAAGTTTAGAAATCCTCAGGCTATTCTCTAAACAAAGATGTGGGAAACTATTAATGTTTATATTGAAGATTCCCAAGTGGTGGTTTTCTTTCTTTCTTTCTTTCTTTTTTTTTTTTTTTTTTTTTTTTTTTGTCATTAGGCTATGAATGGTTATGTCCTCTGCAATCCCTATGCAGTGGCCTCTAGGCAGGGTGGCTCTAGCTTGGAATGTGAACGTGGAGAGGATGGGGAGGTAGCTTACCTAGTTTAATCATAAAAAAATTAAAAAGCCAAATGTTCTCTCTCTCTCTCTCTCTCTCTCTCACACACACACACACACACACACACCTCTTCTCAATACTGGTTATAAAATAGAAGTTGTGAGAACCAGAGGGAAGAAGAAAGTAAGTAAGTTTATCCTTTATCTGGGCTGACTTGTTCATTAGGCATGATGAGAACAATGCCCAGGGCCCACAATACTTTTATGAGAGCTTGAAAATGTTTTCGTTTCTGTTAAAATCAGAAGAAAAAATGAAACTTTAAATTGGAGGAAATATTTTAATATACTGTCTTCATCTTGATACCAAGGAAGTCATAAACTATAATTATCAATGTTTGTTGTTGTTGTTGTCTGGTGGAAGCAGCTCAGAAAGGCAAAGGGGCAGGACTCTCAAAGTCATGGTGTGGCCCTCATGTCTGTATCCATTCAGTGGGCTGTTGAGACACTTTTGAAGACAGTATCTCAGCTAAGACAGTTTCAGAAACAGGATGCTCATAAAACCAGGATCCTGAGTTTCTTGCCTAAAGAATTCAGTTTAGCTTTTTTCAAAGAGAAATATTCCATAGCACCCAAGCATCTACCAAATGCATTACTTGATCCCAAAGTCAGAACGGACATGGAAAAAAACGGAATGGTTCGATGCAAACTCATTGTCACTACTGAGGAAAATGCCTAGGAACTCCATGTACTTTTTAAAATTAACTTACAGTAGCATTTACTATGTAAACAAACAACATGAATCTCTGTGGTTTGAAAAAACAACAACATTTATTAGCTCACAATTTTGTGGGTGAGAAATTTGGAGAGCACCTCAGTGGGGCAGGTCTTCTGCTGGTATCACCTGGGCTCATTGCAGTCAGTTGGCACCTTGGCGGGGGCAGGAGGCTTCACTCGCAGCTGGCAATCAATCCTCAGGCTGCTAGCTGGGGCACTTGGATCCTCTCCAATGTGGCCTCTCCTGCCACCTAAACTGAGCTTCCGTGATGGAATCACTCTCTGCTTCTGTCACATTTACCAAATCCAATGGGCAAAGCAAATCACATGTTCAAGAACAGATTCAAAGGATGGAAAGTAAACGTTATTTCTTTTTTTTAATTATTATTCTTTATTGTTTAAAGTATTACGTAAGTCTCTTTTGTCCCCCATTGACCTCTCCCCGGCTGTTCCCATTCCCTGGCACATGCCCTCACCCCCCTACTGTCTGTGTCCATGGGTTATGCTTATATACATGTATACAAGTCCTTTGCTTGCTCTCTTACCACCCCCTCCCCTGCATTCCCTCTGAGATTGGATGATCTGTTCAATGATTCTCTGTCTCTGGATCTATTTTTGTTCATCAGTTTATGATGTTCATTATATTTCACAAATGAGTGAGATCATGTGATATTTATCTTTCACTGACTGGCTTATTTCACTTAGCATAATGCTCTCCAGGTCCATCTGTGCTGTTGCAAATGGTAAGAGTTCCTTCTTTTTTACAGCAGCGTAGTATTCCATTGTGTAGATGTACCACTGTTTTTTTAAGCCACTCATCTGCAGATGGGCACTTAGGTTGTTTCTAAATCTTAGCTATTGTAAATTGTGCTGCTATGAACATAGGAGTACATATGTCCTTTCTGATTGGTGTTTCTGATTTCTTGGGATATATTCCTATAAGTGGGATTACTGGGTCTAATGGGAGTTCCATTTTTAATTTTATGAGGCCCCTCCATACAGTTTTCCACAGTGGCTACACCACTCTGCATTCCCACCAGCAGTGCACAAGGGTTCCGTTTTCTCCACATCCTCGCCAGCACTTGTCATTTGTCAATTTGTTAATGATAGCCATTCTGACAGATGTGAGATGACATCTCATTGTCATTTTGATTTGCATCTCTCAGATGGTTAGTGACCTTGAGCATGTTTTCATATGTCTCTTGGCCTTTTGTATATCCTCTTCCAAAAAGTGTCTATTTAGGTCCTTTGCCCATTTTTTGATTGGATTGTTTATCTTTCTTTTGTTAAGTTGTATGAGTTCCCTATAAATTTTGGAGATTAAACCCTTGTCGGATATAACATTGGCAGTTATGTTCTCCCAGGCAGTGGGCTTCCTTATTGTTTTATTGATGGTTTCTTTTGCTGTGCAGAAACTTTTTATTTTGATGTAGTCCCATTTGTTTATTTTCTCCTTAGTCTCCATTGCCCTAGGAACTATATCGGTAAAGATATTGCTGTGACATCTGTCTGATATTTTTTTTCCTATGGATTCTTCTAAGATTTTTATGGTTTCCTGTCTTACATTTAAGTCCTTTACCCATTTTGAATTTGTTTTTGTGTATGGTGTAAGTTAGTGGTTCATTTTTTGCATGTATCTGTCCAATTTTCCCAGCACCATTTATTGAAGAGACTGTCTTGACTCCATTGTATGCTCTTGCCTCCTTTGTCAAATATTAATTGAGCATAATGGCTTGGGTCGATTTCTGGGTTCTCTGTTCTGTTCTATTGGTCTATATATCCATTTTTGTGTTAGTGCCAGGCAGTTTTGAGAACAGTGGCTTTGTAATATAGCTCGATATCTGGCATTGTGATCCCTCCAACTTTGTTCTTCTTTCTCAGGATTGCTGTGGCTATTTGGTTTTTGTTTTTGTCTTGTTTTTTTCCAGATGAATTTTGGGGGAGTTTGTTCAAGGTCTGTGAAATATACTGTTGGTATTTTAATGGGGATTACATTGAATCTATAGATTGCTTTAGGTAGTATGGACATTTTAATGATGTTGATTCTTCCAATCCATAGACTTTACTTCTTGATGGGAATAGCTGCAGTCACTTTGCAAGGGGCATGCGTATGAAAATGGGAAGAGTCTGCGCCTTCTTTTGGCACCTCTTCCTTCAAAATCCTCATATTAGTATTTCCACCATTTTACCTCCTCTTGAACTTTTATGTTCAGATTATTGGTTTTACAGTTTATGCTAAAACTTAGTTTGGTGTCTGGAAAGGGACAAATGGAGATGCAATTGAAATAAACCCAATATTTTATTTAAAACCACATTTTATGATATATATTTTTGGTGTTTACAGCATAGTGTGATTGAATAAGCATGAATAGATATATCAGAGCAGTCTGAATTCATAGCAAAGCTTTGCTACATCCTGTGTGACCAGGGAAAGTTGCTCAATCACTCTGGGCACCACTTTCCTCCTCTGTGAAATAGACAATAAGCTTCACACTCAGGGTTGTTGGAGAAGGAGGCACAAGTGCATGGTTAGCCAAGCATTGGTAGGAACCTAACAATTGTTAGTGTTGAGATGATAATGATTAAAAGACAAAGTTTCCAACTTCATGTTGTCAACTTGCATCCTACTAAAAACATTTGCTTGATTTATATTTAAACAATATGTAACCTTAGGACATCACCAAACATTCAATATGCCACCTAGAAGAAGGCCTTGAACTCTGATATCACCTAGGGTATGAGTTTATTAAGAGCAAAATTAAATAGTGGTTATATACTAAATGTGAAAGCAATGCCAAAACACAAGTTAAAAGTATTTTACCCAGAAAAGATAGTGGCTTTCCACTGATATTTACATTTTAATAAGATATAAATTCTTCATTTATAGTTTGGATGGAAATATATGAAATGAATAATGTCTATACTACTCTAGAGTAAGCTATTAAGCCACTAAATTTGTGATGTCGATCAAAAGACATTCATATTTATATTAATCTTCAGACTCTTCCTTGGACTTTCTTTGTGAGGTGTTCCAATTAAAGGAAAGAAAGGTAGTCTCTTATATTCTCATTCATACCACCCTATCTAAAACAAAAACCCCATCGTTGATTAGAATTTATAAGCTTGGGAAGTCAATAATATTTCTGGATTGATTAGCTTTTATGAATTTAATTTTATTCACTTTTTTGTCATCAGATGCAATAATGCCAAAAGACATGGAATGAGATGTGTTTGTGTAGATGTAAATATATATGTAACTCATAAAACATAATTAGTATAAATCTTATATTAAAACCAAATGTGTGCATATATAGGGTGTCCTCCAAAAAATTTATCCATACACTCTGAATAGTTATAAAGGCTGTGTCTATTAAAATACATTTCATTTTCAAAATTGAGCTTTTAGCTGTTAAAGTATGTATACATTTTTGGGGGACACCCTGTATATTTAAACACACACACATACATTTAAAAAAAATATGTGTGTGTGCATGTATGCACTTATAATCACAAGCACCACAAGGAATCCAAAGGAACTTTTCATTCCAGGTTGAAGGTAGAGAAAGCCTACTTTTCATTGCATCTCATTGTCTGCACTAAAAGTAGTCAACAACATAGAAAAGGTACTCAACAAATTCATGCATTAATAAATGTTCTGGAAAACAAATAGCTAAAGCTTAAGAGCCTATGTCTTCACTAACTTGTTCTGTTCTAAAAGCCTTTCCTTCCACATGGGCATTCTGCTTGCTGAAGAGTTCCCTTGAAAACAGCCCAAGATTTACTAGCAGTGAGCTATGTCTAGCGGGTCTCATCTGGCCCTACCTTTAGCACTCCAGTCCTACTGCACAGTGTATAGTAACTCAGGGAAGGGAAACATTTAGACAAAATAAATGGTTTGGAAATACTAGCCGCACATGTGCTTACCCTGAGAGGGAATTGATGAAATTAACTTACACCACAGTGTGCCTTCTGCATCACCAACTTATGAGCATCAGAAATTGCACTCCTGAAGGCTAGTTGGATGAAGGTAGGTGTGATTTACAAAAAGGTTTTCTTAGCAAACAGCACACTCGGAAAAATGCAGGATTTTGTGGATGTCATTTAATATATATATAGTTTGATCATCTATGTATTGAAAATACTAAATATATGCAAATTTACCTTATCTGAGTTTATTTCTTTCACACACCTCTAAGAAAATAATAAATAGTAACAATTTCCTCAGTCTGGATATATGTAAGTTTGTTTTTACATGTATATTACTCAAAGTCAGTAGGAAATTTAAAATAATTGTAGAATGTGCAAGCTAATAAAGAACTCTTAATCATTAGGAAAAATCAGTGAAATAATTTTTTATATGAGCTAACACCATATCATGATCAGGTGAGTAGGAGTTATGCTTTTCCATTTTTGAATTTTAAGTAGATGTTTTTATAGAACCATTAGATATTGAAGCTGATCAGTTCCACTAGGGTTATTATTTGCATGCAGATTTTCACAAAATTGACTGCTTTTGGCGCAATTAATCAGAAGTTCTGTTTTAGTGTAAAAGTATAATTTCATTTTCATTTCTTTTCCCTTTAATCACATGTTTACTTCATGAAACAGAGGTGAGATTTAGAAAAATATGATATATTCAGGTGGAAAATAAAATAATTTCATTGTGACAAAGAGGACTATGTAGAAATATAGAGAGAAAATTACCTCTATCCGAACATCTACATAAGAATGATGTACAGACTTGAGAAAAACTGAAAATTAAAAGGGTAGAGACTTTGTAGGCAGTAATCTAGATCCTTGAAATGACCTTAGTTTTGCATTGTTATCGTAGGTTTTTTCCCTTTAATCTTCTTTGAGGAATTGCTTAAAATATACATATGTAACTGAATCTTTGCTTATTTCTTAATTCATTAGCTGTATGACTAATCATCACATTTAAATATGCTATTATGGTGATGTAAAGAGACTTTTTTTCAGAAGAAAAAAATAAAATGAATTTTGTTTTGTTTGTCAAATTTTAGTCATGTTTAAATTTTTTTTTCAGTTCATTATAACTTCAAACTCTAGTCCAATTGATAATAAACCATTTTGATAGCATGTATTTTTTTATTTAATAAATATTTTTATTCCAGGAAAAAGTATATTTAGATTTTTTTTCTATCTACAAAAGATTTGGGTTTGTCCAAAAATAAATGTGAGTCCCAAGAGAAAGAAGTGACATCATTCTCAGCCATATCAGGAACTTAATTATTTGGAAAGACAATTTGCCCTTAATATGTAGCTTCTAAAATGTGGACATGAAACCAATGATAACTCATACCATTGATGGAGCATTTACTGTGTATATGCAGGTTGCACTTGACAAATAGTATCTTTAATCCTCACAGTAGCTGCATTTTTTGTTAATCCACAACCTGAAGATATTTTTTTCCATTGATTCTTAGAGAGAATGCAAGAGAGGGACAGAAAAGGGAAAGAAAGGAAGAAGGGAGGGAGGGAGAGGAGGAGAGAGAGAGAGAGAGAGAGAGAGAGAGAGAGAGAGAGAGAGAGAGGAACATTGATGTGAGAAAGACACATTGATTGGTTGCCTCCCACACGTGCCCCAATCTGGGCGGGGATTGAACCTGCAACCCAGGCACATGCTCTTGATCGGGAATCAAACCCAAAACCCTTCGGTGTGCAGGCCAATGCTCTAACCACTGAGAACACCAGCCAGGGCAGTAGCTGCATTTTATACATGATGAAATAAAAGCTCGGTGATTAGTATCAAATCACCTCATTTCTGAAATATGCAACCCAAGAACCATTGAAGGTGTTACTAAATCTTCATCTCAAACACTGAACACTGAAAGATGTGTGTTCTAGTTAGCTATGTGAACTGGGATGATTAACTTCTCTCACCTTTGATTTTCTTCTCACAAAACATTAGGGTTGGAGAAGAATGCTAAAGGTTGATTACAATACTAAACATTTTCTTACAGGCTCAAATAGTTCTTTGGACAGAGATTGTGTGTGTGTAGGCAGAAATAGAGCTCTTACTGTCACTATTGAGGGAGCTTTAGCTTTAAAAAGAAAATCTGAGCAACAACTGTGCTTTGACTCTTTGCAGTAAGGAATTCGCTAAGCAGTCTCTCTGTCCTTCACTTGCTTATTCTCCTTAAATACTATACCTATCAAACATGAGAGAATGGATGATTAGCAAGTTCCATATTTAATATTAAGGAAGAAAATCAGGTGTCCTAGAGCACTAATCTATGGGGGAGGGAGGAGTTACGTTTATTTAAATGGTTTACCTTTTAAGAAAAATTATTCAAGAAGCTAACAAGCCAACATAAACTGAATTTGAACCACTTACTTTCTTTATTGTGCTTATTATCATTATAAGAACTAAAAAATAAAATGAAAGATTTTTATTACATGCATTCTTCTCCTTTGCTTCCTACTTTGTGCTCCTATGCAAGTATGTCATCTTCCTACAGTCCAACTGATAAAACCTTAAAGTATTTTCAAAGTTGTCTCCACAGGATATCGACTCAGTGTCTAGCTAACTGGCTAGTTTTTTAAACAAAAGCAAAATTGGAAAGGTTGCATTACCCCCACCTCAGAAATATTCCTCCAGTCCTAAGTGTAGAGCCCTTGACTTTAACCTGGCTGTGTTTTTTTGGTCTGGGTAGGAGGGGCTATTTATTAGGAGTCATACAAAATAAACACGAAAAGTTTGCCATAAAATATGACAACCACTTTAAATAATGTTGACTTAATTAAACTTTAAACTTTATTTATATATTTTATGGCTTTAGTGTGAGCTCTTCTCGGATGTTTACTTCAGTGGGAAATCCATCATGTGAGGACCTTGAAAGGAATTAATCCCCCTACCCCTGGCACAGAACTCAGTTCCAACAATTCAGATCTAAATATTTAGTGATGGATGATACATGTTTATGGAACAGAGGGCAGCATGACATTTAAATGTGAACGGCGGTTTCCATCTTGAGCATATGGTTGAAAAGACGAGAGAAGCTAAAGTTATGCCAACTAACGGAAGTTGATAAGTTTTTTTATGGTTGTCTTTTTTCCCCCCTTCGCCTATTCCATCTGTTTCTTAAAGCCTCTTTTACAAAACTATTCTTAGAATCTACTTTTCAGAAAAGAGGTTCTGCTGACTCTCGTGCATTTGGTAGTGCATCCCATGGTTAAACTAATAGCCTTGCTGGGTGTCAGCCAAAGGTTACAGGCCTCTCAAAATATTCCTGGAAAAAAAAGTTTATCACTAAACTGAAGTTTTTCATTAGTAACCCTGCGGTGTCTAATCTGTGAAATTACATGATTAACTCCTTTGCAGAATCGGCTTCGGTTGGGGTTTGCAATCCCACAGGAAGTTATTAAAAGTATCACCAAGATAATTCCCTAGCTTTGTACTTGGCCTCTGGGGTAAAGGAAATAGATCATTAGATGAGAACTTTATTATAAAGTCATAGATCACGCACAATTATTAAATGACTGTCAAGGAAGATCATTATTTCAAAAGTTGAGGACAATGTGATTTGAAAGCAAATAAAAACCATGAAAGAATTTCTTACTTCCTTTGTTTTGGAAAAGAAATGAAAACATGCTGTTTTCTCTCTCATGCTTTTTGAAGTTGATGTTTTAATGTCTTTTTTCAAATACAGATATCTTACCTTATGCTTTTTGTTCCTGAAGTTGTTTAAATGTTCCTTGAATAAAAGAGATGATTATTCTAAGTAAGGATACTAAAAAATGTCAAAGAAAATAGAATGGAGAAATACCTCATAAATATGTGTAAATAGTATGAGAAGACTTTTCCTGTAGTAGAAGATATGTGGCCACGTGCATGGTCAGTAGCCCACCAGAGATTCATAGAGTTATTCTAGTCATTCACTCAATTCTCAAAACAATCTTTATTAGCCTGGATCCTTTGCCTTTGGAAAGAGTATAATTCAAAAATACCAATCACATAAGGAAAAGCAATGCCAGATAGCTCTCCCTATTAGTCCAAATCTACTATACATCACAACTGTTTTTGGTCATTTCAACTGGATATTTGGCTTTTTATGCTCTGCTCTTGGTTCTGACAGAAATGTTTCATATGTCCACCTATTTTGATTTCCAAAATATTTACCAGAACCTTTTTATTTAAAAAATCCTAACCAACAAAGTGCATTGATTTTTAAACCAATCCCTCAGCAGTCTGGGTTTTATAATAAAAAGCCCTATTGGTTATTCAGAAGCCTAAGTTTACCTAATCACACCAGCACTTGGCACTCACTGGGTAGTAATGCTTAAGGATGCCAAGTGGATGTGGTAGAAAATGCCTGTATCATGTTGAAATATTCTCATACATATAATGGCAAACTTTTCACAAATTTCAGAATGTCAAACTCAATTAATAAAGCAAAGCAGGGAGATTGAGAGGCATAGCAGATCTACCTAATACATAGTCACAAACCCAAACAAGCAGCCAAAATGAAGAGACAAAGAAACAACCCCCAAATGAAATAACAAGAGAATTCTCCAGAAGAAGAGATAAGTGAAATGGAGATAACAAATTTATCTGAAATAGAGTTCAGAATAATGATGATAAAGATGCTCAACAGCATGAGAAAAGATATAGTAACTATGAAAACAAATAAGAATGACATAGTACAAATAAAGAACACATTGGAAGGAATACCCATCAGATTAGGGGAAGACAGGGTTGAAAAAAATCCCTCAATCAGAGAACCAAAAAGAAAAAAAAAACAATTAAAAAACAGGACAGCTTAAGGGAGCTGTGGGACAATGTAAAATGTAACTATTCGAATAGCAGGTGTGACAAAAGAGGCAGAAAGGGATAGAGAACATGTTTGAAGACATAATGGCAGAAAATGTTTCTAACCTGGTAAAGGAAAAAGTCACACAAGTTCAGGAGGCACAGAGAAAAAGCAAAGCATGACATTGGTAAAGGATTTATTTCTTTTTATTTATTTTTTTTCTGTTTAGTCCCTTTGTTTGCATTCGCTATGATTTTCTCATCCTAACCAGAAAAACGAATTCCTGAAATTTCATTTAAAAAAAGGAAGTGTATAGCAATTGAAAGAGAAATCCAGGTTTTCTTCCGATCCTTTGGTAGCAATTCCATTGAATAATTATATAATAAACTTCTGAAATATAGTATATTATTTGAAAGCAATCTATGATCTTTTATGCTCCATAGCAAGTTAATAGAAACATAAAGTACAGTGTAGTATCCAACAGATAAATACTGAAGAGGGAAATATTTGCATTATAGGTGCCCTCCCTCTGATGCTTTCATAGTTCTTCGGACAGCAGCCTAGTAAGGACTCTAGTAGTGTGTGTGTGTGTGTGTGTGTGTGTGTGTGTGTGTGTGTGTGTGTGTGAAAACATCTAGTTGCCACTCCAACACCATTTACAGAGAGCGATAAAAATGTGGCTCTGCTGGATCTTGCAGTAATACTCGATCACTCTTGTCAGGAGTGCTGGCAAGCATGGGCAGCCTTCTGCCCAGTACTGTCAACTGAACACTCAGAAAGCCAGCTCCGTGATTCAGAGGGAGCTTATGGGGTGTGATTTGAGGACTGCTGAAAGGGCACTTACCCAAAACATCTGCCTCAGTAGTAAGCCACAGTGTTAGGAATTCCCATGATGCCATTCATTTCATTAACATGCAAAAATAAGAAAATGCACATTTGTGGTCAGGGATAGGTAAAAGGTATTAGTCATATCCATCTATGAGTACATTAGTACTCATTAATAGGTTATATTAGTCACCCAATCCTATCTTTTATATAATATATATTGTCCATTTACTCTATGCCAAGCACTGTGCTAAACTTTTCTACATTAATGCATTTAATGCATGCAACATGCTAATGAGATAAGCACCATCATCTCCCCTATATTACAGATAAGAAAACTGGAGCTCATAAATGTGAAATAATTTTCCCAGTGTCACAGAGCTAAGAGATGATCAGGTCAAAATAAAAACCCAGATAGTCTTACCCCAGGTCTGGAACCACTGTGCATACTACCTCTGTGTGAGACCCAGGATGAAGCCCAGAACAGATGGATTTGGAGGGAGCCTAAGGCTTGGGGAAGAAGGAAGCCAGAGGTAGACCACACTTCAAGACCTCTTAGCATCTTTTTAAAGACAGCCTGCTAAGTGTATTTCCCAGACCACACAAATTATCTGGATTTATTTATGACAAGAGCTGTGATGCTTTTTGGATCTGCCACAAACATGAAAGTTTTTGAATGGTTTGATCAGCCCCATTGACTGTTAATTTTCATGGGCTATGGAGTCAGACCTACCTAAGTTTGTATCCTATCTATCCCCCTATTTCCTAACTGGGTAAACTCAGACAAGCTAACCAACCTCCATGGAGAACCACTGTGAAATGGGACACACGTGGACTTCGGAGCCATAAGGCCTCATTTGAATTCTTCCTCCACCACACATTAGCTATTTGTTCTTGGACAAGTTTCCTAACTTTTCTGAGCTTGTGTCTTGATCTGCAAATGTGTGTTTATAACTCACACATCTTTTAATATCTAATTCTTAGGTATCTGGTGAGAATTAAATGAGACAAGGTTTGTAAATGCTTGACTCAGTGCTAGGCACAAAGCAAATGCTCAGTAAATGTTAGTTTCTTTGTCTTCTCCTTTCTGATTTTCAGTCCCCTTACCTGTAATCTGTAATAATATACTCTACCTTGGGAGGTTTTGTGTCATTTCATAATGGATGTGAAGCCATGAAGAACTGTCACTCACACAGTGGGTGTTGAAGATAAATCAGCTGCAGGGCACTTAGTACAGAGCTTAGGTGCCTGTAATTTCTCTACTGCAGGGGTGGGCAAACTTTTTGACTCGAGGGCCACAATGGGTTCTTAAACTGGACCGGAGGGCCGGAATAAAAGCATGGATGGAGTGTTTGTGTGAACTAATATAAATTCAAAGTAAAGGAGCGGAGGGGAGAGCAAGAGAACCCTCCGCTCTTTCGGCTCCGCGGGCCGGACAGAAGAGCCGAACGGGCCGGATCCGGCCCGCGGGCCGTAGTTTGCCCATGGCTGGTAGAGTCAGGGCAAAGCTCTTGGGCCCCATAGGGAAAGGGGAGCATTGAGGAGTAGAGGTGGTGCATATAGTTACTATGTGACTCATCTGTGAAGAAGAGGGGGCTACAGAGACCAGGTAGGACCCTGTAACAGAGAAAACCTCCAATAAAGACTATTAGATCTAAAGTCATAGAGATGCCACCTCAATAGGCTGATCCATCGAGTACGAGGAAGATGAATGCCACTAGGAACGTCTTTGTAAACACACAAAACACAGTCCAAAGGACCACTGTATTTAGCATCCACTACCCACATGATAAGAGTGCTAAAAACTAGCCCCAGAAAATATCCCGGTCCACTAGGCCCATGACAGCCACATTCTCTGAGCAGAGACGGAGAGTGTCCTGTGAAAGGACCAGAACCACTGCCACAAAGCAAAGTGAAGGCTTCTGTTGTGTCTGAACTCATAACTTTGGACTGTTTTAATATTTTTAAAAATATGATCTAAGCAAATGATTCTTTAGCTTAAAATAAGTGAAGAAGTGCATGAAAACATTAATTATATAAGCTGCTATTAAAAAACAAATTCTTCTACTTCAGATTAAAACTTGAAAACCTTCATTAAAAATATGAAGTCATCTCCATATGTATAAGTTCCATTTCCTTTTATAATGATAATGATTAGGAAAACATACAGTGATAAGATTTCCCATGGCTTACTCTGAGCTACTCTTTTAAAAAATTAAGTATGAAGGAATATCTCATCAGCTCATATCCCTGACACCTGCTCACATATGCACACACCAGTTAAATTTGAATGTCAGAAAATAACAAAACAAAGTTCATATAAGGATGTCCTGTGAAATAAGCTCAATTGCATGGGATGTATTTATACTAAAAACAATTAATCTTTGTTTTCTGAAACTTAAATTTAGCTGGGTGGTCTGTAATTTATTTTATAAATCTGGCAACCCCAACACACCTAGACACACACACACACACGCACACACACACACACACACACACGCACACGATAAGTAAAAGAATCTTTTAACCCACTATGCCTTCTGCTAGAATAAGGTTGTGGAAAGTCACCCAGGAAGCTCTAATTGAGTCTTTGGGGCTGGATGTTCTACACAGTACTCAATTGATAAGGTATAGCATAATCACAAACTCTCTCAGCTATAAATAACATGTGACTCCAAACTAACTTTCTTTGGATTTTATTTTTCAATTACAGTTTACATTCAGTATTACTTTGTATTAGTTTCAGCTGTACAGCATAACTTGTGATTGTCTGCTTCCCGTTTTTTCTTATCCTCCCTTGCCTCACCCATCTGCAGTGTCCTCCTGAACACTCTCTTATTTAGGGACACTCTACTACGTACCTCTGCCTTTAGTAGCCCCTTGGATTCTCACTCTAATTGCCCAGTAACCCCAAAGTGTTCCATCCTCCCTACCCTCTTAGCCAAGGTAATTAATGGCATTGACTTAAAGTTATCAACTGACATTACTACCTGTGACCATGTTCATCACTGCCATCTTCAGCTCTCAGCTTCCTCAGCAACTCAGTGCCCTTGTACAAAAGATCCCAGAGGTTCCTGGACTCTTCTACTAGGTGAGGTTACATAAGGAAGTCCACCAGCAGTGAACCAGACAGTGGGTCCTCACCAGACACAAAACCTGCTGGCCTTGATCTTGGACTTCCCAGCCTGTTGTTAATAAAGTGCTCAGTTAATAGTATTTTGTTACAGCAGCCAGAAAAGACTAAGACATTTGGGAAAATATCTTCAAGTAAAACATAATATTTAAAATGCAATTCTTCCCCAATTAATTTGTGAATTTGACGCAATTCCAGAAATCATTTGCTGCATCTATGCTTTATTTTAGAATTGGATAAAACTAGTTTAAAATTTGTATTAAAACTAAATCACTGAAAGGAGCCACGAATATTTTGAAAAACAGGAAAATTTATAGGAAAACATATTTTAAAATATTATAATGCAAACACATTCCAAACAATATATACATTTACCGGTAGAATAAAACAGAATCCAGCCCTGGCCACGTTAAGAGTGTTAATCAGGGTTCTCCCAAAAGAAAGCCTCGAGACAAGAACTTGGCTGCTGTTAAAAACTCTTGAGAGTTAGTCCCTGGAAGTGAAGGAGGGAAAATTAAGGCCAGAAAGGAGGAAAATCCACTTACAGGTACCCCACTAAAGCTGCTGCTTTAGCCCAGGGGTTCATTTTCTCTGGGATTACCTGAGAAATGTGCAGAATGACTTATAGAATTGGGACATTCTGAAAGATGGAAGGAAGTTTGGGCATTTACCCACCAGTTTCTTCCCTCCTTGGTTGAGCATTGCCTCCAGGCATTAAAACTCCTCCACATGTGTGATCATTGCTTGAGTACAGGAAGGCCATAAGCAGAGAGCATGTGCCTAGAGGTAGGACACGATCAGCTGAGGTGAGCCTGGAACTGTGTAGCATAGCTGTGGCTAAAAGCAGAGGTCAGCCATGGGGATGCTGATGTGGGAAACCAGAGGGCCATGGTATTCTGGGAAATACTGAGCATATCAGTCAACTGGTCCAACTGCTCAGCCTGAAGAAACCATAGGTAGAGTTTGGATGGTAGGCTTCTTAGTGTTAATGCTGTGTGTTCATTATCACCCTTTCTGGTGTATTTTGATTTTATGCAATGAGTCTCACTGGGTCATATTAGTCAATAAAAATCCATGATACATATTAATACAACTGATATAATATTCTTCTGACTCCCAAAGCTGATTTTGCAAGGCAATTTCCGTGTTCTTGGTTTTTGGTGTGTGTGTTTTAAACTTGTTGATGGGAGAAATTTGGGGTCAAATATCTTCCAGATTCATGAAAAAATCATTGATGTTCAGCATTGGGTTCTTGACTTTCAGCTAAAACATAAACATTCCTTATTCCTCTAGTGCAAGTGAATCATTGTTACAGTCTCAGGTAATTACGTGACTAGTGAGCCTGTTCTTTGTTCAGCAGCCAAATGCGTGTCCGATTAGAAAAATCTCAGAATGATTTAAATGCAACCTGAAGAAAGGAGAAAACCACTTCCCATGAGCTTTTCAAAGATCAGCAATAGCAGTCTCTCTGGAGAAAATATATATTTTAAGAAAATAAAGTTGACTAAAGAAGCATACCAGAAAGCATTAGTATATGAATACTCTCTAGAAAATAGTCATTATTCTTTTGGTGGGTCATATATTAATCATCATTTTTTATTTATCTATCATAACTGACTTTTCTACACTGATTCTATTTCCCAGGCTCAGCTGCTAATGTCTTTACCTGAAGTGTTCTCCTTATTTGCCTATCTATATCTTTGACTTTATTTCTTCACTGATTGCTGCTGACTAATAGGAAATTTTTTTCTTTGATGTCACACATATTGATTTATTTAATCAGTTGTGTCAAATGCAGTAATTTTTACATTCGTATCTATGATAATCTATAATAATAAAAGCATAACATGCTAATTAGACCGGACGTCTTTCCGGACAACCTTCCAGACGAAGCCACAGTGGCGGGGGCCGAGGCAGAGGCAGCCACCGTGGCAGCAGGGGCCGAGCCCCTTGCACGAATTTCGTGCATTGGGCCTCTAGTGTTTCTATAATTATTTATGCCACATATATTACCGCACGGAGGTAAGTTCCTTTAGTGACTGTGTGTCATGATTTCTGTTTGATAGTCCACAAAATCAACTTATGCCTCTGTTTCATGTTGGCCTTCTTGTTTACACTGCTTACATACTATTTGACTTCTAATATATGTTATCTTAATACAAATATAACTAGAAATTGTATATTCTTTCTTTTAACTAGTCACCCAGTATTGTACTTTAATTTCATAAAAGTAGAAACTTGTTCATTGAAGGCTCAGAAGTATTGGATTAATAATACAAGTAAAATGAGGCTGTTTCTCAAAGATTTAAGACTCATTTTTTAAATAAATACATGGCACATCAGATTAAAAATAAAACCTTTTCTCACAAAAGCTATCTAAAGTTGCCTAGAAAATAGGCTACCCATATTTTATGCTAGAGTAATAAGAGAACATTTGCAGTAATTAGAATTCATAAAACACAGAATCAAAGATACATTTCTAAAGAATATTTGGGAAATAGTATAAAACAAACTGAAACTACCTTCTGACATAAAAGAACTACTATATCCCGTGCATACCAGAATTTTTTTCAGAATTTAAAACCCAACAAGACAACATACTATAATTTGATGTAGAATACATCAATATGCCGAAGCAAATAATGTTTTTCTTAAATTAGGTGGGGTTGGAAATTAGATCTCTCTTGGGGATTCTTCAATGTTGTGGCTGTGGAGGTCTGTTGAATGCTGTGGTTTGCCAGCCAGATTCCCCTTAAGAGCAAAGGCACTCATTCTTCCATTCATCGTGCCGGGGTGTTGATTGCTGACAGTGCATATATGATTTCCTCTCTTGATACTGCCCTTTGTAGAAGGGAGTGGCCTTGCCCAAGGTGACTCCTGTTCCTTAGGTGCATGCAGCCCACATCCAGCAAGGTCAAGGCAGCTATGCAATGGGTCATCCTCATTCCTTTGACACAGGACAATTCAGCTCCTACCCCTGCCCAGTCGTGTAGCCTGCAACCCTCATAGGTATTTCTCTCAAAGAACTCATCAATTAACTGCCCTCAGGAAAAGTTCTGCCTCAGAGCCCGTTTCTTGGGGGAGCTGGAGACCACAAAATTTTTTTTAAAAATCCTGTTGCAGTGTATGAGAATTATTATGGCTTCAAAATCAAGAGTTTTCTAAGCAAATACAACCAAAACCAAAATATCCAGTTCTATCCTCTGAGATAAGAATCCTGTGATCCTACACCTGTGACTCTGCCCCCAGGACTGCCCTGTCCCTTGGAGGAGGCCTTTATGGCTCAGATAGAAACTGGCATAAACAGGTCCCAACTGGACCCTCCATACTGAAGTTTCTCCCCAGAGAATGGGAGTTACTCCAGGGCTCTGCAATGAGAGACAAGCCAAATGGGTTCTAGCCAACCTGGCCCCTTAAGCTGCCAGAGATAGAAGAAGGTTGCCAGACTGCCAAATAGCTCTGTAGTTTGGAAATGAAGAGCCCTTATCTGGGGCCAGACATGCCCTTTCCTCTGTGTCCCATGCCTGACCCACTAGGCAGAGCATAGTATAGACCTATGGCTTAGCAAATGGCTTAACAAATAGGAAATCACTGGTGTCTAACAAAAATGTAAAACTTGCAATAGTGATAATTAAGCCAGTGATGTTTTTTGAAAGATTTATCTGAAATTAAAGAAATTAGAGGAGATTCTTGATTGTTCCTATAACATTCACTTTCTCCTAGGGGCATTTTCCTAAGGTTGAATGAGAGAGAAAAACTAAAATCTGTTTAATCAGTGATACAGCCCAGCCTTTGAGAGAATATTATATACTGGATCCAAAATATGATGTGTATAACAGGGAGAAAAGTTTAAAATTGTTAGTACTGTATAGAAAGAGATTTGAGTCACAGGGCCTGAGTTTGAATTCCTCTAAGTCTACTGTTTATAAGCTACATGTTTTGGGGTATGTTACTTAAAAACTCTGAGCCCTGCTTTCACCACCTATAACATAAAGAAAATGTTGGGATCAAATGTGGTCTCCAAAAGGGGCAAGGATTATTTCTGATTTATTCTCAGCTATATACTCATAATTAAGCATTTAATCCAGCACATAATAGGTTCTTTACTAATAGTTACTGAGTATGAATGCATATATACCTAGCATGGTTCTCAATGTTTATTGAGAATGAATGTATATTCACCTAGTATAAAACATAGAAAACCTTCAACTGATAACTATTACTAATACAATATTAGAGGTCCTTAGCCTTAAGTCTTCTTTCTTTCCTTAATTCTGGATTATTCTTAAAGCCTAAACAGAATCTAATGAATTCTTATCATCCAATGATGCCATGATTGTCTCATCCCCAGCCATCTTCATCCTAAGCTTGATCCACCGTAATAAAGCAATACTTACTCTTAATACCAGTTCCTCCTTCTAGGTAATCTGAAACCTGTCTCTTCCTATATTGGTGCCCATTTGACATAGCAAATATATTTGAGCTCAGATCATTCCCAGGAAATGGGGTTGGCTAGGATATTGCCAGCTTGTGGTTCATCTGTTTTGAGGTTTAGGGCAGCACAGATGGAAGTAGCAGGAGTGGGAGTTGCTTCCATGACTCTATAAAGGCAAACTAGACTGACTACATGGTAGAGAATACTGTGGCTTAGGCTCAACTGAAGAGTCCAAGGCCTGGATGCTGCTGTCCCTGCCTCCTTAGGCTAGTCCTAATTCTAGGCAGCAACAGAGGTGAAGCACATTGACCCTTGTTGCCAGGGGTTGCCTTTTAAGAATCCCATGGTGAGACATAGAAGCATGGAACAGAGTGTTGAATCTCAAACAGGAGGTGGGAGTGGGGGCGTGGGAAGAGACCAACCAAAGAAATTGTGTGCATATATGTATAACCCATGGACACAGACAATAGGATGATAGAGGCCTGGGCGGGGGGCAGGAGGGAGGACTATAAGGGGTCAATGGGAGAAAAAGGGGACATATGTAATACTTTCAACAATAAATCTATACTAATAAAAAGGTGATATGCTAATTAGACCAGGAGACCTTCTGGGAGACCTTCCAGATGTCCTTCCAGACAAAGCAATGGTGGTGGGGCCAAGGCAGAGGCAGTTAGGGACAATCAGGCTGGCAGAGGAGGGCAGTTGGGGGCAATCAGGCCAGCATGGGAGGGCAGTTGGAGGCAGGCAGGCCAACAGGGGGGGCAGGTTGGGGCAATCAGGCCGGTAGAGGGGGCAGGTGGGGTGAGCAGGCTGGCAGGGGGGGCAATTGGGGACGATTAGGCCAGCAGGGGGGCAGTTTGGGGTGATCAGGCCAGCAGGGGGGCAGGGGAGGCAGTTGGGGATGAGCAGGCTAGCAGGGATTTGGGCAGTTGGGGGCAGGCAGGCCGGCGGTGGGGGGAAGTTGGGAGCGAGCAGGCTGATGGGGGGTGGGCGGCATTTGGGGGCAATCAGGCCAGCAGGCAGAGTGGTTAGGGGTGATCAGGCAGGCAGGCAGGTGAGCTGTTGGGGGTCAGCAGTCCTGGATTGTGAGAGGGATGTCGGACTGCCAGTGGGATTGGGCCTAAACCAGCAGTTGGACATCCCCCAAGAGGTCCCAGATTGGAGAGAGTGCAGGCTGGGCTGACGGACACCCCCTCCCCACCTCCATGCACGAATTTCATGCACTGGGCCACTAGTATTTAATAATTTTTTTAAAAAGAATACCATGGAAGGCTGCAGCTCCAGGTCCCCTTCCCAGATAGGCATGTGGAATTAGTCTCATTTGGTTATCCAGCAAGTACTGAAGATGAAGCCTGCTATGCCTGCTGGCTGTTCCTTTCTGAGCAGAGTGTGTGTTTGCTACAGTATGGAAACCACCAACGCCAACATCTGTTCTAACTTGAGCTGCTCTTGTGATTTTTCCTTGTCCCACTGGTGGCTAGGTCTTATTCCAAACTTGCTATAACATTTTATCAGCCACTTGGCCTGTCGATAGAGAAGTATTAATTGCTTAAATATCATTGTTTTCTCATGTGGACAGGAAAGTCCATGGGTTAGAGCGGAAATGCAGGTGAGAGCTCCGTGTAAATGGTGGACTATTGTTAAAGAGCCTTGCCTCTCATTGTCACCAAGAGGCTGTTTTATATCCGCAGAGGTCAGTGGGAATGTGGCTGAACTCTCCTTCTGGAAATACTCCCATCTTTAAATCTTGCTGCTGCAGGTGGGTGTAATTCTGGAAATTTTATAACTGTTCTTTATCAGGAAGTCACAGAGTAAGAGCAGAGTTGGAAAGAGATGATGATACAATAAAGGAACTGCAAAAGAAGTTCTCTCCAACTTGTATTTCAGATGAACTTCCCCTGTCTTGTACTGTTTATTTTTTTGTGATTAAAATAATAAAATGTAATATGGAATCAGAGCCACAGGATTCCAAAGAGTGGTTTTTTCCTAAACTGCTTGCAGAATTGATTGAATCCATTTAGAATCTTTTTGGTTTAAGTTTCCAAAGTTCTTTTATAATCTTTCTCTTGTTTGCCTTGCTCTATAATTATTTCATATTGCATTTTAATTGTTAATAAAGTCCATTAATTCATGACTTCATGTTTTATTTGGTAGAACACCAGACTCATAGATGATTAGTGATAGTTTATGAAGTAAACTTTCTTAGTTCAGGGGGCTCCTATTGTGTGAAACTGAGAATATACAATGTCTTTGATTTTCTCTCAGTGCAAATGGTGTAGTCACATTGACCTCTAATCAAAAAATGAGAAAAGTAGCCAAAGACAATATAAGAAAACTGATGTTTCTCATTTATTGCTACTAATTTTATAATCAAAATGAGTTTTGCCAAGGCATTTTTGGAAGATTACAAAAATTGTTAAATGTAACATTTTTTTAAATGCACATACTTTGTTTTATTTTCATAATATTTTATTAGCAATCAAAATAGGCCAAAAAAAAAACTTCAAGAGAAAAATATAAAATACTATCATACACTGTCAACTCTATGGTAATGCACTTTTTGACACCACCTACAAATAAGCCTTTGAACGATAATAATTCACTAAATTGTTACTTTATAATAGCATTATAGCTGACAAGAAGGGGGAAGGGGAGAGCAGGGTCACTAGCCCAGGAAAAAGCTAATTGTAGGCCATATAAGTAAAAAGCATAAAGCAACTAGATTTTGTTTCATTGTGATTGGAGTGGTTTTTGAAAGGAGTAAAATATGTCATCCATTTGCTTTTAAGGAAGGCAATTCAAACATTTCATTCAATAAATAGAATAATAAAAAACAACTTATAACTTCATGATATAGTTACAAGAGTTAAAGAAGAGGGAGGAGATATTAACAGACATGCAAGGAGACCACACACAGTCACACAGAAAGAGATAAAGAAAGGGGCCCCATGAAGGAAGAAACATGCAGCCATTAACACAGAAACAGAAGCAGGGCAGATTTTCACAGAGAAGGACCTTCATCTGTGGACTTTTAATTTTTGGTCCTTGTAGCCCATGAAACTAGTGAATGCTTCACACAGAAAAAGCAACCAGCCTTGTCCCTTGGGGCTTCTTGACTGAGGGCTGAGCTTTAGTTAAGAATCGGGATCCATCAGCTAGCCCTCCCACCTTCTAATTTTCTTGGCCAAAGTAATAAAGTCTATCTACTTGTACCAAGTTGCATTAGAAAGAATGCTAACTTATTCTCTCACTTGTAAAATATGAAACAAAGCTAAAGTTAATACTTTGTTTGACGTTCCCCCCAAAAAACAATCCAAAAACAAAATAAAAAACAATGTTATTTAATTTAAGAACTGGTGTGTGTGTGTGTGTGTGTGTGTGTGTGTGTGTGTGTGTGTTTCTTTTCTTTATGGTATGTGTTTTTTTAAGGAAGAAATAGAAGAGTGTTTACCAGTTTTTCACATATCTTTTCTTAAAGGATCTCCTTGAGAATCTAAGCCTTGAGAACAATATCTCAGGCAGATAAGATGAGCAGTAAAAGCCAGCCAATAGCAGTAGCAACCCTGCACAACCTAGAAAGAGCAGCAAGACACCCAAGGGAAACTGGCTAGAAGGGGCAAATGGGGGTAGCAGTCACTGCTGCTTCCAGTGTTCCCACCCCTGTGCTAGGACTAACACTTTAAAGCCTCATTGAAAAGATGTATTTAAAGATAAACCTGTACTACATTTATGCTAGTCAGAAATATTTTGTAGAGTTATTGAGGTACTAGAGGCCCGGTGCATGAAATTTGTGCACAGGGGAGGGTGTGTCCCTCAGCCCAGCCTGCACCCTCTCCAATCTGGGATCCCTCTCACAATCCAAGACTGCTGGCTCCCAACCGCTCACCTGCCTGACTGCCTAATTGCTCCTAACCGCTTCTGCCTGCCAGCCTAACCACTCCCCTGCCAGCCTGATCAACACCTAACTGCCCCCCTGCCAACTCGATTGCCCCTAAATGCCCTCCCCTGCAGGCCTGATCACCTCCAACTGCCTTCCCTTGCAGGCCTGGTCCCTCCCAACTGCCCTCCCCTGCTGGCCATCTTGTGGTGGCCATCTTGTGTCCACATGGGGGTGGCCATCTTGTGTGTTGGAGTGATGGTCAATTTGCATATTACCTCTATTATATAGGATAGTTGACATACCTAAACTTCACATGCAGGGTGTCCCAAAAAAATGTATACATACTTTAACAGCTGATAGCTCAATTTTGAAAATAAAATGTATTTTAAAAAACACTGCCTTTATAACTATTCAAAGTGTGTATATACATTTTGGGGGGATGCCCTATATTTAAAGTATAGCATTTGAATAACTCCTATAAGATAATGGACATATTCATCACCATCGCCAAATTGATCTGACGTTTGATGGTGAACTCTGAGTCCTTGTGTAGATCTGTACACCTGCATGAGGTGCTGGTCATCATAGCAGGCAGCAGGAGCCCAGGGATGGCCTGAGGGGTCATGTATCTTTTTAGGTGAAGTGTCTGTCCAATTTCTTAATTTTTTGTGGATTGCGCTTTTAGTATTGTATCTAAAAAATTTTTGGCTAATCCAAGATTATGAATGATTTCTCTCATTTTCTTTGAGACATTGCATAATTTTAGGTTTTGCACTTAGATATATAAGCGATTTTGAGTTAATTTTTGCATGAAGTGTGTAGTATGGATCAAGTTTTGTTTATTTATTCACTGTTTTGCATATGGTTATCCAATTGTTTAAGCACCTTTTGAAAAGACTGTCCTTTCACCACTGAATTAACTTTGCACCTTATTAAAAATAAGTTGTCCATTAAATTTGGGTCATTTTCTAAACTATTTTGTTCTATTTTTATATTTTTCCAACTTAGTAGCAATATCACATTGTCTTAATTTCTAGAGCTTTATAATTTTAGTCCTCTAACTTTCCTTTTTGTTTTCAACATTGTTTTAAATATCCTAGTAGACTCAGAGATCTTAAAACCTACAAAAGTCAAAACCTAACATAACGTAATTATTAAATTATAATGCTAGCATCCTTAATCAACAATCAAATTTAGAAAGAACTAAGAAGCATTCAAATGGATGTTATCCATACATTAATGTCTGGCTATCCCATATCCAGAAAATGTATTCATTAGAAGAATCCTGTCAAGGAGAACAGTCTTTCAACTGAAACAACCAACTTGCATAAGAGGGAATGAAAGCTTGAGATGGCAAAGAAAATAAGAGAACATTTTAATTTCTTTAACTTTATTTTCCAAGTCCAAACATATTCTATTCAGGAATAACTCAGAGATGTTATCTTTAAAGCACTCCCCTTCACTCAGAACAACAAAGGCTCAGGCACTGAGCAAGATGACACAGGCTGAAAATACAATTTATATATGTGCATATATAATTCTACTCTGTCACCAAAAGAAATTCCAAGAACGACAGTGGGAACTTATAAAATGAGCAAGCTGTTTATGGTGGCCATTTTCATTTAAGTGGCATGCTTACATAAATTAAGTATACATGGGAAGGGAACTGTCTTATAAAGAATTTCCTTACCAGTAAAGCTAGACAAATTTTAAGGTCATGAGCTTCCCAACACTGAGTTCAGAAATAGACTGGAAGCCCTTCATCAGAAGTGTTGGGGGGTGAATTTCTACACTCAGTGACAGGCAAATGTCACTGACTTCAAGAGTGGCATCCAACTCCAAACATTGATGAGTTTTGAACCATTCATCATATGACATCAATAACTACAGTAAGGGTGTACTTTTCAAGCTCTATTCCACAGGGTTCTAGCATCCCTACGTATAAAAAGAGGTAGCATTGTTTTGGTCTCTGCCTTGGCTACTGCCCTAGGAGTGTAACCAAAGCCTGGGTTGAGCAAAATTTATTAGATTCCTACCAGTTCAGAAACTAAAGTATTTCCTCCGCCATTGTTTTACCCTCTCACTTATATAAACACATACCGGATTTTTTGGTTATTCAAGCAGCATTTCACACTCAACTGGCCCATTCTTCTGTGGGAATTTTTCCTTTGCTCACATCGATGGCCACATGAACCTTTTCAGAATCCGGCAAGATGCAGCAATAAAAATGACTTTGGCCCACATGTTTGACTGTAGAGCTGCTATCTACCCCAGATCAAATAGTTTTTACTCTATAAATAAAGCGTTTGACCTGTTCGTTTTAGCCAGCTTGTCTAAACATAGAAGTTTAGCTGAGAAGTGATCCAGATTTCAAGTGTCCAGACCTTAACATATGTAACACACATGCACATGTTCTCACACACATGCAGACTCGTGTACACATGCATGCTGGAATTCTCCCCTCTTTGACCAGTTTCAGAGCATCTGTCCTACTTCTTCAGAAGAGTCACCCAGTAAATAAACCTAGGGTTTTTCCAGAGCACCTCTTGTTCAGTAGGCACTAGAATAAAAAATAGGGCAAATACCAATCATAAAGGACATTGCTGTTTAGTTTTCAGCCACGAAAGCAACAAAGATGGAAAAGGGGGAGTACCTGTGGTCTGTGATTACTGGGGTGGCAGACTTCCAGAGACACCAAACCTGGACTTCGTTTCATTAGGATTCTTTCTAAGTTGCTATTAAGAAGTATTTTCAACAATCTCTTTTTTATTAGCCGTTTGTGCCCATTATAGTTTTCTAGTTGCTAGCTTGTTATGGATTTAATATAAATAAAGTTCTAAAAATGTCTCACATGAGGAGTTGCAGGGCTGGGTATGCCATTTAGAATGTATAAAAAGCCTATGTAAAGGACTTCCCTTGCAATGAGACTCTTTTATATTTAATAGAACTGTCCTATAAACATATACTAGCATTTAAAATTCAGTTTCTAGGCTATAAAATAAACACTATTTCTAATATTGCCATTGGCTTTCACATGCATAGAGCTTAGTTCATTAAATGCCCTTTACTCCATTTATGTGAAATGTGTTTTTAACCACCAGAGCAGCACATAAAATGCATTATCCCTTGAAATGCAGCTATTATCAAGGAAATAGTAGTGAAAGTCAAACATACCAAATGTTCAAGCAAATTATAGTTCATTTTAACACCCTGTATAGTGCCACAAATCTGGTAAAATTCTATTAAATTATTATTGATGACTATGATAATGGCATTCATATTCATAATTTGAAATATAAATGTGGACATAGATCACAGTAAAGATTATAGATTTATATAGATATAAATTTATAACTCAATGTTCACCTGAAAGTTATGTAGTAGCAATAGTTTACTTATTTTACAAGTTAAAATAAAGTTGTACTCCATTGCTTATCTTTATAAACATCATTAAAAATTCACTATAATGTACCTCACTTTTCTCATATGAAAAATGTTTATAATGGTAGTAACCTGACTCATAGTTTCTTATAAATAAGTAAACACATATAAAGTTCTTAGAATATTGCTAAGCACATAATCAGTACTCAGTAAATATTTTCTACCACTAATATTATTTTTCTAGAGCTTTGATTTAAAGTCACCAAAAATGAATACTTTGTTACACATTTTGGAATTTTTTCATGAGACAAAACAAAAATCATGAGTGTAAATTTTGTGCCAAATAGAAAGTGGTATGTTGTTTGTCAATATATAGCAGCAATCAATCTAGATCAATATATTTACAAACAAATATTTTCTTGTGTATAATTTTTATTTGAAAGTTGACAACTTGGAAGCATGACCACTGTCATTAAAAGGTTATGTGAACAGACATAAATAATATGAATACATAAAATATACTAAAATTAATTTTTAAAAAGAAAAGATTGATGGTGGAATCACCAAATGGTTGCAAAATAACTGACATTCTGATAAATGATACTAAAACATTGGGCTATTCTTATATAGCACAACACACACAAAAAAAGTAAATGGCTGGTAAATTAAAGTCCACAATATGAAAATAAAAACTGCAAATTTTGGGGAGACAACCTGAGAGAATATCTCTATAACATCAGGATACAAAAGAATTTATTAAACTGAATACAAAACCCACAAACTATAAAGAAAAAAATGTTTAAAATCTATCTATTAAAATTTAAAATTTCTGTGTGCCAAAAGGTAACATAAAAAAAGTAAGACAAGTCACAGACTAGAGGGAGATATTTGCAGACATATTAAAACCTCTTTTCCCCCAAATAGTATCTGGAATTCTTCATGTGTTATAAACCAAAAGACAACCCAATAAAAAGTGGGCAAAGAATTCACAGAAAAGAAAATACAATGATCAGTAAATATGTAAAAGTATCCTTAACCTCACTACAATAAATGGGTTTACAAATTAAAATAGTCAGAGAGTGTGTGCATCTGGCTACATCTGACTACATTGAAAAAGACTAAATCATTTAATATAAAACAAAAAATCTGAAAAATTAAAAATCTGTTTTAAGACTTCAGGAAACAATCAAAATAGCTAGGACTTGTGGAAACAAGATTCTAAAGAAAAAAGAAAACAGAGGAGAAACCAAGATGGCGGCATAGGTAAGCACCTAAACTGCTGCCTCGCACAACAATTTCAAAACTACAACTAAAAGACAGAACGGACACCATCCAGAACCACAGGAAAACTGGCTGAGTGAAAATTCTACAACTAGAAGGAAAGAGAAAAGCTCACAGAGAATTGGAGGTACGGCAAAGGGTCTTTGTGCGCACAGAGAGGAAGGGCAGCTGAGAGCCTGGTTGACTTTCTCTGGCGGAAGGGGGAAGGAAGCCCCCGACCGCACTGAACCCCAGTTCTGACTGCACTGAACCCCAGTCCCGGGCGAAACCCCGTGGACCCAGGCTCATACAGGGGAAGTTTGGACTGTCAGGTAGAGAGAAAGGCACCTGGAGACTTGGAGACCCGGGGGAGACCCGGGGGAGCCCCGGCAGGCAGGGTTCTGGAGGCGCGCACGCCAGTGTGCACAAAGGCTGCGGAGGTTGCCACAGGCGTTCCCTAGCAGAAGGGAGTCCGAAGCTCCTGACTGCACTGAACCCCAATTCTGACTGTACTGAACCCCAGTTCCAGGCGAGACCCTAGGGATCCACGCTCTTGTGGGGGGAATCTGGACTCTCGGGCAGAGACTTGGTAGCCGGGGAAGGCAGAGGTCTGCAGGTGCGCACGCGCGCAAGGGCAAGGCTGACTGGAAGCCAAGACTGTCTGCTCCGCCCTGAGACTCCACCCCATCCAAGCTGAGCACAGAGGCTATTGCAATTTGGCAAGTCTAGTCCTATAAGGCTGTCTCCAGCACCGAACTTCTCCCAGCGTAGACACAGCTGATCCTTACAGCCAACTGGCCTGGAGGTCAATTCCTCCCAGTGATACCAACAATAATCAAGACTTAACTACAACAAGGATGTACACACAGTCCACAAAGGGGTGCACCAAGAGTGTCCACCTCAGGTTAACTGGGGAGGCCGACCCACTGGGCCATATAGGAAACCTAGCACACAAATCTACCCTACCAACTCAGGGAAGCAATGAAAATGCAATGTCAAAGAAACAGATCACAAACGAAAGAAATGGAGGAAAACAAACGACTGGATATAGAATTCAAAACCATGGTTATAAGACTTTTCAAGAATATCCTAGAAAAGGCCGATGAATATAACAAGACCCTTGAAGATATGAAAAAGGACCAACTAGAAATTAAACATACACTGACTGAAATAAAAAATATTATATAGAGACCCAACAACAGACTAGAGGAACACAAGAATCAAGTCAAAGAATTGAAATACAAAGAAGCAAAAAACACTCAACCGAAAAAGCAAAAAGCAAAAAAAATCCAAAAAGTTGAAGATAGTGTAAGAAGACTCTGGGACAACTTCAAGCTTACCAACATCAGAATTATGGGGGTACCAGAAGAAGAGAGAGAGCAAGATACTGAAAACCTATTTGAAGAAATAATGACCGAAAACTTCCCCCACCTGGTGAAAGAAATAGACTTACAAGTCCAGGAAGCGCACAGAACCCCAAACAAAAGGAATCCAAAGAGGACCACACCAAGACACATCATAATTAAAATGCCAAGAGCAAAAGACAAAGAGAGAATATTAAAAGCAGCAAGAGAAAAACAGTTAATTACCTACAAGGGAGCACCCATACGACTGTCAGCTGATTTCTCAACAGAAACTATGCAGGCCAGACGTGAGTGGCAAGAAATATTCAAAGTGATGAATAGCAAGAAGCTACAACCAAGATTACTCTACCCAGCAAAGCTATCATTCAGAATTGAAGGGCAGATAAAGAGCTTCACAGATAAGAAAAAGCTGAAGGAGTTCATCACCACCAAACCAGTATTATATGAAATGCTGAAAGGTATTCTTAAAGAAGAGGAAGAAGAAAAAAGTAAAGATAAAAATTATGAACAACAAATACATATCTATCAACAAGTGAACCTAAAAAATCAAGTGAATATAAAATCTGAGGAACAGAATAAACTGGTGAATATAATAGAATCAGGGGCATAGAAAGGGAGTAGACTGATAATTCTCAGGGGTAAAGGTGTATGGGGGGGTTCAGGAAGAGACTGGGCAAAAATCATACACCCATGGATGAGGACAGTGAGAGGGAGGTAAGGGCAGAAGGTGGGGTGGGAACCGGGTGGAGGGGAGCTATGGGGGAAGAAAAGGAGAAATAATTGTAATAATCTGAATAAAGATTTATTAAAAAAAAAAAAAAGAAAGAAAACAGAGACATAAACTCAACATTCACTGTTGCCTACTTTTTTGAAATATTTGCCAATCTGTAATTTTTTAGCCAAGAGGCTAAAAGCTAAACAAAAAGAGGTAACTAAGGAATTTGGATCTTCAAAGTTTCCAACAGTTGCAAGGGCTGAGGAAACAAAACTAGAGATCAGGCTTCATCATAGAAGATCCTGATAAAATGCCCCAGGTGTTTAGTTGAGACCCCGGGAAAGTATCAAAATAGACTGCCTCTCACTATTACTGAAAAATACCTGGTTTAGTTCAACCCATCATATATTAAGATGATCTATTTCTTTTCTTTTTAATAAATCTTTATTGTTCAGATTATTACAATTGTTCCTCTTTTTTCCCCCCATAGCTCCCCTCCACCCGGTTCCCACCCCACTCTCTGCCCTTACCTCCTCCACACTGTCCTCATCCATAGGTGTACAATTTTTGTCCAGTCTCTTCCTGCACCCCCCACACCCCTTTCTCCCTGAGAATTGTCAGTCCACTCCCTTTCTATGCCCCTGATTCTATTATATTCACCAGTTTATTCTGTTCATCAGATTTTTTATTCACTTGATTTTTAGTTTCACTTGTTGATAGATATGTATTTGTTGTTCATAATTTTTTTTTAAATATATTTTATTGATATTTTACAGAGAGAGGAAGGGAGAGGGATAGAGAGCTAGAAACATCGATGAGAGAGAAACATCGATCAGCTGCCTCCTGCACACCTCCCACTGGGGATGTGCCTGCAACCAAGGTACATGCCCTTGACCGGAATCGAACCTGGGACCCTTGAGTCCGCAGGCCGACGCTCTATCCACTGAGCCAAACCGGTTTTGGCCATAATTTTTATCTTTACCTTTTTCTTCTTCTTCCTCTTCTTAAAGAATACCTTTCAGCATTTCATATAATACTGGTTTGGTGGTGATGAACTCCTTCAGCTTTTTCTTATCTGTGAAGCTCTTTATCTGCCCTTCAATTCTGAATGATAGTTTTGCTGGGTAGTGTAATCTTGGTTGTAGGTTCTTGCTATTCATCACTTTGAATATTTCTTGCCACTCCCGTCTGGCCTGCATAGTTTCTGTTGAGAAATCAGCTGACAGTTGTATGGGTGCTCCCTTGTAGGTAACTAACTGTTTTTCTCTTGCTGCTTTTAAGATTCTCTCTTTGTCTTTTGCTCTTGGCATTTTAATTATGTTGTGTCTTGGTGTGGTCCTCTTTGGATTCCTTTGGTTTGGGGTTCTGTGAGCTTCCTGGACTTGTAAGTCTATTTCCTTCACCAGGTGGGGGAAGTTTTTGGTCATTATTTCTTCAAATAGGTTTTCAGTATCTTGCTCTCTCTCTCTCATCTTCTGGCACCCCCATAATTCGGATGTTGGTACACTTGAAGTTGTCCCAGAGGCTCCTTACACTATCTTCATATTTTTGGATTCTTTTTTCTTTTTGCTTTTCTGGTTGGGTGTTTTTTACCTCTTTGTATTTCAAATCTTTGACTTGATTCTTGCGATCCTCTAGTCTGCTGTTGGATCTCTGTATATTATTTTTTATTTCAGTCAGTGTATGCTTAATTTCTAGTTGGTCCTTTTTCATATCCTCGAGGGTCTCACTAAATTTATTGGCCTTTTCTAGGAAATTCTTGAAAAACCTTATAACCGTGGTTTTGAACTCTATATCCAGTCATTTGCTTTCCTCCATTTCTTTCATTTGTTATCTGTTTCTTCGTCTCCACATTTTTGCTGCTTCCCTGAGTTGATAGAGTAGCTTTGTGTGCTAGGTGTCCTCTAGGGCCCAGTGGCTCAGCCTCCCCAGTTACCTGAGGTGGACACTTTTGGTACACACCTTTGTGGACTGTGTGCACAGCCTTGTTGTAGTTAAGTCTTGATTGTTGTTGGTATCACTGGGAGGAATTAACCTCCAGGCCAGCTGGCTGTGAGGGTCAGCTGTGTCTACGCTGGGAGAACTTCTGTGCTGGAGACACCCTTATGAGACAAGACTTGCAAAATTGCAAAAGCCTCTGTGCTCACCTTGGATGGGGTGGAGTCTCAGGGCGGAGCAGATAGCCTTGGCTTCCTGTCAGCCCTTTTCTATGAGGCCCCTGTGTCTCAGTGTCCCTCGGTAATCACTGCAAACACCCCTGGGAGAAAGCCGCCCTCGCGTTTTGCCCACTGCCAGACAGTCCAGTTTCTCCCCGAATGAGTCTGGGTTCCCAGAGTCTCACCCGGAACTGGAGTTCAGCACAGTCGGGGGCTTCCGTCTCCCTCCCACTTGAGAAAGCCAGCCACGCACTCGCGCTTGTGTCTCCCTACCTCAGATTTTTGCAGCTCCTCTGAGTCTCAATGTGCTTTTCTCTTTCCTTCTAGTTGTAGAATTTCCATTCAGCCAGCTTTCTTGTGGTTCTGGATAATGTCCGTTTTGTCTTTTAGTTGTAGTTTTGAAATTGTTGTGTGAGGCAGCAGTTTAGGTGTTTACCTATGCTGCCATCTTGGTTTCTCCCCAAGATGACCTATTTCTATTCTAATTGTCAGAAGCAAAGTTAGTCTTCTTTGTAGAAAATTAACATTATCATGAGCCTCAAATTATCCTTAAACTTTTTCATATACAATGACTGACCTCCATTAAAAATGACCAGTTATACCAGAAACAGAATCAAACACTTAAAATAAAAATAAAAGTGGAAAAAGTAGAAACATATCCAAAGGAGAGCCAAATAGTAGAATTATCAGACACTGATTTTAAAAGAATAGTGGTTAATATGTTCAAGAAAAATACACAAGATGGGAGGTCTTTAGTGAAGAACTAGAGTTAAGAGGAAAGAATCAAATAAATTCTAGTTTGGAAAAATATAATTACCAAAATTAGGAACTCAATGGATTGGTTTAACAGAAGGCTAGACATTACTAATGAGAGAATTAGAGAACTGAAAGACAGGTTGGCATAAAAATAGCTTGAGTGAAGCACAGTAAGAAAAAAGGGAAAGTACAGAATATATTACAAGAAACATATTGAACATGATGAAAAGATCTAGCATGGCCCTAACTGGATAGAACATTGGCCTGTGGACTGAAGGGTTCGATTCCAATCAAGGGCATATGCCTGGGTTGCGGGCTTGATCCCCACTAGGGGGAGTGCATGAGGCAGCCAATCAATGATTCTCTCTCATCATTGATGTTTCAATCTCTCTCTCCCTTCCTCTCTCTGAAATTATAAAAATATATTTTTTAAAAGAGATCTAGCATGTAAAAAGGTCTAGTATGTGTGAAAGGAGAGAAGGTTCAAAGTAGGACAGAAACAATATTTGAAGAAATATGATTAAGAAATTTTATAAATTTGTAATAAATATCAAGCCACATACTCAAGCAGTTTTATGAACCACAAAAGAGATAAATATAAAATAAATCCACATAAATACACATCACAGTAAAACTATTAACATCAAAGATTCAGTAATACAGAGATACAGAGAAAATACCAAATGTTTTTTCTTTCATCTAAAATGTTTCATACTAATTTTAGTTGATCTACCATTTTTAATTATCAGTTGCATCTCCATGTAAAAAAAATCTGATTAACACTTTTGTGACTGAAAGAAAATAACAACAGACCTCATCACATTAGACTAGGATGAATTTTTAAGTGGAAACATTCCTTGGAATTGAGTAGTTATGCTAAATCTGAGATCTTGCACAGATCTTCAAATATTTTCCAGGTGGACCTGGGGTGGATGGAAAGGGAACCAGAGACACGCCTTTATAATTTTGCTTTGAAGGGCTGGCCCAAGTGGTGTAGGAGATTATAGAGTCAAGTGGGTTTCCTAATTACTCTTACTGCACTATCTTTCTCTCAGACTGATTTAAATTAAATCCAGACATACTGCCTTGGTTTAAAACAAATTTTAAACAGTAAAGCAGAATTATTAATGGCTTCATTTTCCTTCTTATCAAATGCTGACATATCCAAGATAGATTTGGGAATTATTGGTACCTAAGCACTCATCTCCTTTATCATTTAAAGTTGATGATTTCCTAAATTAATACTTAGACCCTTCTTTAATTAGACATACAGAAATAAAAGGAGAGTATAAAGTTTTCTTGTACATTTGGACCAAAATTACTTTTTTACTTAGTATAGTTAAAATCATCAAAGACAGTTTCTATGTTTTACCAATGGATTATCTGCAGTTTATAGGGATATTGTTCTACAGAGGAAAAACAAACTGAGGACTTTTATAAGAGGGCATTCTTGGTTCAGGGTGCATTATAAATGATGTGCTATCACTTTTAGAGCCAACAAAAAAAAGAGACAAGGTTTTAATGTTAAAACACTAAAATTGATTTATTGCTATTATGCTTGTCTAATACAGGAGAAGCTGTTTTATAATGTTGATAAGGTGAGCATAGAATTTAGTTTGGCTGCAGATACAGTTTTTTGTGTAATGTAACTACAGAAACAATGTCTTGAGGGTTCTCTGAGCAGTGGACTGAGTTGATATAGACCACTAGAAACTCACTGCGTTCTCAGTAATCTGGAGGGTAATAATGAGCCCGTCTCCTTCAAGCAGCTAAATTTCTCTGTCTTCATACCTATGAGTTTGCATAAGAAGTGAAATTTCTCCTCAAACCTGTCAGAATGGCTATTGTAAAACCAAAAAGAAGAAGGAGAAAGAGAAGGAAGAGGAGGAGGAGGAGGAAGAGGAGAAGAAGAAAGTGTTGGTGAGGTTATGAAGGAAAAGGAACCCTGTGTATTTTTGGTAGGAATGAAAAGTGGTGCAGCCACTATGGAAAGCAGTATGGAGGTTTCTCAAAAATTTTAAAACATAACTGCATATGATCTAGCAATTCCACTTCTGGGTATTTAGCCAAAGGAAACAAAAATACTAACTCAAACAGAAATATGCACTTCTATATTCATTGAAGCATTATTTACAATAACCAAGACATGGCTATTGTATCCAGAGCATTAACCAAGGTCTGTTCACCTGAAGCAGAAGTCACTGGAGCTACGAAAGGTAGGAACACATTTTTTTAAATATGTTTTTATTGATTTCAGAGAGGAAAGGAGAAGGAGAGAGAAAAGAAACATGAATGATGGGAGAGAATGATTGATTGGCTGCCTTCTGCACGCCTCACACTAGGGATTGAGCCCACAACCTGGGCATATGCCCTGACCGGGAATTGAAACGTGACCTCCTGGTGCATACATTGATGCTCAACCACTGAACCACACTGGCTAGGTGGAACAAATTTCTAAATGGTAAATTTGACAGAGCCCTGGAGCCTGAGTGTGGACTAGCTTGAGACTGATAAACTCTTGGGAGCCACAATCTTATGAAGACCCCACACTCTCATGGATCTTACCTTCGGAAACCCTACTATGTTCTAATGATGAAGATGTGAGAGAGACTCCTCCTCCCCCAGACTCTGGCAGGCAGAGAGAAAAACTGATCTCCTCCCTAAAACATAACCTGTCTCATCATGACAAATACTTTGATCCAACCTTATTCAGAGACATTCTACCAAATACCTGACCAGTGCGCCTCAAAACTGTCAAGGTCACCAAAACAAAGAGAGTGCGAAATTGTCACAGCCAAGAGGAGTTTAAGGAGACATGAAAACTGAATGTACCATGGACACAGACAATAAATAGTGTGGTGAAGGCCTGGGGCAGGGGGCAGGGTGGGGGGACAGGGGAACCTAGAAGGGATCAATGGAGGGAAGAGGGGGAAATCTGTAATACTTTCAACATAAAAATAATTTTTTAAAAAAGACTCAATGTAATATAGTATCCTAGATAGGATCCTGGAACAGGACATCCTATATAATGAAAGGCTAATATGCAAATCAACCAAACAGCAGAATGACCGGTCTCTCTGATGCACACTGACCACCAGGGGGTAGACTTTCAATGCAGGAGCTTCCCCCAGTAGTCAGTGTGCTCCCACAGGGGGAGCGCCACTCAACCAGAAGCTGGGCTCACAGCTAGCAAGCACAGTGGCGGTGGTGAGAGCCTCTCCTGCCTCTTTGGCAGTACTAAGGATGTCCAACTGCACTAAGGATGTCTGGGGAGCAGGCCTAAGCCAGCAGTTGACATCCCTCAAGGGCTCCCAGACTGCAAGAGGGCACAGGCCGGGCTGAGGGACCCCTTGAGTGCACAATTTCATGCACCGGGCCTCTAGTTAGGTATAAACTCAGAAAATCTGAATAACATATGGACTATAATAATAATGTATCCATATTAGTTCATTAATCATATTAATGTACCATACTTACTAATTGTAAATGTACAATTACATTCCAGTGTAACATAATTAGAAGGGAAACTGGGGGAGATATGTGAACACTTTGTGATGTTCAATTTTTCTATAAACCTAGAACTATTCTAAAACATAAAGTTTACTAAAAACTAAGCTAAAATTAATATATAGAAATGGATTTTAGAAATTTAAAAATCATCATTTTCCAAAACAAATGAATTAACTGAGCTAGGCAATTAGCATCAATAACAGCCAATATCTCCTAAAAGAGATAACCAGACATCATGTGCTTACTGATGAAAACACCTCCAGGAAATGCAGAGGGCAGAGACACGTGTTAAACAGCAGCAAGAGTGTGCAGGGAGTAAAATCCAACTGTTCGGAACTATAGGACAAATGGCCCATGATATGGGTCACATATTCTGCTTACCAGCCCTGTTTATGAATAGGGTTAGGCCCCTGACCTAAGTGTAGCTGGTCAGATGACTTTACAAGGTCATCTAGACTTTCTTCCCCCTCATCACGAGTCAAAACAAAATTCACACACTGGAAGTAACCACCAGCTTCTCCAAAAATCTCAATTCCCCTCTTAGTCTGTACAGGGTGCTATAACAAAATATGTACTATAAACTTGGTGGCTTACAAACAACAAACTTTTATTTCTTACGGTTCTGGAAGTTGTGAAGTCCAAGATCAAGGCACCTATAGAGTCAGTGTCTGATGAGAGCTCACTTCTTGGTCCAAAGACAGCCATCTCTCTGGGGTCTCTTTTATAAGGGAACTAATCCCATTCAGAGAGCTCCACCCTCATAACCTAGTCACTTCCCAAAGGCCTCACCTCCAAATACTGTTGCATTGGGCATTAGGATTTAACACATGTATATTGGGGAGAGGGAACACAAACATTCAGTCGATAACAACCCCATTAACAAGTATCAAGGCAGAGCCCAAACATCTAGTATAACCTTCCATTTCCTCCAATTAGGGAGTTCATAACCACCTCTCCCTCCAGGCCTTCTACCAGCAGATTCAAGGACCTACAACCTGAGACTTAGACCAACTACCCCAAATTTCCCTGCCTCTGCTGATAAGGAGCTGCAAGTTACTCCCACCCCCACCCACCCAATCCCATAACGCACACTCTTCCTTGAATTCACCCAGGAAATACTTTCATTTAGCACTGTATTCCTGTTTATATCAATACCACAAAATGCCCTTGGGCCCCTAGTTAACCCCTTATCTCCTGCTTTTATTCCCCATAAGTCTCAGCACACCTCTATCCTGTGCCCCTCTCCCACCCTCTCCAATCTTGCAAACCATTTCATTGTGCTTGTGCCCTCTGAAATTCATGGTCCATATGCCTGATTATATGCTCCACAATGGCCACAACATCTCCCATTCTTATGTTTCTACCATCTTTGCTGGAATGTTACTCTTCCCCAACCTACTCCGTTTAAAAAATGCTACCTGCAAGCCACCCTTCTGCCCCACCCTCCTTCTCCCCCTTACTCAGCTCTTCTTTTTACCTAAAGCATTTATCACCTACCATGATTTTACACAATTTACTCCTTTACTTTACATATTGTTTATGATCTGTCTCCTGGTGCCACACTCTCCCCCAACACTGATAGAACATAAGTTCTAAGAGGATGGAGGCATTTGTTTGTTCTTTCTGTGCTATATCCCAGACACCTAGAGTGGCAGCAGGCACATTTTAGGTGCTCAGTATATATTAACTGAGTAACGATCTTCGGAGCTTGAATCAGAAGTTGATGTCTCAAAGTGGAGTCAAACAATTTCTCTTTCTGGCTGTGGTGGTGGTGGCCCATCCTCAGCTTTCTGGGAGGAGGCAGGCAGGGCAGCAGTAAAGCCAGTGTGTCCACCACCCTGTGATCTTGTGGTCACCATCCGTGTCAGCATTGACCTCTGTACCACTGCTGTGGCTGCAGTTTGGCTATGGTTTTGCTCAATCTTTTCCTTAGTGCCTGCCTGTTTCTTGGAACTCATTCTGCAGCCATCGCTGATCTTGTTGGTAACACAAAATCTTTTTGAATAATTATTTTTCTACCTAAATCAGCAAGAGAGAGCTTGTTTCTTTGCTAAGAATGAAGAAATAAAAAACACCTGAAATTGGTCTTTTAAAAATGGTTGAGAAAATTTCTGAAATACCCTTAGGTTAGAACACCATCACTAAATGTAAAAGAGAAAATATTATAAGAGAAGGTGGTCCACTTAATTAATTGTGAACATATACAGCTGAGACAACTTACCCAAAAACTTGGAGCGGAAAATGCCACAAAATATCGAGACTGAAGTGTTTGTCACATTTCATCCGACATAACATGTTTCTTTATAGTATATATATCTATAATAATAAAAGCATAATATGCTAATTTGACTGGATGTCCTTCCAGACGAAGCTGGGGCTGCAAGGGAAGCCCGGGTCCCAGGTGCCAGAGGGAAGCCGGTGCTGGCAGCAGGGGGAAGGAAGGCCTATTCTTGCATCAATTTTGTGCATCAGGCCTCGTGTGTGTGTGTGTGTGTGTGTGTGTGTGTGTGTGTGTGTGTTTATTGATTTTTTAGAGAAAAGAAGGGAGAGGGATAGAGACATAGAAACATTGATGAAAGAGTAACTTCATGATTGGCTGCCTCCTATATGCCCCTACTGGGGATCGAGCCCATAACCTGGCATGTGCCCTGACCTGGAATCAAATTGGTGACCTCTTGGTTCCTGGGTCGTTGCTCAACCACTGAGCCACACCAGCCAGGAGGTCAGCCTATTTCTTTACTTCCCTTGGTAGGGCTTGCTGGAAAGACACAGCAGTGAAAAGATATCTTTTTTTAAAAGCTATCACTTGGCCTACTGTAACATAAAAGGCCATCCCTGGGAGAGCCCTGGTGTGGATCCATATGGTTTGTTAGTCTTTTTCCCTGTGACATTTTTATGAAGGTTATGTATATGTCCCATTCTTCTTCATTCTCCTGGTGCTAATTGCTGTCTATTGGGCCTGGCTACTGTGTACAGAGACCACAGTGCTTCCCCTCACCCCCCCCCCACACCCAGCCCAGGCTGCGGTATGCCCCATGGCCCTGCTGTCCTCAGATAAGAACCTGCTGCTGCCTGACCACAACAGCTGGAAATGTTCTGCCTTGAAGAGCTTATCTTGCTGAGACTCGAGCTGAGCTATGACACAGTCGACAAGCACACAGAATGAGTGGATTCTCTGGAGGCAACTCATGGTGGGCTTGGATGCAAGCTTCATGTTTGGAGTCGATAGTGAGCTTGACTGTGAACACTTTTTGTGAGGGAAGCATTGTGTTGAGGAAAGCAAGAGGTTCAAGAGCGACACAACCACAGTTCTTCTGACAATCAGAATTGCTCTGGGCCTCTCGGTTATTTATTTATTTATTTATTTATTTATTTATTTATTTATCCTAGGTTAGAGGCAGAAAAAAATGAAAGAAAATATCCCTTATGTTTCTTCTTTCTCCTTTACCTCTTTGCAATTTATGAAGCCCCTAGAATCCAAGAATTACAACAGTACCAATAATTGGCCTCTACTGTGGGCTCTTTCTAGGCCTCCACCTCTGTCTGCCTCCTCCACCATGCCCCAAGTTAACCAGTATCCAGAATTTTATGTTTAACATTCCCTTGCTTTTTAAAATGATTCCATCATATATATATATCCTTAAACAATATAGCATGTAGTTTCTGAGTTTTATAAAAATGATATCTTACTACATACGGATTTTTGGAACTTGCCCTTTTTATCATTTAACATTGTATTTCTATTTTTGGAATTGTATTTCTCTATTTTTAACATTATAGTCCTAAGGTTCATCCATGCTGTTCTGTGGAGTACAGATCACTGATTTTTCCTGCTGTATACCAGGTCTTTGTGTGACTGGACCAGAGTGCCTTTATTTGTATTCCTGTTAACATTATGTTGCTTTGGCTTTCCAGAAGTCTAAATGGAGCTGCTCTGCACAGCCTCCCCTGTGGCTTCTGGAGCATCATTGCTGCACTTCGTCTCATAAAACTGCCTTAGAATGGCATTACTGGTTGTTTGCATGCTTCACCTCACATGGCAGCACCAAATTGTTCTTCCAAAACCGTTCTTCTCCTTTATAACAGTCTATGAGTTTCCATTGATCCCCATTCTCTCAACATTTCATCTATTTGATTTCTCAGAAGACTTATTTTGTGAGAGAGGAATCTTCTGTAATTTGAGAGGATGAGCTAATTAATGCCAATCAGGTTGAGAAAGATGCTCAAGCTACCAGGATCCCACTTGTGAGTGCAATCGCTCCTGTGTCTTTTAATATGCTTTATTCATATCTGTCAATTCAACCATTACTTAGGAATGGGGTCAGCATCACCCTTCAGTGAAGAAAGTACAAATGACTTGGTCAAAGAGAACATGGGCCTGCCTTTCTCATGTACCAAACTAAGGTTCCATATCTGTAAAAGACAGACAGTAACCCTCACCTTTACACTGGCGGTAGAAAAGACATCAGGTAGGTAATGTCTGTCCTAGACATCGCTACTGCTCAGGTATTGATGGTAGGCTTGTGCCGGATACTCCTAAGCATATTCCTGCCACTTGAAGCACTCAGGCTTGCTTTTTGGGGAAAGGAGGTTTGGGGGGGTGTGTAAGGGGAGATTTAAGGATAGAGGTAGTCTCTCTCTCTTCTTAACGACATTTAAGTATGTGTGTTACCCTCAGAAATAAGAGTTTGATTCACTAAAGCCCTGATCTACCCTCATTAATGAGAAAGGGCTAGCATTCCAGTCTCGGGTACAAAGGAGTATTTCACCAGGAATTTTACATAGTGAGAACTTTAAGCTAGGTAGGAAGGAGGATACAACAGAAGACAATTCTAAGGATAATAGCATGACAATTAGCTGACTTCAGTTTGGAGTTAAAGTAAATTAAATTTGGGAAAGTTTAGGCAGAGAATCAGGCTTGTTATTCATTTATATAAATTTCATTTTCTTCCCACCAAACCTACAAATTCTACATTTTACTATCCTCAGAGATTTGGATTCTGTCTCAATAATAAACCCTGCAATTTAAAAATAAGGCCTGAACTTTTTCTTTTCCAATTTCAAACATTTCTATATTTGGAAAATCCACACTTAGGACTGCATTTCCTAATGATCAGCTGGATGTTTTGTGTTACATAAACACTAATTTGAAGTTTGGTGAGTTATCTGCCTCCAAATTTTTTCTAAAGTCCTGAAGAATGCATGATGTATTCAAGGTCACAATTCGTTCTTGGTATTCCTGCAATCATGTGTGCATGCTGATTCATGGCACGGTATCCCTTCCCAAGCAGAGAAGACCTTGCTCAATTGGTATGTACCCTTGGATAAAGATTTGTTTAAATGGAAACCTTTTTCTATTAGAAAAGTGATGTAAGAAAAAGTAATGGAATTTACTAGCTAACAACGATTTTGAATTGTAAAAATGCAATACTTTAGCCAAAACACACTTCCGCTCTTGTTCCTTGTCATAGAAGGATGTATGTGTATAATAAATAAGCTATTTGCCATTGCTTTTTATTCCCTGGAAATTGACTTTTTGATTCACTAGACATTTTCCAAATTAACCAAAGAAAATTGGAAGATAAATTTATGACTAGTTTCTGGGGAATAAACATGAGGCCAATTGGACATAATTCTAGTGAAGTAAGGGTGGTGCAACATAGAAATGAAATCAGGACAGTCTAACTAGCCAATAAGGATGAATCATAGAATAAAATGATCTTGGGTTTGAAGGGATTTTAAAGGTCATCTAGTGCAGTGACATGATTTAAACAAAAAAGTTTCTTGGTTTGACAACATCAAACCAAAGTGTGTAGTTCGTTTTTCAGAACCTATCCAAATTATCCTGGCAAAAACAGATTTGCTTTGCACATTTATTCTAACCTCAGATTTTAGAGGTTCTCAACATGTAATCTATGGGTAAGCCACAAGAGGTGCCCAAGGGCCTATGACATGGAATGCAAAATTGTGTGGGATTGTGCACATTTGTGCTTTATTCTAAAACAGTAAGCATTGATCAATATAAACCCAATTTTAAAAAGCTCTTTGGGATTTTAAATAATTAAAAACTGCCGGAAACCAATCATTCTACCACTAATAGAAAGATGTGGCCAGGAAACTGGGAAGGCTGGTCAACAACCTTAAATGTTTTAATCACTCACTCTTTAGTTAAAACATTGTTAGCTGAAGCAGTCTCCACCTCTGTTTCTCTTATGTAAATTTCTGTTATTGGAATTTCCTGCCTAAAAGTTATGGGCGTATCCCATAGTCTCAATAAAAGGGATTGCAAGGCCAGAGCAAGGGGTAGTCCTTCCACTAGAGTTGGGCTCCTGCCTGGCCCCCAATATTTCCAAATTAATACTTTTCCAAGTCTCTTTTCATTTGTGTGTGGCCTTCTCCAGAACCCGAACCCTGAACCGGAACCCTGAACCACGCGGGACGTGAAAGGGGTTCCCACAAAAAACAAGTGTTTTAAAGGAATCTTGAGACCAGTGAGTTTGAGAATCTTTTTCTTATTATTGCTATCTTTCATTTCTTCCTCAAAATAAATACTTAGTATTTTCCATTAGGCCTCTAAAACAGATAATTATAATGACTCTAAATTAGACTGCCTGCTTGTATCTATCCCAATCCCACTGCCATAGAATAATCATCCTGGAACTCTAATTTTATCGTAGAATCAGAAGATAAAGATAATTGTTTTTACAGTTATGAAATTGAAGTCCAAGAGGATAAGTGATCTATCTAAGGTCACATAGGTGGAGTCAGTTACTTTTCATCTAAGTTCAATACCTCCAGACTTCTAAGTCCAAACCACCCTGGCATTCAAGGTTGACCCAATCACTTGTTCTACTGTTCCTGGACCATAGGTCCCTTCTAGACAGCTCATTTCCTTCATTGTCCCCTGGACCTACCAGACCCACCATTACCACCAACTTAAGAACTCTAATTAGATAGAGCTGGTCTTTGTTCTTCCTGTTTTCGTAGCTAAAACTAGTTCCCACCCTCTAAAATCCCACTTATTTTATATTAAGTATTAGAGAATAATTACATATAACTATACCCTAACTCATACATGCCATACATTATCAAACGGCAATTCTTGCTTGTCTCCCTACCCCAGAATACCACCGCACAGAAACAACCACTTTCCACTCTCAACCATTTTTTGTTATATACATACTAGAGGCCTGGTGCATGAAATTTGTGCAGGGGAGGGGGTCCCTCAGCCCAACCTGCACCCTCTCCAATCTGGGACCCCCTCAGGGTATGTTCAACTGCCTCTCGCAATCTGGGACCACTGGCTCCTAACCGCTTGCCCGCCTGCCTACCTGCCTGATTGCCCCTAACCACCTCTGCTTGCCTGCCTGATCGCCCCTAACTGCTCCCCTACTGGCCTGATCTCCCCTAACTGCCTCTGCCTCGCCCCGCACCTGGGACCCAGGATTCCCTCATCTGGCCGGTAACAGGCACCCAGGACCTGGGCCGGTTTCCCCCTGGGCCGGCCACAGCCACAGAGGACTATGGGCAGGTGGCTTCACCTGGGACCGTGGGGCAGGTTACTTGTCCCTCTCCCGGGCTGCAGGTGCAGATGCAGCCACTGGCACCCTGGACTTCAGGGCGGGTGGCTTTTCCCTCTCCCAGGCCACAGGCACAGCTGCTGGCACCTGGGACCGCAGGGACTGCAGGGCAGGTGGCTTGTCCCTCTCCCAGGCTGCAGCCTGGCTGGTCCCCATTCTTCTCTCCCCAGTGTTGAGTGTGTGAGCTATTACTGCATGATGGCATGAGGGCGTGATGACCATTTGCATATTAGCTCTTTATTATTTAGGATATATATATCCACATTTTTTAAATAACATGCTTTAAAATGATTATTTGTAATGCTTTAATATTGGAAATTATCTATTAACTACCTACAACAGAAGATCAAGATTTAACTCTTTAGCTTCACCACCTACCACACAGACATTTTTCCTCCCCTCATTCTTCCAATACAGTGATATAAAACTGATGCTATAAACATTTTGTAACTTTTGATTTTATAATTTATTTTTAATTTACATAGAGTAAAAATATGTATGTGGGTTATTGCTAGACTGTTTATTCTGCTCCACTGAGTGATGTATATATCCTTCCATAAATACCACACTCTCTCATTTATTGTTGCTTAACATTAAATTTTAAAATTGGGAATTCTTAGTTATCTCATTTTTTTTCCTTCTTCTTCAAATTGTTTTGGGTATTCTAGTTCCTTTCCTTTTCCAATTTTTGAATCACAACAGGGGACTCTTTCCTCAGTTTCTTTACCTAGAGAAGAATTTTCTGTTGGGGATTCACATACCTGAAGCTATTGCTATATACTTCCACACCTGGAACTGTCCTGGGGGCAGGGCCAAAAGAGAAAAGAGAGACAAATGGAGATTCCTTTTACACGCTCCAGCAGACAAATAGACTGTGGACTAATGAACCAGTTCAGCTGGATAACTGATTTGATATAAATCTTTTAAGCAATTAGTCATAATGATAATTTTTTAACATTTGACCAGTATGGCTGATTTAAATTACCACTAAAAATTAAAAATCTTACTCCTATTATTTGCATAATACCAATTATTATTCTTCAATAAAATATATTATTATTTATAATAGTAATGTTATTTTAAAAATACAATTGCAAGAATTGTTTTTTGGGGAAGAAAAACTGAAGGAGCACTACAGTTGGACTTCTCCATATTTAAGCCACAGCGATTTGGTCTTACCTTAAATGCAGCATTGAATAAGCTATCTCATATAATACAAAAGTTTTTTTTCCAACAAGAATCTCAGGAAGAATAGCCAAAAGCATTAACTTAAATCTGGTTTCATCATTTATTTCCCCTCTCCCATTGAACATTAAATTGAATGCATTAATCTTTTCTGCTTCTAATGTACATGTTACATTTTTTTCTTTGATTCTTGTTATCCTGAAGAAGCAACATTAAATTCTTTTTCTTTTTTTTTTTTTTTTTTTTTTTGCAAATTACAGCTTTAGATGACCATTTATCAGGTCTATATTAGAGGACAGTGTGGTTTCCAGAAATTCCATTTGCTATATGCTGTCTGTGATCTTTGCACAAAACTTTCATTTGTCATGGGATTAAGCTCTCTGCTGTGTTTAGTTTTTAGGTCTTGAGAACAAGTCAATCCATATTAAGACACCTAATGATATAATTTATGCAGTGCAAAAGACTTGACTGCCCTCTATCAACCTCTCTGTAGACAAGTCCTTTGATTATAGTAATGTGTAACAATATTTTTTTAAAAAAAGGTTCTCTTGGCAAATCTGAAAGTTTCATTAAAAACATGACTCTATAACTATAACTTAGACTTAAAGACATTTGGCACAATGTCAGAATCTCCTGGAATATTCATTTACCCAACATTAGCCCAAAATAACCAATGTCCCCATGTGTCTATTGATTTGTTTTGAAATCTGTTCAAAACGGAAAAGTTGAAGACTAAAAACACTAAATCCCACGAAATGAGAAAAATCTCACATCATATATGACCAAGAATTCATCCACTATCTTCCATAGGAAAATTCTCCCTAGTTATAAGGGGAGAGATAATTTATAAAGTAACAAATTGTCTCCTGCATTCTATTTAGGAATAGGAATATAAAATAAATAAAAATTGATGAGGAAGTCACCTAGCGTTGTTTTACTGTCAGGATTGTGTGTAGCCCAGGCAGTGTGCTCAGTGGTTGAGTGCCAACCTATGAACCAGGAAATCATGGTTTGATTCCCATTCAGGGCACATGCCCATGTTGTGGGCTCAGTCCCAAGTAGGGGGCATTCAGGAGGCAGTCAATCGATGATTCTCTCTTATCGTTGGTGTTTCTATCTCGCTCTCTCCCTTTCTCTCTGAAATCAATAAAAAATATTTTTATAAGATTGCTTGTAGTTAGTTTGAATAAGTAGTGACTCATTTTAAATTTGAGATTTTGTTTTATCTTATTAAAACTTACCCTGCTGCTTTAGAAATGAAACTTAACACTTCATCAATCATTTTGTTTGTGAGAGTCCCCAAAGTGCTCCAATCCTTATTCAAATAGCATTTTATCAACTACTCGTTTTAATTTTATATTATAAAGAAGTCTTTAAGCTATCATTAATTTCTCAAGTGATTGCAACTAGTATCCAAGTGTTTTTTATTTCAAATAACTTTCTATCTTTCCATAAAGTGAATCATGATCTATAAAAAGATATTAGGCACTCTGAAGTTTAGATCACAACTACTTTATACCTCCAAATGCTAACTTTGGGGTTTAACTTTTAATGACCTATAGAAAGTGTCTACCCTTTGATGAATTAGGTAAAATTTTTGTGAAATTTTGGCTACTGGAATTTCAACAAAGTTCATCATAAATGAAGTCTAGCCTGCCTATCACAAAACTATGTCTGAAGTTTGGATACTGGTAGAATTGGTTAATTTTGGAATTATAGTGACTTAAAGATGTACAAAGAAAGCCTTGGAACACCATAATGATGAATTAACCAAATTATCCATAGTAGTATGCATCTCTCAAGTGAATATTAAATAAATGGTTATTTATAAAGTGATTAGCAGGTTATCTGAATGCATACTCATAAACCCATATCTTAGTGGATTTGCCTTATAAAAGTCAATTAATAGCAAATTAAAATGGTTATTACTCTTCTTCTAGCCTGAGATCAAACTCTGGCCGTGAAGAATGAAAGAAACTTGTGATCACAATTGCCCTGGAGTCTGACCTCTCTGACTTGAAAAGAGTATGAATAGATTGATGCCTCTAACATTAGGTTTTTCAAACATGTTTGACAGTGACCCACAAGAAAGTCATTTTGAATTGCAATCCAACACACACACACACACACACACACACACACACACACACACACACACACTAAAAAGAAAATAATCTACTACTACATGTCACATACACATATTTTCTCTATTCTTCTATCCTGTTCTATTACATTTAAAAAAATGATACGTTCATACCACCAAGTTTATTTCATGACACCTAATAGGTCATGGACTACAGTTTGGAAAATACTGTCCAAGAACATATCTAATATTCATTGACATAGCCAAGAGTTTATCAGAGAAAAACTCTTGAGAGAATGGTATTCCAGAGCACTAGCAATAGAGACTTCACACATTTGCTCAGAATCAGAGGTGACAATGGGCTTATCTAGTGATAATCTTCCTAGATCCTAAAGACTTAATGAGTGTTTTTAAATTTAATCCCAGCAGGGACATATTTGCTAGGGGTTATTTTTGGCTCTTGCCACTCCTTTGTACTCTACAAACAATATTTCACCAGCTTCTCTGAAATATCTCTTGGACTTTTCTTTCCTTTCTATTCCCATTGTTACCCGTTAGTCCAGGATCTCATACCCAGATCATTACAGCAGCCCCTGATTACTCAGCCTCTGTGGCCTGGTATAAGGTTTATCATTGCAAAGTATTGTTCAGTTATATATTCACCCTGATTAGAACCCCATGATGATGCTGTGTTTCAACATGTGAGGAGAGCAAAGGAGACCTATATTTTCAGAACACTTACATGTAGCAGAAATTGGGCTGTGTTTTTGTTCCATTTATAATTTCCCTTAATTCTCAAAACTATCCTATGAGATAGAACATTATTAACCTCTCTTTGGTAATTTAGAGGAGACAGTGGGAATTATAACTTACTAAAGACAATCACATAGTTATTTGTATTAAGTTCCTATTGCTGCTGTAATAAATAACCACAAACTTAGATAATAAATGCCACACATCAAAATATAAATACAAATTTATCATCTGACATTTCTGGAGGTCATGATTCTCACTGACCAACATTAAGCTGTTGACAGGCCTTCATTCCTTCTGGAGGCTCTAGGGACGAATCAGTTCCTTGCCTTTTCTAGCTTCCAGAGGCTGCCTACATTTCTCTACTCATGGCCCTCTTTCATCTTTAAAAGCCAACAATTACATCCCTCCAAACTCTGCTTCTGTAGGCAGATCTCCTTCTCTGAGCCTCTTGCCTTCTATCTTTCCTTTATAAGGACCCTTGTGATTATATTAGGTCTACTAGGATAATCCAGGGTAATCTCCCCATCTCAAAATCCTTAATTTAATCACATCTACAAAACCCTTAGCTAAATAAAGTAACATTTACAGGTATCAAGAATTAAGACTATTTGGGCCATTTATTCAGACTATTACAAGTAGAAGAAACATTTTTTAAGCACACATGGAACATTCATCTGGATAGGCCACATTATAGTCCATAAAACTAGTCTCAATAAATTTAATTGAGATTATATAAAATATCTGAGATTATACAAATTTGACAAGGGAATTAAACAAAAAATCATAAGAGAAAAATATTGTGAAAAATCTCCAAATAGAAAATTAAAAGATGCTAAATCATCCAGAGATTAAAAAATATCATAAGGTACATTAGAAATTTTATTTAACTGAATAAAGATAAAAACACAACATATCAAAAATAATGGGATAATAGCTAAAGTGGTTCTTTATATTACATAATTACAAAAATAAGTATGCTTATTAAATTACATTAAAAGAAAAGTGTAAGAAGCAATAATATACATTTCCACCTCAAGAAACAAATAAAAAATGATAAGAAAATTATACTCAAAGCGAGTAGTAGAAAGGAAATGTTAAAGATAAGATCAGTAATCAAAAAAACAAACAAGAATAGAGCGGTTCAGTGAAATCAAACCTGGCTCTCTGATGAAAATCATTAAATTGTAAAATCTCTAGCTAACCTAGAAAAATAAAATAAAAACACAATATGTGGAATGAAAGAAAGATTTTTACCCTAAAGATATTAAAACAATAATAAGGTATTTTTACAAGCAAATTTATGTCCATAAATTTGTCAACTTCAATAAGACAAACAAATTTCTTGAAAGATACAAATTATCTGATTATTTCTCTACTGTTAAAAAAATTGATTTCATAAAAAAAAAAAACTTTCCACAAAGCAAATGATGGACACAAATGGCTTCATTCACTAATTTTTTCAAATAGTTAAGAAAGAAATAATACAAACCTTTTAACCTTTTTAAAAAATAGAAGAGAGCCATAGTTTCAAACTCATTTTATGAGGCCATTAATACTCTGATATTAAAACCAGACTATACATTAAAATAAAACTACAAATTAGATAGTTGTGAGGAAAATAAATAAACCTATATTCTTACTAAACACTCTTTAAGAAATTAACTCAAAATGAATCATAGACTTATATTTAAAAATCAAAACTGTAAAACTTTAGAAGAAAACATAAGTGGAAAATCTTTATGACATTGGAATAGGAAAAAAAGCAAGAAATGCAAAAGAAAAACCAAGAAATGATATAAATTGACAATTCACAGAAGGTAAACCATAAACATTCAATATATCGAGATTTTTAGCCTCACTAGATATCAGAGAAAAATAAATTAAGATAAGAATGAGATACCACTTTATGCTAACACATTATAGCAATATATCAATTTGGAAACAGGAAATTTTATGAACTGCTTTCTAATGAGACCCCACCTGAGAACAATTTCTGTTGATTTCATGATCCAAGAATTCCACTCTGGGGTATACACATAAAAGAATTGAACAAAAGTATTTATCAGGTGTTGTTCAGGGACATCCCAAGTGTTCATAACAAGAAAATTGGAAGTAAATATGGTACATGCATACATACTGTGTGATTTATGCAGCATTTAGAAACATTACTGAATGCATACATCAAATATGGATATATCTTCAAAAACACTGCATTAAAACTATTCTGAAAAAAAAAGTTCTACAACACAATGACATTATAAAATAAAAGACACCCATATAAAAATAATATGTATTTTATAAGAATATACATATATATCCAAGGATATTTTTCATACATAAAATACTGGTCTGTGGAAAAAGGATAAATAAAATAACATAGAAACCCATAGGATGAGAGTCTGCCATGAACTGAGAAATATTTAATGCAATTATATACTCCCTGAGAACCAAAAGAAAAAAAATTAAGTGTTTCTAATGAATGTACTTTTGCTCTTTTCCAAGGATACAAAGATGAATGAGTGAAGGTGGCTCTGCTAAGTTGGAGTAGATTTAAGAAGATGAGGAGTCTCCCTCATGAGAAAGGAATTCAAGGAATGTGTGAAAACAATATTTTCTTCTACTTAAAGATACACACAATTATTCTGGGGCTGAGATATACCATGTGACTGTAACAGACCTATGTGTCCATACCAGGTATTTGACAAAGGAGAAACATGTAGAATAAAGACCACAATCCCTGTGTGTGGCAGCATGGGCTGGGCAGTGAAAATGGCCAGTAGACTGTACTCAGAGAAAAGTTCAATATTGTAAAATGACAAATATAATCAGAGCAACACAGATTGCAGCCCTAGCTTTATACAGAAAAATAACTTGTTTGCCCTGAGAGGCCCAACAGTTTTGCCAAGGCATTAACCATGTGCCTGAGCCTATTGGAGAGTCACCCCGTGGTAGGTGTAGCTAAATAACTTATGTAACTCTGTATATGAACAAGTTTATTAAAATGAGTGTGCTGCACAGTGAAAATACACAGTATGACTTTGTGAGTGTGAAAAATGTACATTTTTTCTATGTATAACAAGACTGTGGACTCCAAGAATTTTTGAATTTTTGAAGAGGAGAGACTGAAAAGGGATGAGGCTGAAGATCGAACAGCCTCATTGTGGCTGAAAGTTGATAAACCAGTGTAGTGTTTGCAAGCTCAAATGCACCTGACTGAGGTAACTACTCCATCAGGCCCATGCACGTTCCAGGTGGAGAGATGAGATTCCCCTCAAGGGAAAGGAAATTCTTGTTTACATCAACCAAAGAATAGGTCAATACAGGAATATGAGATAAGTGTGTGGCAGGTGGACTTCAGTTTAAAGTGAGAATAAGCCCAGCCAGCGTGGCTCAGTGGTTGAGCATCAACCTATGAACCAGGTGGTCACAGTTGGATTCCCTGGATTCCCAGTCAGGGCACATGCCGGGTTGTGGGCTCAATCCCCAGTAGGGGGCATGCAGGAGGCAGCCAGTCAATGATTCTCTATCATCATTGATGTTTCTATCTCTCTCTCCCTTTCCCTTCCTCCTTGAAATCAATAAAAATATATTAAAGTGAGCCGAAACCAGTTTGGCTCAGTGGATAGAGCGTCGGCCTGCGGACTGAAAGGTCCCGGGTTCGATTCCGGTCAAGGGCATGTACCTTGGTTGTGGGCACATCCTCAGTGGGAGGTGTGCAGGAGGCAGCTGATTGATGTTTCTCTCTCATCGATGTTTCTAGCTCTCTATCCCTCTCCCTTCCTCTCTGTGAAATATCAATAAAATATATTAAAAAATATATATATATTAAAGTGAGAATAAAACTCTTCTCTGGGTCTAGTGTCATTTGGCCCAGAGTTAATGATGATACCCAGTGGCTCACACTGGTGTGAAGCAGACTAGGAAGTCAGTTGGGTCAAGGACTCTAGAACAAAGGTTAGAGAAATTTTCTGCAAAGAACTAAAAAGTAAATATTTTGTTTTGATGGCAGTATGGTCTCTATCTTAACTAATCAACTTTGCCATTACATAGACAATCCTATATAATAAAAGGGTAATATACAAATTGACCAAACGGCAGAATGACCAGAATGCCTGCAGCCCCTCCCCCTGGCCAGCCCTGCCCCTGAGCAGGAGCCCCTACCCTGATCGGGGGCAGGGTTGGCTGGAAAACCGCCTACAGCCCCTCGCCCCAGCCATCCCCCCCCCACTAGTGGGTGCCCCCACCCTGGTCGGGGGCAAGTCCAGCCGGCAAACTGCCCGTGGACCCTCTCCCCAGCCAGCCCCAGCCATGGCCAGTTGCCCCAGCCAGTCCGCCCCCAATGGCCCCACTGGGGGCGGGCTGACTGGACCTCACCAGTGCATGAATTCGTGCACCAGGCCTCTAGTATGTAAATAAATAGGCATGGCTTTGTTACAATAAAACTTTATTTACAAAAGCAAGCTATGGGCCAGATTTGGCCCACAGGCCATATTTAATCAACCCTTGCCCTAGAACAAGTCTGGAACTTTGAAATAGTGTAAATTATTTTAGTTTTAATTTCCTTCCACTATCATTAATATTTGGTAAATGTTCAGTACAAGTCACAGCATCATCTTACTTGCACTGTATAAGTACAAGTATTTCATTTAGTGCAAGTCTGCTGGGGGGGGGGGGATTAACCTTAGTTAACTTTACCATCTGGAAACATCTTTATTTTGCTTTCATTTATAGAGGATAGTTTACTAGATATGGCATTCTGAGGTTGTCCATTTCTCTTTCATCACTTTAAAGATGTTTCTCCACTGTCTTCTGAATCATCCTCCATAGTTTCTGATAATTGAATCATTGTTCTCCTGTGTAAAGTGTATCATTTTCCCCCCTAGATAGTTTTGTTTTCTACTTATCTTCAATTTTAAGCAGAATAATAATGCTTTGAAACATTACAGACCTCTAGCAGTTAATATTTACCTGGTTAATATTTACCTGGCTTATAAACTGAAGCTGACATCTCCTTATTATTGTTGGAAAGGTTTTTATTACAAAAATATCAGGATTACAATCACTATTTGACCCACAGTCTTGAAATATTGACATGTTCTATTAAGAAGGATGAATTTTGATGTGCCAAAACTAATTAAACATATGAAGATGTCATAAAAATATGAGAGGAAGTAAGTGCCATCTTCAGATGTGCAGATGTGGCATTCCTTGTCATTAAAACGTTGTAAAAATGTAGAAGTATAAAATGTATAATATTCTAGACGTGTTTAGTATAAAGTATAAACACTGAGGCAGAGTGGTTTGAGTAGAAAGACCTCAGATAAGGTTTCCTTGAACTTATTACCTTACAAATCTAAACATGAGTCTAGGACCCTCACACGGGCTGAGGCAGTTTATTATTATAAAGTGGCATAAAGATGTAATAGTCAGGGCAAGTGACTAAATCCTCGACTAACCTCACAAATTAAAAAAAAAAAAACTCAGTCTCCTGGTTTAGTAGCCAAATAATAATTCTGAATTATAAAAATACTAATACATAGTGATGTGTAATCTGTCGTTTTTATGCAAATGCTTTGGAAAGTGAGAAGGCAAGTGAAATTAGTCTGGAGACAATGTATGAGAAGCAGAAACCCCCACTTCATCTTCTCCTCTTTCACAAATAACTTGAAAAAAGGCTTAGTTGAGAGTAAATATATGGCAAGATGGTGGAGAAAGATGGGGTCTCAAAGAAGTTGGGGAATCCATCAGTATTTGAAAGTATTAAGAGAACTAGATTTTCATCCCTTAGCAAATACATGTCCTGGTGTCTCCTGAGAACAATTCTGAAAATAGAGGAGAGGGTCAGTGAGAAAAACCTGCAGGAGATTTAAGAAAGAATTAGGCAATAAAGTATGTGCATGCCTGATAGCCACTGCCTTTTTGAACAAAGCATTCTTTAACCTAGCTAATAGAAATAAGTTGGATGAAAAAAGTCAAGAACCATATTTCACTCACATGTGGGATATAAAACAAAGCAACAAATGAACAAACAAGACAAACAGCAAACAACAACTCATAGTCACAGACAACACTATGTTGGTTACCAGGGGGAAGAGGGTGAGACGAGGTAGAAATGGTAAAAGGGGTCAAATATATGGTGATGAAAGCGACTTGGGTGGAGTCAGCAGAGGAGGCAAGGTGGTAAACGAGGAGGAAAAAATAAGCCACAAAAAGTGTATCCATTAGAAAGCACAATTCAATCAAATTAATGACATTTGCAAAATAAAAAGCTATAGTTAATTCCAAGTGACTGAAAAATAATTCAAGCAACTGTGGGGCACAAGAGCAGATACCTAGATGATGTAGAGCCTAACATATTGTGTAAAAGGAACAATGATATACTTGTTCCCATTAATTTGCTTATTTAGGAAGGAGGATTAGAAAAACTAGAAATATAAAAATTGGTAAAAACAAGCATGTAGTATATATTTACAAAAAGGAATTCTGTTCTTATTACAGTTAACATCCTTAGAATTTAAGAAAATAATTTAATATATTAAAGATCTTGGCTAACAAGCATTCATATGTATTCAGATTATTCACAGCCTTACCAAGTGTTGCCCATCCTAACATGTAATAGAGGGCTTGTTACCAGATCAGATGGATGCCTAACAGAGTTGATTAGGTAACCACAATAAGCTTACTTTTTCTGATTTCTTGAATCAGGCCCATAACATAGAAAATTTACCTTAGAAATTGAATATATAATATGTATATATTATATATTCAAGTGCATAATTCTATATCATCTGTATATTGCATTGTGTGGTCACCAACCAAAGTCAAGTCACTTTTCATCACCATATATTTGACTGCCTTTTCCCTTTGCACCTCCCCCTACCCCCTTGACTGTCTTTCACAAATCTTAGGATGTGAATGCACCCTGCATCTGGCTAGCCTTATTTTTCTTACACTATATCACTACCCGGCTTCCTCCCTTTTCCTCCTTGTCCAGAACACTTTCTTTTGATTCTGTTCCTCATGAAGATGTTAGATAATTATTAATGTTTGCATTCTCCCTTTCCAAGGAAGTTGACATTCTTATACTTTACTGTGACTGAACTAAAAATATTCTATAATTTTTGATGTTTTAACCTCGTGTAGATATTTATGCCTCTGCCTAAATGTCACTGAGGAGCTAAATTCTGCTTCGTAAACATATAACACTACTGCAGATAGTTCTACCTTTAATAAAAATGGCTTCACATGAAGATTAAGAATTTTTCAATTTTTAGTGAAAATATTCATCAATTTCATGTTAAAAATAACTAATTTATTTGTGAGACCATTCTTAAGGAGAAAATATTTTCTGATACCCAAATATTCAGTCTATAGCACTTTTATTAAACTAAGTTATTGTTCAATTTGCCTGAATATGTGTGTTATGACTTAATCAACAGATACTAAAATGTTTAGGTGTTTGTGTTAGGTATTATGAAATATGAAAATGATAAATTACAGAAGGAAGAGTGCATAGAAATGAAAGCAGAAATGCAAAGAAATGATGCTTTCCCACTAGCATTTGCAAAACTACTGAGGTTTTCCATTTATGGCAATAGGCCTGATTAACTTATATTCTTGCTCTATAAGAAAATAAAGTATTTATTTTTGTCTTCTCAAAAGGACTCTACTTCTCTGTTATGGAAATGCAGTTTAAGGACATCTGTAAAACTTACTAAAATAAAAAATTTTTAATCTAATATTTTATGCTTTTAGGTTGGGGTCCCGTGACTCCCTTTTTTCAAAGTCACTATTTAAGTTGTTCCTGAAATCTTTCTTGACTGATGCTTCTTAAGGAGTTGGAGATATGTGAGCATGAGCAGGTGTGAGGGTGGGTGTGTGTGCAGACTAGCTCATGTCTACCAGCAGTTCTTGGAGCTTTTCACATGGGATCTGATTCCCATGCTCAGCTTCAGAGTCAAGTATGCCTATTACAATCAAAACTCAGTAACAGGAGAAACCAAGATGGTGGCATAGGTAAACACCTAAACTGCTGCCTCACACAACAATTTCAAAACTACAACTAAAAACAAAACCGACATCATCCAGAACCACAGGAAGGCTGGCTGGGTGGAAATTCTACAACTGGAAGGAAAGAAAAAAGCACACTGAGACTCAGGAGCTGTAGGTGGCAGGGTACTGAGATGTGCGCATGGAGAGGGCTGGCAACTGAGTGCCCGGCTGGCTTTCTCAAGCGGGAGGGAGACAAAAGCTCCCAACTGCACTGAACTCCAGTTCCGGGCGAGACTCTGGGGACCCAGACTCATACGGGGTGAAACTGGACTATCTGGCAGCAGGCAAAACTCGAGGGCGGCTTTCTCTCAGAGGTGCTTGCAGCGATTACAACGGGTCACTGAGACACAGGAGCCTATTAGGGCAGGGCTGATGGGAAACCAATGCTGTCTGCTCCACCCTGAGACTCCACCCCATTCAAGCTGAGCACAGAGGCTTTTGCAAGTCTTGTCCCATAAGGGTGTCTCCAGCACAGAAGTTCTCCCAGTGTAGACACAGCTGATCCTCACAGCCAATTGGCCTGGAGGTCAATTCCTCCCAGTGATACCAACAACAATCAAGACTTAACTACAACAAGACTGTGCACACAGCCCAAAAAGGGGTGCACCAAGAGTGTCCACCTCAGGTAACTGGGGAGGCTGAGCCACTGGGCCCTATAGGACACCTAGCACACAAAGCCACTCTATCAATTCAAGGAAGCAGCGAAAATGTGGAGACAAAGAATCAGATCACAAATGAAAGAAATGGAGGAAAGCAAATGACTGGATATAGAGCTCAAAACCACAGTTATAAGGTTTTTCAAGAATTTCCTAGAAAAGGCCAATAAATTTAGCAAGACCCTCGAGGATATGAAAAAGGACCAACTAGAAATTAAACATACACTCACTGAAATAAAAAATATTATACAGAGTTCTAACAGCAGACTAGAGGATCACAAGAATCAAGTCAAAGATCTGAAAAACAAAGAAGCAAAAAACACTCAACCAGAAAAGCAAAAAGAAAAAAGAATCCAAAAATATGAAGATAGTGTAAGGAGCCTCTGGGACAACCTCAAGCGTACCAAAATCCGAATTATGGGGGTGCCAGAAGAAGAGAGAGAGCAAGATACTGAAAACCTATTTGGAGAAATAATGACTGAAAACTTCCCCCACCTGGTGAAGGAAATAGACTTACAAGTCCAGGAAGCTCACAGAACCCCAAACAAAAGGAATCCAAAGAGGACCACACCAAGACACATCATAATTAAAATGCCAAGAGCAAAAGACAAAGAGAGAATCTTAAAAACAGCAAGAGAAAAACAGTTACTTACCTACAAGGGAGCACTATACAACTGTCAGCTGATTTCTCAACAGAAACTATGCAGGCCAGACGGGAGTGGCAAGAAATATTCAAAATGATGAAGAGCAAGAACCTACAACAAAGATTACTCTACCCAGCAAAGCTATCATTCAGAATTGAAGGGCAAATAAAGAGCTTCACAGATAAGAAAAAGCTAAAGAAGTTCATCACCACCAAATCGGTATTATATGAAATGCTGAAAGGTATTCTTTAAGAAGAGGAAGAAGAAAAAAAAGATAAAGATAAAAATTATGAACAACAAATACATATCTATCAACAAGTGAATCTAAAAATCAAGTGAATAAAAAAATCTGATGAACAGAATAAACTGGTGAATATAATAGAATCAGGGGCATTGAAAGGGAGTGGACTGACAATTCTCGGGGGGAAAGGGGTGTGGGGGTTGCGGGAAGAGACTGGACAAAAATCGTACACCTTGGATGAGGACAGTGGGGGTGGGGGGTAAGGGCAGAGGGTGGGGTGGGAACCGGGTGGAGGGGAGCAATGGGGGAAAAAAGAGGAACAATTGTAATAATCTGAACAATAAAGATTTATTAAATTTAAAAAAAAAAAACACAGTAACAGCAACATGACTTCTGTACTACATCAAAAGTCAAACTCAATGAGAATTTTGTGCTATAATTATGGGAAAAGATCAATCTCTTACTTCTTATTTCAATACAGTAGTCCCCCTCCCTTTATCCATGGTTGAAGACCTCCAGTGGGTGACTAAAACTTTGAATAGTACCAAACCTTATACTGTATCTATACTAGAGGTCTGGTGCATAAATTTGAGCATGGGTAGGGTCTAGCTAGCCTGCCCTGATTAGGGCCAGTTGGGGCTGGGCTGGCAGGGGGCCGGGGGGTGGGGGGGGAGTAGGGGATGGATGCAGGAGGTTGGCCGCCAGCCTTGCCCCCTGATCAGGGTGGGGGGCCAACTGGGGACAGGGACACCTGGGGGAGGGGCTTCGACAGGTTGGCCTGCTGTCCACCCCTGATCGGGCTTGTTGGCAGGCCACAGTGCGCATCATAGTGACCAGTCTTTCCAGTCATTCCGGTCACTTAGTTTTTTTATATATAGATATTTGTTCTATATATACAGACCTATGATAAAGTTTAACTTATAAATTAGGCAATTTCATGGATAGAAGATTTGTTCTTACTGTAGATCTTAGCAACCTCAGCATACAATTTTTCTTCCTTTCTTAAGTCAAGAACTTTCACCTTTTCACTCAAAGGAAGCACTTTATGGTTTCTCTTTGGCATGGCCATCGTCACTACTCTTGCATTTTGGAGCCATTGTTAAGTAAAATAAGGGCTATGTGAACACAAGCACTGCAAGGCTGTGACTGTTGATTTGAAAGGCAAGATGGCTAAGTGACTAACAGACGTGGAATGTCTACAGTGTGGATACATTGGACAGAGGGGTAATTCATGTCCCAACAGGATGACGTGAGAAGGTGAGAGATTTCATCATGTTACTAAAAATGTTAAACAATTTAAAACATAAATTGTTTATTTCTGCATTTTTCCATTTAATATTTTTCAGGACACTTTTGACCACAGGTAGCAAACCAGACAAAGCAAAACCACAGAAAATGGGAGAGACTACTGTACTCAAAGCAGGCCCTACATGCAGGCAGAAACCCACAAGGTAAGGTTTAGAGCACTGAGAAAGCCCCTTTCTTGAACCTGTCTCAGACTGAACTCTCCCTAACATCCGAACATCAACATTTTTCAGTCAATCATTCCCATGGGCTAGTAGCATTCTCCCCACTTTTTCCTTTTATTTTTTCTTTTATGGATAACAAGAAGCCAAGGGTCCCTGTAAAAATCCTGGAGGTGAGAAAAAAAAAAAAACAGGTGAAGAAATATAACTCTAACTTTGGTGTTATAAGAATTTAATTATATGCCATATGAATATTTGGACTGGTTGCTGCCAATAAACTCTTGGGTAGTTCCAAAAAATCTTTGGACATAGCCATTCACAATTTATATAAAATAAACCTGCAGGAGAATTTTCTTGGACAATTAACCAATTCACTTTTAAATGTATTATTTAAACAAATTCTACCTATATTTTTCACAAATCAAATGCAAAGTACTTATAGGAATTTAATCACCTTACAAGTATTTTTCTAACACATTTATTTTTAAGACATTTCGTCCAGTGAATGCAAAGAAAACAGATCCTGCTCCTTTCCAAATCATCTGAGGCTGAGAGAGGATGAGAGTGAAAAGACTGGCTGTGACTTGGCACAGATCAATGGCTTTGTTGGGGATTCGGGGGATAAGAATGAGTGCTTTGATGAAAAATTGTCATGCTTTTTCTTAAAAAAGACCTAGCCCAATGAGCTATGGCTGAAGATACAGAGGTCATTTGAGTAAGAATCATTTTGTGAGGGCAAAATAAAAACCACTTCTCATACTGTAGTAATGGCAAGAAAAAGGACTCTTCCCAAGAGAGTTTATTATGTGTCCATTAGAAGGCTTAGCATCAAATCCCACACTGGGGAGATCTAAACAAGGGTTATATGATAGCTAGGTCCCCTGCAGCAGTTATTAATGTGGGCAGAGACAGCCTAATTACCACCCAAGCTGCTCCTACACTGGCTGCCATGTACATGGAAAGAGCAAAAGGAAAGGGAAGGAGAGACAAGTAATATGATCTATTATTTTGCAATTAACTGGAGACTAGCCCCTGTCCACTGTCAACACACACACCACACACACACACCCACACCCACACACACACACACACACACACACACCACACACACACACACACACCCACACACACCACACACACACACACACACACACACACACACACACACACACATGACTAAATCTCCGGACACCCTGAATTAGTTCTCTGCCTCTCACACTCAAGAGGCTCACTCAGCCTCACCTCTTCCTGCATGAAAACTTGGCTCCCAAGACCAGGTCCCTCACTCACCTGGGAGAATGTTAGTTCGAGATTTCATTTATGTTCACAGGGTTGTAAAGTACAGCATTTACCCTTATTTCTTTTCCATCACTGTTTCATAATTCCCGTTTCATTACATGAGTTTAATCATGAAAATTAAATGCAAATGATTAGAAAATCCAAGTTTTCCTAACTCATTATATTTGTCTTTAATTACAACTACTAATTGGTTCAGACTCCTAAAAAAAGACAGGTTGGCATCAATTATATAATTTTACCAGAAAAGCAGACCAGATGCTTATTAGTTTTCCATGCCAGCTAATTAAATAAAATTCATTGCTAAATCTTAAGCAGATTAGCATTGTTTGTATATAAAAATAAAAACATTTGCAAATATTATAAAATAGAATATAAGGTATTAGTGTTCAGACTTATCAGTTTAAAAAACAACAACAAAATCCAATTGTAAGTAGAGTTTTAAAAAAGGTAAGAAACATTTAGGGAAATATTTGCCATATTTTATAATGGTAAATAAATGGTCAGTCTGTTTAATATTCAAAAAAGCTTTCCAAATCAATAAAAATAAGACTAACACTTGCTATTTCAAATGTACAAAGAATAATAGCTGTTAATTTACAAAATAAGAAAAAAATGAATAAAATACTCAAACACATTTTTAAATGTATAATCACATTGGAAATCAAATAAATGCATAATGGTATTCCCCAACCTGATGGCAAAGGTGTAAAAAAGTGTATATCCTAATTTGAAGAGGATATTGGGCCCCGGCCAGTGTGGCTCAGTTGGGCATCATCCTGTAACCTCAAAGATCACCGGTTTTATTCCTGGTCAGGGTACATACCCAGTGGGGGGCCTGCAGGAGGCAGGCTGACCAATACTTCCCTTTCACATTCATGTTTCCATCTCTTTCTCCCTCTTCCTTCCTCTCTCTCTAAAAAAATCAACACAGACATAATTTTTTAAACATGGAACTATGTATAGTGTATATCAGTACACCAAAAATAAACATTTTAAAAACAGTTTTATCATGTGGTCTCATTTGTGTAAAAAATGTCATATATCTAAATATGTATGCACACACATAGATAAATATAATGGGAGGATATATAGCTGATTAGTAGAAATACCATTCTTTTCATTTTTAAAGAATATTTATTATTAGTATAAGAAGCAATAAAAGTTATTTTTAAGTACTGTTAAAAATCTTGAATACGTGATAAAACTTTATTTTTATCTTCCTCCTTCCCTGAAATGTTTGCACACTAATTGAATGTGTCAAGCATAAAGATATTGAAAGAACAATTTAAAGAGATAAATTTAGTTCGAAGTTTGGAGGAACCCTTCCTGAAAAGGGTGATATTTGAGATGTCTAAAAGGATAAGTAGAATTTTGAGTGAAAGAGTTAGGCAGGCAAGAAATGCCAGAGGGTGAGTAGGGAAAGAAATAAGCTCATTTTGAGGAGGGACAGATGTGGAATTGTGTGTTAGAAGGAAGCTGAAGGGTAGGTTGGGGGAAAAAAGCAATACGTAGCCCTCTCTAGACTAATGAGGAGTCTGATTGTATTAATAAGGATACTTTGCACATTGCTGTTTCACCTAGAACAAGGCCTGGGAAATGTCTTTGACCTCAGTTATGGGTTATGTGCCTGGAGCATTGTGAAGAACTCTGAGCCTGGTACAGTCCCATGCATTAGATAGTCACAGAGATTGACCCAGGTGATTTGTTTATGAGTACAAAAGAATTGTCACTAATCCTTCTTAGTATGCTTTCTGCTCACAGAAATCATTTTTTAGTTGATTAACAGAGAGAGAGAGAGAGAGAGAGAGAGAGAGAGAGAGAGAGAGAGAGAGAGAAACATTAATGTGAGAGAGAAACATCAATCAGTTACCTCCCATAAGCGCCAGACCTGGGATGGAACCCGTAGCCTGACCAAAATTGAATCCACAACCTTCTTGGTGTATGGGACAAGGTTCCAACCATTGAGCAAGCTGGCCAGTGCTGCCCATAGAAATCATTTTGAAAATCTATATTGAAAAGTTAGGTCAAAGGAGTATGAAGTACCAAATTCCTTTGCTCTGGCTAACATTATTGGTAAATGAGAATTGACATTTGGTTTTCTTTTCAGCCCACATAATATTCTTGTAAGTTATTTTTCTCTGGAATGTGTACTTGTCACTCTTGAAAGTAAGCCCAGGCCTTGAGACAGATCTTGCAGCTTAAGATCTGTGGGAATCCATCTCGACTGATTTCTATATGTGCTCCCTTCAGAACCTACCTCCTGGTTCTATGAATCTTTGTCTAAATATACACATGGTTTGCCTACATTGATTGAAATGACCAGTTGTTTCGGGTCAAAAGGAATTTATGTTGCTTTAAAAAAAAATACACTGTCTGTCCATTTTCATGGAGTCAATCGATTCGATCAAAATTGTTCAACAAGTTTGTACCTGCCTCTGAAGAGGATTCTTTTCATTCATCAGGAGAAATCATTCATCAGGAGAAATCACTGTGTGCGTCCCCCTTCACAGGCAGCTCTGTGTGACAAGACAGGCCCTGTGGTTTGTTATTACTTCACAGAATTGCCATTGAAGGCTAGTGTGCATCACTTTAGCTATAGACAATTAAGAGTGGGAATGAGACACCCCCCAAAAAAATAATGACTGTATGTTCACTGATAGAATAGAAAACATCATTGACAATCATGTTTAACCTTTGTCTTCTAATTAAAAACAACACAAAACAATAGTTTTTTATTATGTTTAGAGAACACCATCCATACTCCTGAAATAATGTTCCCTCTTCCCACCCTCTCCATTCTAAGTTTATCCATCCTCTGTATCATTTTCTCTAGTGTTTTAGATGTTTATTCAGTTAATGCAAAATGCTACTAAAGCTATGCAACAGCCAAATATAATTATTTTAAATATTTATCTTCTAAATTAAAAGTATCTCTTCCAAATAGAATTTGCTATTTAACCAAACCACACAAAGCAGTAATAATGAAAGCGTTATGACCTTGACTAGTCCAGAGATGGTCACTTCTGCCGGGTCAATCATTGTCCAGGCTGATGACAGACAAGCTCTGCTTTTATTTATGTATATTGAGGCAAATTCTAGGAAGAGTAAAAAAAAATGTCAAAAATTAAACTTTGGAAATCCAGTATCATGAACTATGAATCACAAACCCAAGAAGCCAGAAATATGATGAATGGTGTCTTTAACATTTAAGAAAGCATTGACTTGACATCACCTCTGTCCAGAAGCACAGCTACTTGTCAAAATGATTATCAAAATTATGTACAAGTGTGAAAAATGCATTTCAGATGTATAAGTCTATGAAGATGTTAGAGGGAGAGAAATTGTGAAAATTATGTGAAATTGCTTTGCTGGGTTGTGAATCAATTTTCTTAGTGTTTTTGCTTTGCTGTCTTACTGCTTTCCAAAGTTTGATATTACTCATTTGCAAGAAATTGGGATATAATTCATTTTTTAAAAAAAGTTGGATTTAATTCTATAATTTGTAAATATTTATGCATATTTCCAAAAATACATGGGTTTAACTACATTTCCCCCTGATCACTTATATGCCTAATACATCATGTGAGATCTCATATTTTGCACTTTCACAATAAAATGTTCAGATGAGAAGGGGATAACCCAAACAACCTGACAACAAATCAGCAGACACTTGAAAAAAATAAAGCCTGAAATTAGATATAATATAAAATTGGTGACAATTTCATTTGAGGGCTACTTTCTACTTAAACTTAAAATTTTGTTTTGTTCGAGGATGAAATCTCGGTTCAGATTTTGCTGAGGGTTCATAAACAGCCTAACAAATGACCAGCCGGTGTCAGTGACCCTACCCCATTTCTCTTCCACCTTCACTCACATGGCGAGTGGGATATGAATGCGTTGTCCTGCTTCGTATTCAAAGATGACACTACTGACAGTGATTGCTCCATTCCCCGTGTGTGACTGAGAAGCCCAATATGGTACCCGGACTCCTTCCTGTACTTTGCACATATGAAGCTTGTTGGGAGACTTGTGACTGCAGCTGCTTTTAACAGAGCCTGCCATTGTTTATATCTCTGCCTCCAAAATACAAAATGGGCCGTTGCTAGGAATGAACCACTTCATTTCCTGACCACTGCAAGCCAGATTGATGTCTCTGTTGTTTCTTCCCAGATGTTCCCCAGCACAGCCATGTTGCCTAACATTGTGCTTCAGGGATGAACAAGTCGAGTTCACTTCGATGATACACATTCCTTTGGTTGAGGACTAAGTACACTGCAGTGATTCCACAATAAAAACGAAGAACTGATTCCAAGTACCTACTCGGTGTTCGCTCATTGTGATACATGGTGGGAAAAACACAGGCAAAGCAGGAGGCCGGGACACTGTGTTGACTAGGTAATCACACTCTGGAAACAGTGCAAGTCAATGAACTGACAAGCAAGGAATTTTATAAAAGTTAACCATTTCAGGTTTGGGTGCAAGGGAAGTCTTCATGGAACAGAATATATTTGAAAAATAAAAACATGACCAGAGAAGACACTTTGATCATGGGAAATGTGAAAAACAATACCAAAGTGGCAAATTGACAATGTGTTTGGGAGATAGTATGGCTACAGGGTGGGCCCAAGGAAATGACTACGCGATAGAAGAAGACAAAGCAGATGTAAGGGTTCAAACCACTATATAAATTTCATAGAAACTTTGAAATTGATTAGCTCAAGGACCAATCAACCCATGAGCATAAGAAGTAATCCTGATTCTGGCACAAACTCATTGTGTGATACTGAACAAAGAATTTAACCTCTCAGGTGCCTCAATTATGAATCTGTAGATTGAGAAGACTAAACTAAAATTGTAGCTCTCAAAACCTGGGTACAGAAATATTCAGAAAATTAAAGGAACAATTATGACTCCCACAAAGATCTGAGATAAGAGAATGAGTCTGGCATGTAATAGACCTGGCCCAAGGTGCCTGATGTTCTGTTACACATAGGACTGTCTCACCGGGAAATGTCTCCACATGTAGGGGAAAACCCTATATATTAGCATCTAAGTCTAGAAGCCAATTCTGTTTTGTATGAAAATATAAATCATGTTAATCAAATTTTAATATAATTGCTTTCCCCAAAAGTGTAAAGTTCTTGTGGTGTTTGAGTTGCTAATAAAATACAACTATATTACTACACTAGAGGCCCAGTGCACGAAATTCGTGTGTGTGGGGGGGGGGGGTTGTCCCTCAGCCCAGCCTGCACCCTCTCCAATCTGGGACCCCTCGAGGGCAGTCAGAACATCCCTCTCACAATCCAGGACTGCTGGCTCCCAAGTGCTCGCCTGCCTGCCTTCCTGATTGCCCCTAACCGCTTCTGCCTGCCAGCCTGATCACCCCCTAACCACTCCCCTGCCAGCCTGATTGATGTCTAACTGCTCCCCTGCCAGCCTGTTTACCCCCAACTTCCCTCCTCTACTGGCCTGGTCACCTCTAACTGCCCTCCCCTGCAGGCTTAATCACCCCCAACTGCCCTCCCTTGCAGGCCTGGTCCCTCCCAACTGCCCTCCCCTGCTGGCCATCTTGTGGTGGCCATTTGTGTACACATGGGGGCAGGATCTTTGACCACATGGGGACAGCCATCTTGTGGTTTGGAGTGATGGTCAATCTGCATATTACTCTTTTATTAGGTAGGATAGAGGCCTGGTGCATGGGTGGGGGCCAGCTGGTTTGCCCTGAAGGGTGTCCTGGATCAGGGTGGAGGTTCCCTTGGGGCATGGGACAGCCTGGGCAAGGGGCCTGTGGTGGTTTGCAGGCTGGCCACGCCCCCCGGTGACCCAAGCGGAGGCCCTGGGATCTGGGATTTATTTATCTTCTACAATTGAAATGTTGTAGCCTGGAGCGGAGCCAAGCCTTCTGTTTGCTCCATGGTGGCAGCCATTTCTGTTGGGATTTATGTATCTTCTATAATTAAAACTTTGTAGCCTTAAGTGGAGGCCAAAGCAGGCCAGGGCTGCAGAAGCTTGGCTTCCTCCATCAGCGCAGGCAACCCTAGCCTCCTGCTCTCTCCAGCTCCAAGGCGGATTTATTTATCTTCTATCACTGAAACTTTGTAGCATTGAGTGGAGGCCTGGGCCAGCAAGGGCAGGCGGAAAGCTTGGCTTCCTCCATTGCCAGGGAAACCCAAGCCTCCCTCCTGCTCTCTGTGGCTGCAGCCATCTTGGTTGGGTTTATTTGCATATTCCTTCCTGATTAGCTGGTGGGTGTGGATGGTGGGCGTGGCTTGTGGGTGTGGCTGAGTGGTGGTTAATTTGCATATTACTCTTTTATTAGATAGGATTTTACATTGTCACCTTCATGGTAAATCTAAATATTCATGAGAATATAATTGTTTAGCTCATATTTCAAAATGCCAATATAAGAGAAGGCATTGACAATATACACTTGAATATTATCTTCATTTACATCCACACTCTTTCATCCTAGGTGTAAGCAAGCTTCAGACTACTTCATAGTATCTTCTAAAGCAGTTGTGCCTAAATTGTCACATTTTGAAAAGCATGTTTTTTTATAATGAATTACTATTTCTTTTATTTCCCATTTTTATGATAAGTAGGGTGTTCATTAAAAATTTTTAAATGATGTGTGCAGGTGGAAACTATCTGTGAATTTATTTCAGCTAATAAAGAGGAAGGTACAAAATATGTAATTCTCAGGGGCACTGTGTCTGCTGGGATTGAGCACCACTAGATGAGATGATCTCGAAGGCCCTTCCTGATCACGCCTACTGTTATCCTGCTGATGTCAGAGAGTCTGAGGCTCTGAAGCGTCCAGTGAACTCTCAGAAGTTTAGTGTAGTATTTTAACAAATACAGCCAGAGATTAGTAAATTATTCCTTAACAGACTGAAAAAGCAATGTCAAAACAAATTCATCTTTCACCAACAAAATTATATTCATCTTTAGGATATTTACCTTTGGGGTAAATATAAGCATGAAATCCTTAGGCTTTTTCAGTAAGTTCTCACTAAAAGCAAAGACCTTTTCCCTCTACTGTCCTGAAGCGTGCCCCTGGCACCCTACGCCTGCTAAGCAATCCCTTATTCATCTGATCAATTTTCAATGACATTTGAAATGTCACGATACACATTTTCTTGTCCCTTCCCATTCTCACACTGACTCTTGTGTGAAACAGTCATGGCAATGGTATTTTTCACCAAGTATTCAGTTCAGCAAATGTTGATGTAAGGCTTTTACACTTTCAGCATGTCCTGGACTCTCTCCAACACACCTTGAGCAACACCCTGGCTGGCAGTGGGTGCAGGCATGATGCAAGCCTCGACTGTCAGGATTTCTGCTGTCTTTGCTGCTGTAGGATGTTTGCAGGGGCCCCTGGGAGATGCTCTGCTAATGAATTACAGGCTGCCTCATCTATGCAGGGCTTTGACTATCTGCCCAATCTTTCTAAGTTCCTAACCTCATGTTTCCTCTTTCCTCCTACTAAATGTCCTTCTGGGAGACATTGGATATGGGGATGAAACATTCTAATCCCGGGGTCTGCAATCTTGTCAGTGTGGACAACCCAGGGGTCTGTTGCTTTGTTTGTCTTTCCTACTTGTCTAGTGGGAGGTTTGACGAAATGAGAAGGATTCAGATTGTGAGTCTTGGAAAAATATCTGAGTAGTTTGTTGTTGTTGTTGTTGTTGTTTTAAGTCCAGTCATTAATTACAGAGAGTTCAAATTATCTTAATTGAAAATGAAATTCTGTACATTGTTACAGGGATCTTTTCACTCTGACGAAAGGAAGATCTTTGACATTCTGATATGTTATTTTAAAACTAACATCAGGGGTCAGTTAGAGACTACTTCATGCAAATTGAGGGTAGCAGCCAACAACATAAGATATCCTTGTGCTAAAGAAATGAAGATGGTATTTCTAAAACAGAATCCTATTGACCCTCCGTTAAGCCATGCTTCAGTTTTGATAGAAGGATGAGTTTGGGGATAGAAATTTTAAGGATACTTTCTGTTTTTCTAACAATAGAAATTTTTATTTCATGTGAGAATCTATGATACAGAACTCTAACCAAGTCAGACGATGTTCTCATATGCATATGAAATAAAGAAAAGGACGCCCCTTAAATGAGAGCAAATGTTATAAAAACTGATCTTTGTGTCCGGATGAGCTTAGAAGGACTTGCAAGTCTCAGTTCCTAGTCAATAATAACGTGGCTAATCAGAATGATTCCTGACCCTCGGTGTGGCCACACCTCTTCCCCGTTCACGGAGGCAGTTTTTGGTGAGGGGGAAGATGAGTGAGGGCTGGGACACTGGTTGAGTAATTTCAGTCTCAGTGGAGCTTTTCATCACAGCTATGCTTTGTGAGTGTTGGAATGATGTGTGTGTTATATGTGGGGAGGGTCCGAGCTTCAAAGACTGTAAAACACAGTATGTGGTATCTTACATCACTTCTCAAATCTGTGCAAATTCCGATTTCTCTCTGACAAGGCCTTCCCGTTAGAATGGGAAGTTCAAAAGTACAGTGCGGTTTAGATCGACTGTTCAACAATAAACATCCCTGTGAATGAAAAAGTCAAAAGCAATTAATAAATATGCTAGTCTTTGGGGTCGGATACAAACCTCTGTCATTTATAAGATAGCATTTATCCATCAACTATAATGTACCTTCTTCCTTCAACTCATTTCCTCTTATCATGTATGATAGCTGATTATTATCATTATATCTTTGTTAACCTGAACTCCAGGATCTGCAATAAAGGTCTTGTGAACTGAAATAGCACAATTTGTCATGCACTGGAATTTTCCTGTCTCACAAAGTTTTGAATTAAACACATAATTTCAGAGCTCCCTTATCTAAACTTTATCCACAGCCATAAATAGGGAACAGAAAGGGCTTCAATGATGGTGTTCACTTGAAATGAAAACACTGAAAGTATTCTCTAGTTCAAAAGACTTCTTGAGTAGATAGCCTATCACATGTATGCTAAGCCATAGTTATGGTTAAATAACTAGTTCTCACTGCTAATCTATAGGGTAGTTTATTAATCACAGAAAGTGTAATCAGTTAACCCAACCAAGAAGTTGGTGTTGGATATCATTCTTCTGCTGTATTATAATCATTTAGTGTTTTCAACAGCTCTGCGGACACTCAGTTCATGATAAGGTCTTTTCTCATAAGATAAGCATTCTTGAAAGAGCAGACTGAGAGAAAATAAAAAGCATTTAGAAAAAGGTTTCTGCCAACATGACTTTCCATTTGGATAAAGAGTTTTTTTCATTTAAAAAATTAAAAGCAAAGAAGAAGTAGAAAAAGAACTAATAATAACAACAAGAAAAATCAACCATGGTTGTGGGGTTCTAAAAGCAAAAGAAAAAAATATAAGCCATTGAATCAGGAGACCTGGGATGGTAGATTAGGCAAGTCATTGAGCCACGCACTCACTGGTGGGATAAGAGAAGTAGGAAGGTGTCTAGATTATTAAGGCCACTGAAAACTAGAAAATTCTATGACTTAAACATCTCAGGTTAACTTGAGCCCCTTCATTTGGGGCCAGGTTGTCATTGGTTGTCCTTGCAGCTCAGCCTGGTTGAGGAAGGGCCATGTTTTTTAGAGAACAGTTGTGTAGTGAATTGAGCCAGAGCTGGGCATGTTATAATTAAAACAGCTGCACTCTAGCCTCATCTTTAGAAGTAACAAATAACATATACAATGAATCCTGGTGCTTCAGTATGTCCACTAGCAAACATGGATTCTGAGTAATTTATTTTGTTGACTTAATATGAGTTCTTACATTTTAATATGAGCGTAACATTGAAAGCCCTTGAAGGTCTAAAATATGGCTCTAATGACAGTTTGGGGATTCCATTTGGTGGTGATTTTGATATGCTACCTCTTTAATTATTCATACTTTCAAATGAGCTTTTTTTTTAAAAGAACATACTTTAGAATTTTAACAACTAGAAAATAGAAGTCTCTTCAGTTCTCTTGTATCTATTTACTCTTTAAGGCAAGAGGAGAGATTACTGACCCACCTTCTACTCTTAACATTCTCTGATTTTAGTAGCTTCTGATTTCACCAAAAGCTGGAGAAGACAAGCACCTTGGTGATTGGTTCTACTGGGAAAATAACCTTGTAAAACAAGACTTTATGCCAACTGATTGTCAAATTGCTAGTTTCAGTGGGTTATTACATTTACGGTCTTCCATAACTCTATTAAGGAAAATTATATTCTGTAGAGTAAAATACTTTTTGAAAGCAGAATGCAACAAGAAGGAAAAGAGCCAGCAGTCATTTCATTCCCCCACATTGTTGGTGGCCGAATGCTATGAGGAGGAAATAGCTGAAATCCATGTCTTCCTAGCTCTGAGAGGTGATTCACGTGCTCAGCATGGTATGGAAGTCCAGAGAGGCCAGCGACTCAAGTTCGGGAAGGTCTTGCCTCATGAGAAAACTTGGACCAGGAAATATTACTTGACTTTAAGCTACATTCAAAGGGATGGTTTTCAAATTATTGAGATGAAATCTGATTGAGAGTAACAATTCTTTATGGTTCAAGAACACAAGTCTTAACCTCCTTGATGATTTCTTTACTCTTTTATTCCATCTGCGTCACCTGAGTGTCTCTTCTTTCGAGAGAAAAAAAAAGCAGTAAAGACAGGGAAAAAGATTTTAAAAACCAAACCCAAATTGACCAATTGCATATTTTTTGATGTTGAAATGCTTAGAAACTACACTTTTTTTTTGTCTCAAAATGTTTTCAAGGCCCAGGGGTCAAAGGACTTTGAGTGAGCTCACAATTTAGAGAGTACAACTAAATAAACTCCTTCTTTGCATGTCTATTATAGTCTTTGAGTATTTAGTATAATTTGAAGCAATTGTCCCCATAGTGGGGGTCTAATATTTTGCACAGTTTCATTGAAATAGTTGTCCTGCCTGAGGAAACTAAAAGAATTTCAGGGGTACATTTCAGGACCTTATTTCTGTTGATAATAGTCTTCCAGAATTTATATTTATTAATATTGCTTTATTTTGGTCAGACTCCTACAGGAAATCCTGAGGAGTGTGTGTTTCTGGCATATTTTTTCTTAGCTAGTTCCATCCCTTTGGTCTTGCATCCTGATTGCTAGACTGAAGAGTACCTTTGAAAGCCTCTGCTCTTTAAAAGAGCTGAGGATGACAACAAGCAGGAACTTCAACACTCTAGGAAGACAATCTATCTACTCTCTCTAGTTATCATTAAAATGTCTTTTAGACGTAGGTCATAACTGGAAACCTATAAATGATGTCTGTGTAGTAAGCACTTCCCACAGAGCTGGAGTCCCAAGTGATTAAAATTTATCACATTGTTCTTATGGTTACAAATACTGCTGATATGTGTCATTACTTAGAAAGTACTATTCATAACATTTTGAGTTTAGTCCAAATAGTTTTCTTTCTGAATTTCCCATAAAATGCTCTTGATCTTTTTTTTTTTTTTTTAAAAAAGGTCTAATCCACTTCTCCTTTGAAGGAACAAAGAAAAGGAGTTGATTGTTTTCTAGTTTAAACTTTGTTTGGTTTGATATATTTATTGCCTGGTGGGGTGCATCTAATTTTCCACTGGCTTTTCTGACAAAGTAATTAGGATGGAACTATTCAACATGCAGGCTCTAAGCTCTTTGTCATGAATTAAAAGTTATCGTGCTTAGCAGTGGTGGCTCTATTAAAATGATATGTAACCATGAGACCTCATATTTAGCAGTGCTTTGTTTTGCAAAACTGCATGCTCCAAATGTACGCATGTGCTCTCTGATTAACCAACACAGTACGCACTGAGATGCTTTCAAGTGCACCCCTAATATGGTAGGAGTTAGTCAGAACACAGGAAAACAGGCAGCCTCTTTTTGTCTCCTGGAGAACTAAAGATCTAAAGTTCTTTCAACATGATTTTTCAACCCTCTTGAATTTGTCAAGTCCCTGAGTTCATATCTCAAGGGATAGATTACTGCAGAGTATCCTATACATTCAACTCTTACACGGTATTTTATTTGGAAGGCAGTGGATTGAACTGGCTTGTATTTATTGAGAAAATAAGCCCTTGAAGACAATATGCCACCTGCTTTTCTGCCTAAAAGTGCCTGGCTGGACAAATTGAGTTTTGTAAATTGATGTCTAAATTCTGGAACTAAGTGTACCTTGTAATAATATTAAGATATCAAGAAAGGAACAAAAGCAAGATATTAATGGAATTAAATGCCAAGAGGTTTTAACTAAGGAATACATCCAAACTCTTGTCATGATTTTGACTCCTACTTACTAAAAGTTCAACATCATCTAACCATTTAATTTAGGTGACCAAATATATACACTATCCTATCTAATAAAGAGGGAATATGCTAATTTACTGTCATGCCCTCACAAAGGTGTCGGCGCCTACAGCCAATAAGGAGGGAATATGCTAATTGACTTCCATGCCCTCAAAGATGGCGGCGCCCACAGCCACAAGATGGCGGCACCCAGTCCCCTCAGCCCTGCTGGGGCAGCAGGCGTGTGGCATGGCCGTGCCCGCCCCCAGGCAGGTCCGGCCACTCTGCGTACCTCCCTCCGGAGTCCCCCAGTCCCCTAGCCCCCCAGCCACCCAGGGCCAGCCTAAGGCACAGGCAAGCCTCAGATGGCAGCTTCCCAGCCACCCAAGGTGGGACCAAGGTGCAGGCTAGCCTCAGATGGCGGCTGCCCAGACAATGCCCAAGGTTCAGGCTAGCCTCAGATGGTGGCTGCCCAGCCACCCAGGGCCACCCAAGGCTCAGTTAACCAGGGCCGGCTGAGGCTTGCACTGCTGGCAGTGGCAGCAGCAGAGGTGTGATGGGGGCATCACCTTTCCCTGGTCGCTGGGTTGCCTTCTGCCCCTGAGGGCTCCAGACTGTGAAAGGGGGCAGACCGAGCTGAATCTTCATGCACCAGGCCTCTAGTTGTACTATAATTTAGCATTCTATATTTTACATTTTCATGTAATTTATCACTGGAAGGCATGCTTTATAAAGATGTCCATAATTTTTATCTCATAGTTTTAGAAATAAATGAAAAAAGAAAAGGTAAGCTTCTTCACTTAGAATTCTGGAGTAAGAGTATTTAGGATTTAAGTAGGCCAATTGCCGGATCTAGATTTTTTTATTTTCAAAACAAAATGTACTAGTTCTTTCCATTGCTGACATAGTTGGCTCCGTGTAACATTTGGAGAGAATCTCTTTTTGTAGAATTATCTTGCAGTTTGAAGTCATTTGTGGTGGGGAAAAAAAGCCAGCTGGTGGCTAACAAATATAAACTAGAGGGATTGTTGATAGAAAGGGGGGAAAAGATCATAGAATTGATTTTATGAATCTTATTAAAACAAACTCTAAACTGAGTTATTTTGTCATATGGGTATTTTATATCAAATATTCTTGGAAGCCAGTAAACCATTGGCTCAAACAACACAAGCGTTTGTCATCTAGAGATTTTTCACTGAATGTTAAAAATCTAGAAAGAAACAATGGTACATAAATGCAACCAACACAAAATTTCTAATAGTAATGGAATTTTATAGCTAATATACTTTACAAACTGTTTTGATCAGAGTTTTTTATATTTGTAGTGATTCATTTTGCCTGTTTATATTGAGAATTATATTCAAAGTCATGTATGTAGGCAAAATGACCTAATAACCAGAAAAATAAGTCATATCTTTTAGATACCTGAGCATCAAAATTAAATTGTCTGGTCAATCAGCCAGTTGCTTTATCTACATAATAGCAAAGTCTAGCCCTGGCCGGATAACTCAGTTGGTTAGAGCATCATCCTCATACACTAAGATTGCATCCCCAGTCAGGACACATACAAGAATTAATCAATGAATGCTTTCATAAGTGGAACAACAAACCTCTCTCTCTTTCTCTCTCTCTCTCTCTAAGAAAATCAATAAAAAATAACAAAGTCTAGTTTAGTTTTGGGGAGTTTTTTGGTAATGTCACTAAGTTTCCTAAAATACCTGATTGCTGATTGTTGTAGAAGATAGTCATACCCAGAAAAACGTCCTTAGAATTGTAAAATACCAGATTAAAAAGGGACTAACTACAAAAGTCTAGATCTAGATCCAATGTATGACTCATGTCTCCCCAGCTTCTCCAGCAGGTAAGAGGTTCTGGCCTCCTAAGACAGCGCATTCTATCTATACAAGATGGGCTATAAGTAATTCCATCTCTATATGGAAACTTCTATTTATTGGTCCTTGTATACACTTGACAAAAGGGAAAATAAAGTTTTTCCTCTTTAACAGTAAAGCTTTTTTCCCTTTATATAAAATACCTTGTGTTCCTGTAGTTTTTCTTCTTTTGACATACCTTTATATCTATCTTCTCACCAAATACATCTTTTGTTTTTAAAAGCATGCTCTTTCTCTTGCCAGAGGGCAGGAGTGTATTGGGATGTTGAGTGAAAGAGATGAAGGGACTAAGAAGTACAAATTACTAGTTATAGAATAGTCATGGGGATGTAAAGTACAGCACAAGAAATATAGTCAATAATACTGTGATAATTATGTATGGTGCCAATTAGGGTACTGGAAATATTGAGTACTATGTAAAGTATATGATTATCTAACCACTAAGCTGTATGCTTGAAACCAATACATAATTAAAATTTAGCCCAGCCAGGGTGGCTCAGTGGTTGAGCATCAGCCTATGAACCAGGAGATTGCAGTTCGATTCCTGGTAGGGGAACATGCCCGGGTTGCGGGCTCAATCCCCAGTGTGGGGAGTGCAGGAGGCAGCCTGATCAATGATTCTCTCTCATCTTTGATGTTTCTATCTCTCCCTCTCCCTTCCCCTCTGAAATCAATAAAAATATATTTAGAAATTAAAAATAAATAAATAAAAGCATGTTCTCTTAAAATGTGGTTCCTAGATATAAATTTGGGATTTAAAAAATGTTTTGACAACTGTGGAATGTTGAGTGGGTTTATCACATCCTCCTTAGCCTAGAAAGGTTTCTTCAGAAGTGACCTATGTAAGTCCTATGAGACTTATGGCAGCCTCTCCACTCTGCTGACATTTTTGAACTCACTATTACCTAAAAGCCCTAGGCCACTTTTACCCAAAATTTTTAATATGAACTATCTTTCCAGTCAGTTTTCTGAACCCATATACAAAGTTATGTATTTATTGTTTATTCTTATTAAACTTTATTCTGTGAGATTCAGCTATTTGTCCAGTTAGTCAAGTTCATTTGAAGCTTAGTGTTGTCACCATCATATTCAGTAAAACCCCAGCTCACTTGCCAAGAAGCCTATCAAACTATTGAAAACAGTATCAGGAAGATATTCCATTCCAGTATGGTAAACTCTTGCTCCTAAACCATTCTTGATGAAGTTTAAATCCTTTCCCAGGTAAGGCAAGATCTCAAATACACCAAGATTTAAAAACAGACTAACTTCTTATCAATTCACATTCATGATAACTAAGAGCACTTTATTTTAAAGTAAGAATAACATGCCTAACAGAAAAATTACCCAGGAAACACAGTGAATTAAAGTCATTCATTATGACCAACATCTACTTTTGGTTATTTACCTGGTCTTTATATGAAAGTGTTAATGATGAAACTCATATCGTATTTACTCAGTTAGATTTCTGTCTTTTCTTTACCTCACTTAAAGTGAAGACAGGCTTAAGCAAGGACAATGGAATTTCTATTAAGTAAAAGTGAAACCAACACAAATTCTCCATATCAAATAGAATCTTTATATTTAAAGTTTTCAAAATATGTTTGTTTTTGGTTCTCATGGGATTTATGCCATTGTTCAATAGACACTATGAAATAATAAAAATAAAATAATATTGTTGGTAAAATGTAATGATTAGCATAACTTTCCCCAGAAGCACACACACACTAGTCATAGAGAAAGAAGTATTTGCATTTAACTTTGAAATGTACAATCACCAAAATGCTTGAGCAGCCACATGTGTAGGAGTGATAGGTCTCGCACATATTTATGAGCTGCCTTAAATCCTTTCTAGAGCAAGGAGAAACGTAAATAAAAGACACAGTCACATATTTAATGAGGGGGGAGAGGAAAATCTAAATTGGTATGCAGTCACTGCTCTCAGCAACCATTTTATTTTCGAAATGTTATTTTGAAATGTCTAGATGCCTCTTTTCCGTGAACACGATGAATATAGAAGACATGCTACATTATCCAATGTCATAGATACACTAGACATTGTTCAACAAAAACACAGTAACAAAATAGCTTTTTAAATGATCTATTACCATTAAAAATTTAAATAAATGTACAATTCCACCTGCCTTCTACAGAGTGATTCCCAATTGTCTTCAGGGAATATACCTCCTTGTGTGACTCTGGGAAGAATTCCATGCTACTGAATCAGATAATAATATCTTTGATTTGGTTTAGATAAGATTTACATGGTGATAATACAATTTCATCTGTCTTTTTCCCCACTTAAAAATTAAACCAAAAACCCATATGTACCATATATGTGATATAAATGTACCCTGGTGGTTTTATTTCATTCTCTCCTCTCTAACCCAAATATTTCCTCATTTTCTCTTTCAATTTTTTTGCAGAAAAGAATAATCAGGTAGTCATAGTTTACTTGAAACTTTTTGGAAGTCACTTTATTATATAACTCCTTGAACATAAAAATCCTTTTACTAGAGATAATGCTTTGTCCAGTTGTTTGTTGTTTTTAACTAAGTGGCATAAATCATCCCAGGCACAGGATAAATAGATATTCATTAGTAGGGGAATCCTGGTTTTAATCCTGTTTGTTCCATGGATGGCAAAGACCACCTTTAAGCCTCAACTTAACTCTCTTAGCACCTTTCCTGATGATCCCAGCCTTGCACACTATACTCCAATAAGGTCCAAGAGCGTGGCATAGCCAAATTCAGCAAACTTACAGAATGCCTGGTCAAATTTGATTTTCAGATAAGTAACAAAGAATGTGTTAGTATAAATATATTCCAAAGATTGCATAGGATATATTCATATTAACACATTTTTGTTGTTTATCTGAACTTCTAATTGAATTATGTGTCCTGTGTTTCATTTTGCAATCCTAAAACACATCTTCTATGCCACTGTTTCAAAAAAAATTTGTGTAGATTTCCCCTCCATCTCAGATGACCTCCTGTGCCTTGTCAACATGGAAGACCCAGCTCAATGGACTTTTGCTCCTTCTCCATAAAATCGTGGCTGACCTGCTCCACTTCAACCCCAGCAGAACCCATCATTTTCTTCCTTGTCCTGAGACTGTGCCTCATATATACTCGATATAACTGAGTCACAAGCTGTAGCTCACCATCTGCGTGTGTCTCTGGTTGTGAGGTCTCTGAGACACAAGGTGCCTTACTCATGTGTGTGCCCAGTACTTGAAGAGAGAGGATACCACATCGGGTATCTTTCATCAGGTCAGGGTAAGAGCAGAGGGCTGGAGCCAGAGAAAACTCAATTTGAATCCTGACATCTACCTCTCTGTAACTGAGACTGGATGATATTCTTAGACGCTCGGGGCTTAAAGATCCTCATCTACATTGTTTTTCATTATAGAAGTGGCCTTTGTTGCTGGGGTGGCGGGTGGCAAGCATAGAGACTGCTATATTAACTGTGCAGGTAAGGAATAGCTGAGAGGGGTCTCCTGGCTGGCCTCAGGCTTTCACTCCAATTGGATGGTGGCAGCATCTCCCCTGAGGGAGATACTACAAGGAAACATGGTCAAGCAACTGGGAATTAGTCATCTGGAGGCATCACAGCAATCCTCTTCATCTGCCCTCCTCAGGAGTTCAAGGTTTGGCTACTGGCCAAGCAGAAGGTCCAAGTAGTGGAAAAATGGGTGAAAAATGCCCTTTCTAATATCCTTTCCCTTAAGGACAAGGCTTTGAGGTTGAAAATCAGTAATTCCCACATCCTGGATGTCAAAGCTGAACTGACTTCTGATGGCAAAGGCCTTAACCTGAAGCTCCTGTCACCACTAACATCACCCTGATCCTGCCTCTCATTGGCAAGGTGGTCAACCTGAAGGCTTCCTTGGACCTCCTGACTTGTGTCAAAATTGAAACCAATGTCCAGGCTGACATTCCCACAGTGATCCAGGGAGAAAGCACCAGTGACCCAGCCAACACCTCGCTCACCTTGTTGGGCAGCCACAATGTACTGATCAACAACCTCACACACACTTTGACCAGCTTCCTGAGCAAGACTGTGTCCTTCCTGGTGCAGAAGCAGATATGCCATCGATCTGCATTTTCATCTCCACCCTGGCTGTGGATTTTATTCAGAACACCATCAATAAACTTCAACAAAGAATCATCTACATGTTTTTTAAACAAAACATTCCTGGACAAGTAATTGTTGAAAATTGAATGAAGTTGTTTATGTATAAGGGACCTGTCACTAAGAGCAGAGTCACCAAAATAGTTACTTCTAATCCCACTCTCCTTATTAAACTAGGATAGCCTTTCAGAGTTACAATGTCTTTCCTTTTCTTTCTTGATTATCTGGAGAGAACTTCAATTTTCAAATTAAGTTTTAAGTTGCGTATAATTATGGCCTAATAAACTCAATTTTTAATAAGAAATTTTAGTTTTTTCCCCTAATTCTGATGTAATATCAGCTTCTACATGTTCTTCCTTCGCAATCAACTAGCACTTCCAATAAGACCATAAAGAAAGAAAAACCCTGTTCCCAAAAGCTTCTAAAAAATTATTCTTGTCTCATATGTCTGACTCACATTTATCTAAAAATAAAAGGAAAACTAGGAGAAAAAAATAAACGAACAGAGGATAACGTGCAGCCTCATGTCTCTAAGTCAGATAACAAGATAATTTTTCTGCATGCTCTATATTTCACTTTACTTTCCAAATGACCTTTCCACCCCTAGTCCTATCACTAGAATATAAATCCATTAATGAGGAATCTTTTCTTCCCCTGTCCTTTTTCATATCAATCTCAGCAGGACCCCAGACTGTTCTTTGAGTTCATTCACTTTATAGCCATTAAAAAAGAAAATATAGTCTGCAGACGGCCTGTCTCCAATTGGTTAAGCACATGATGAAGAAGTAAATTCCTGAGTTTCGAGCTTTCATCTACCACTAATTTTCTATGCAAAACCTGGGGAAGTTTCCAAACCTCTTTTGTTTTTAAATCTGTGAAAAACAAGTTAATTATTTTAAAATTTTGCCATTTTTAGCATAAAATAAAAAGCTCTTAAAATATTAGTATTTATGGTTGATAGTTTTCAAAATATGTTTGCTTGATGTTGGGTCTCATAGGTTTTAATGCCATTGCTCATGAGATGCTGCAACATACTTCTAATAATAATAATAATGTAATAGTTAGTATAACTTTCTCCAGAAGCACACACATTTTAATCTAAATGTTAAAACTAAAGGAATCACAGAAAAATATGTATAAAATCTTGTAATAAGTTGAAATTATCTTAAGAGATACGGGTGGTTCCAATACATCCAACCACTTACTTATCAAATTAGTCAGTTTATACCATAAACCAAGTTCTGTGACAGACTTATTATAAGTTTAATTTCCTAATAACAATGGGACTGTATCAATAAAATGTATAAAATGAATATCTGAGAGTTTAATAACTTAATACCCCTAAATTAATCCCATAATAATTTTATTAATATTAATATTCACTGAACATTCAAGCCTTTACAATAATATCTGTACTTTTAGAGCAGCATGGCCTTTTCCTGAAAACTCAAGTAACTGTCATCCTACACTGCACATGCCCAATAATACTTCTCTGCAAACTACAGGTCTCCTCCGCTATCTGAAAGAGGTTTCTATGATACTTTTTGTGAACAAACATGGCAACATAATCCATACTAAGAAAAGATAAACAATACTTTGAGATCCAAATTCTAAGGGTCACGTGGGTATCTTGTTTAATTACATTTAAGAGAGCTGTTTCTTTAAATCAGGGTATGTATGTAGATTTTGAAAGAAAATGAGAAACAATTTATGCAGGTATATAAAACCCTTTGTGTTTTCCTAGAAGTAGCTCTTACACTGCATCCACGCATGTAATCTGGAATAATGACTTTTGCTTTTCTAAGAATGTCTCACTGTCACACAGCCTCAGGGACACACATGGAGCTGAGAGGGAAAAAGAATGAGACCAACAGATCAATAAATGTCATAGTTCCATCATCTCACATAGGGGTGAATTTCTTTCAATAAAGGGAGGGAAAGATCTTGAGATAAAATCTTAACATGAAGATCTCCACAGGGTACCTTGAAGATCCTACACAAGTAACCTGTGGCATGGAGAGGCCTCTAAAACCAGCCCAAACCACCATCTGTTGAAAGTGCTATCACTGATTTTGCATGCAGGAACCATAAATATAAGGTATCACATCTAGTCCTGAAAGCGTGATCCTAATGAAATTCAGGAAAACAATCTAAAAGAAATGAAATATACTTTTACTACACTGCTTAAAATTTTTGTAATAAGCATGAATCATTTAAAAAAAAACAGTAAAAACATTCCTTAAAAGAAAAAATGGAAAGAAGGAAGGAAGGAAGGAAGGAAGGAAGGAAGGAAGGAAGGAAGGAAGGAAGGAAGGAAGGAAGGAAGGAATAGGAGGAAGGGAACATCCTTTGCCCTTTTAGAATTTGTACTCATAGGAGGCTGTGGATTGTACGATAGGGAACAGACCCAAGTGCCTTTAACCATTTGGTTCTTAAAGCACTTTGTGATTTCTGAACCCACATGCTTAATCTCAGAATCTGTAGCCATAAACGTTATAGGAGATCAGCTTCAATTCCCTTAGTTCCTCAAGAACCCACTTTAGGTGCTGCACAGAGAGCACTAAGAAGGAAAAAGAACTTCCTTCAACTTCAGGGAAATAGCCGAGAGAATTCTCAAAGCTTTCTGTGCTGATGGGAAATGATCATTCTTGACCTCTTTCTCTCTCCCTCCAGAGGCTATGGCTCTTTGAGCACAACTAAAGAAATTGAACCGTTTCTCTCATATTTCCAGGTCAAGGGAGCAAGGCTATAGTTGTTCTGTTATTTACTGAAGCACAAAACATAGTACTTGGCACTTAAAGATCCAAAGAAATAGAAGATATGATTCCCACTGGACCAAGAAGAAATACATAATGCAAAAAGTAGGTAACAAATTAGCTGCCAAACAAGAGATTTCACAAGGTTATTGCTAAAGGCAAGTGTATAGACCATGAGCACTCTCTTGACAAATGTAATGTGTTTAATAGGCACTGCTTTTTTAAAAAATGGATTTATCAACATCTATTAAATACACACATGCACACACATGCATGCACACACATGTCCACAAATACAATCACCAGTTTGTTAGAATAAAAGTTTTAAAAATAATCAGAAGTTATATAAATATACAAAGTTTAAATAGTTATAGAGCGAGCAGAGATTAAAAATAGACGGCATTTACTGAGCATTTTTACTGCTCCAGGTACTATGCTAAGTGCTCTAAATGCATTTTCTCAATTAATTCTTGTAAAAAATTAATAAGATAAGTATTTTTACCATTTTATATTTGAAGAAACCAAAACTTAGATAGGTTTGATTTGTATGAGATGTCACAACTAACTCCATGTTACTAAGCCTTTGGTGATAGAGAATTGTGATCACCATTATACACATACTACACTAGTCTGTTTGTAGAGAACTTAGTGTTTCAAACTTAAGAGTACCATAAAGTCAACTTAATTATCCATTAAAAAATACAATTATTACCAGAAGAACTAAAGTATGTATTGGCAAGTTGACTAATGAATAGGATTAGATTAGAATGTTTTTTAAGGCAATGGACCTCGGAAGCAATTTACAAAGAAAAGCGTATCATATTTCATCGTTAAATTCTTGTTGAACACTAATATTGCAATTACCTTCATTTGATGATAATAATAGAAATACGAATAAGAGATACAATTAGCTACCTTCTGGGAGCCAACAATACACCTGTGTGAGATGATGGGATGATTGGAAGAAGAGGTTGGAAACAGACAACACACTGGGGAGTAAGTCCTATTATGGACATATGAGCAGAGATGTGGAAGAACAGGGTGCAACCATATAGTCCACCTGTAGGAGCTCTGGATGGCTTCACTGAGGTTGTCATAGTTGATCTGGGCCTAAACAGATTGGCCAATTTTGTCTAAAAAGTGAAGGGTGGAGGACATTTCTGACAGAGAAGAAAGTAGGTATAAATGCATGAACTTTATGAGGCCAGGTTGTCCATATGAGAAAAAATAAGCACCTTTAAAATGGAACAAAGCCAGGAGCTATTTAAGGTAAGGTTGACCACAGCCCACAGAAACATAAAGAAATGGGGAAAAGGTACGACCAGTTCAGGCAAGAAGAGGAATTAGAATTTATTGCTGATCATAGGGAACTAGGAGAACCAAATGCTCCTCCTTTTCTTGCTCAGGAAACGGCATCATAGTTCACTTAGTTGTTCCATCCAGAAACTGAGGTATCCTCTATGCCTTCTTCCACCCCCTCACTCCTTATATCTCCTCAGTCACCAAGTCCATCAATTCTGCCTCTTAAACCTCTTTCCTATCTGCTCACTTCTCTGCACCCTCAACACAGCTAAACCAGGACAAGTCTCTGCATCCTCTTGCCCAACCTAGTGCAAGTCTCCTAACTGTGTCCCACCAGTCCATTCACCTTCTGCTAGCCAGCACGACCTTTTTAAAAACACAATTTCAACCATGGCACTCTTCCAGGGCCTTCTCAATACCCTGAAGGTAAAATTCATACTAATTGTGCTTCACAAAGCCCGCTCCAGCCTCTATTGTTTCCCACCCTGCCACCCAACTCCACTATGCGCTACAAAACAGACTATGATTCACTAATGGGGACTTACTTTTCTTCCCTGAGATATATCAGGCCCTCTCTTCTCTAGACTTTTACTCCTACTGTTTTCTCTGCCTGGTGCACTTTCTCCAGGTTTTGCTTGGCTTAATCCAACTCATCCTATAGTTCTCTACTTACATGCTGCATTTTCTGGGAAGCATTCCTGATCATCACCGCAGGATTAAGCATCCTCTCCTGGTGACTACCTAGCACATTGTTCTTGTTCTTTCCCAGCACTGAGAGAGATGTAATTGCTTGTTTACTTATCTGCATTCCCAAATAGACCTTAAGTTCCAAAGGACAGGAGAACATTCATTTTATATCCCTTAGCAGCTAGTGTATATTAGACCAGTAAATTAATGACTAAATGAGTCTTACTGACTCTGGACCAATACTTAAGAGGGACAAAAAGGCTGATACAAAACAAGGAGGTTCAGCTACCAACCCCATAAGCAAACCACTGGAGTAGCTGAGGTTTTGTCAGCATTGATCAGTTAAATTCCAAGCAAGCTCGGGCTTGGGACTGCCCAGGTGTTTCGTCTACCTGAATATGGCTGAGTAGTTTACTGGATCCAGGAAACTGAGTATCCACATAGAACTGACGAAGGTTCTGTCATAACTGGGGTCCAGAACGTGAGAGTCCTACAAAGAACAAAGCTTTAATATGAAGGTTGAACCAAGTTGGGGACAAGAGATTCAGGAAAGCTGTAAGAAAGTGATCTGATTTGGCAGATTGGAGTAATATAAGGAAATAGTTTTTAGTTCTTTACTGTACAAAAATACCTAAAATATGGGACCTCTTGTTATAACAGATAGAAACTTATAACTTACTCCATAAAGTAATATATACAGTACTATATACGTCAAGAAATGGAAGAACCTACTTTTATCATCTCCTAAATTGAAACAGTCTCTTTTTCCCTATCCTCTACTTTGCACCTGAACTTTTTAATGCTGTGCTAACTTTTTCTGGTGTTTAGCAGAGTGCTTGTCTTGTTTTGAATAAAGTGGACAGCAAAACCAACTACACTATAGCTACCTGCCTTTCCTAAGGAAAGTTAAAGCCCAGGTTTGGCTTATTGAAAATTCAAGTAAGTATCTGGATCTTTGGAAAGGTCAGAGGCAAGGGCAGGAAATGGCACTAAATAAAGGAGTGCAATGTACCTGGTGAAGGCTTCAGCACTGCATGTTGCACTTCTGTTTTAGATCTGTATCTCTTCCGTGCACTTGGCGATTGGTCTCTTTGTAGAGGCGTCTGTCTAGAGGTAGGAAAAGCTGGTCATTATCTGAGCTTTCAATTGTATATAAAGTCTGATAACACTTTCTGTTTTTCAAGAATAATTTAAGAGTTTCAGAACTTTTTTGGGTAAAAGCACACTTAATCATCATGCAGCAAAGCTGGAAGCTGGCCAAATGCAGGACAATCAAAGGGCTTTCTCTCAAAAAGCCCTGAGCCGGATACCTCAACTTTGGATAAGTACTAGTGGGAGAAAGGCAAGGACCCTGGTTCTGGAAATCTTCAAAAACCTTCTGAGTTAAAGCAGAGCCTTCTATCCTTTGGAGTAAAACTTAAAACTGGAGCATGAAAAGGAAGGACTAGTCCATGAATAATAATTTTTATTTAATAAATAGAAAATAGAGAACAGTTTACAATTCCGAGTCATAAAGATAATTCTTAAGCAGGAATTTCTTCCTTAATTGACTTGCCTGAATGTTGGCCCTCCCTACCCCCCAAAAATAAACCAAACTATTACTGGCTTTGGCAGTTTTATACTAGAATGCAAGGTTATATATAATCTGGGAAAACCTAAGATAAGCACATCCTTCCTAATTGCCTCTAAGTTATGTTTCTTGTAACTCCTCATGTTAGAGGCCCAAACTATACTTTCAGGGTATTTATCACATTTTATGCCTCTAACTCTACAGTGTTAGACCTTAGGGGGCCCAATCTAGGGAAAGTGATACAGACACAATTTAAGTGAACCCCTCCTTCATTAACAAAGCACACTAGCTGTTCCTTCACTGATAATTGAGCACTCATTTTATTTTATAGGTAATAGTAAAAAACAAAAAGAAATCAAGGACTTGGAAATGTGTGGGGCAATGGTCAGTGGCTCTAATTCTGCTTTGTCTTACTTGCTCATTTTACAACTAGGAGTTAGGCCTAGAATGTTCTCAACACTCTTTTCTAAAATTCTGGGAGTTCTTGACCTATTTTGGAGGTATCCTATAAAAAAATATAGTCTGTCCTACATAACAAATATTACTGCTTTGCCTTCAAGTTTCATGTTTACTTTGCATATATTTTTTTAAATTTTCACCAATGTTTTAATGCTTTTGTAGTCTAAATTTTTTCATTTAGTTGACCCACTTGGAACTTTGCAAATGTTACAATTTAATACAAGGCAGTATCACATAAATCTCAAATTTAGTTGAGTAAACATTAATACAAACTATCCCAAAACTTTAAAGCTTTAGAGAGTTTTGAAAGTTCTTTTAAGTTTTTAATGTCCAAAAATACATCAGAATAAATACAGGGTATGGCAAAAGTAGGCTTACAGTTGTGAAAACTCAAAGCAGAGTTTATTCTTGTATTATTATTTATTAATTATTGTATTATTTTCCATACTAACAACCATAAACCTACTTTTGCCCCACCCTGCATTCCTACTTATAAGACTTTAAAGGGCTTAACTGAGTTGTGAATAATGTGGTAAGACAGACTAAAGAGGTAAAAAACAAAATCATATAATTTTCTTTTTTAACATGTTGAGAAATAACGCCAGCTTGGAAAAATATGTTATTGAGTATCTTATTGTATTCACTTTTATCTAGTTCTCATTTGGTACAATATCAGATGTCACATTCCACAAATTATTATATGCAGAGTGCAATCCTTTTCTAATCTTTATGTGCATATATCCCAATGGATATCAACATTAAAGTGCTCCTGCCTTGAGTTCAATCTGAATATTGCATTTCCTTTGGGAGGAGGGGAATTTCTTCTCTGGTCTGCCTCTATTCCTATTTCCTATCCCATGTGGGTACTAGAGTAGAAAAAGCTCAACCAAAAAGTTAATGTTTGAACCATATGCTCAAAAAGATTGTTCCTCAGGAGAAGAAAGATGGGAAATATTCTGGATATTATGAACACAGAGTCTGCACATAGGCAGTGTGAAGGTGCATGCCATGTTCTATTTTAAAGTTGTAGAGAGCTGGCTCATTAAGCTAGGAAGAAAAAACAGGATACGAAACTAGAAAACAAGGCTAGTTTGATGGAATTAATCCTGCAGAAAACAGATAACTGACAGGGACTTTGAAAAAGAAAATAGCACAGTCCCACCTGGGTAGTAGAAAACTCAGTCTGGCTTCAATATGGAGAATGGATTGATGGTATAAGAGCCTGAAGGGGGTGAAATCAAGATTGAGATCAGATTAGAGAAGCTGATGTCTCAATAACAATAATGGAAGTCATTGGGTAATAAAATTGGATCATGAAATATTTAGAGGTAACATCTACCTAACTAAATCTTGGGGTGAAGTTTGGCCCTGAGGTTTTCAGTTTTGTGGCCAAATGGAATGCTATACCAGTAACTAAACTAAGGATAACAGATAAAAAATAAGTGTAGGGGAACTGCAGGGGGTGAAGAGTTGTAGAAAGTTGGAGGTTATGGACATGATTTTAGACAAGGAAAAATTCAGGAGAATACCAAACACCCCCAACAGGGTAGGGCAATGGGAAGGAACCAACAGAGAAAGCCTGTGAAGAAATAATAATGCATTGAGAGCCAAGACAACAGAGACTTGCAATAAGGAGGAATAAAATATGTATGCCAATAGCATAGAAAAATCAAGTAAGAGGGCTAGGAGAAACTGGGTCAATCTTCTAACCCCAGGAGTGGGGAAGAGGGAAATGTACAGCCTCCCCTCATGGTGGGTTTGAGGAAGGGAGAATCAGCAGAGCAAGTTAATGTTTCGGTTAAGCTGAGAAGGCAGAGAAAGCACACTATAGAAAGCTCAGCAATGTGGGGAAGAATTAGGAGATCCAGTATTTCAATGAAGATAAATGGGAGGAGAGCCAGCAAGCAGAGGAGGGGTAAGTCACCAGACCACCAGGAAAGGACAAGACTGACCTGCATAGAGATAAGAGGATGGGAGGATTAATGATGAGGGGACTCTGATTTCTTTTAATCTTTATCTTAAGTGAAATAATGTTCAGCACTTCAAATTCCTTTCTGATATCACATGAGCTTAATAATTTAATACTCTGGATGTTCTGCAATTCTACCCTGTGCGAGGAGGCACTATGCCAATCTAAGCAACAGTGGTGCCAACCACCCTAAGGAGAAAGCACAGGAACGTGGCTGCGAAATTGCAAAACCTTTTTCTTTCAGGTTGAAAGCCACTATTTCCCATGTAAGCTTCTCAAGTGTCACCCCTGGATTCAGTAACATGCTTAATATGTTTTGTTACACAGATAACTGTTTATGGTGGACTCCTGTCATTTTTCCCAACAAAAACTCAAATCTGCATTCTTCTGATTTAGCTGCTTATGTTTGTAAAACACATATAGGACTGTTACTGACTAGGCAAGCCAAGACATTATCCTGCAAGAGCCGCCTGAAACCCCATCATCGCTGCATGAGAAAAGCTGGTGGCATCTAGGTGTAGCCCTTGCGGTTGTTCAATAAACTAAGAAAAAAAGATTGGGTAAACCACATGTCTAAATTGGAAGATAAAGCTCTGAAAATTGTTTTTGTCACTAGATATGTCTTGCTGAGAGCCCTGTTTTCTTCTGCCAAGCTGTTAAGTCTAATGTTTTGCAGCCAGCTTTGTCAGCAGCCCCATGGTTAGAAGAAAAGATGGACTGCTATCCTGACCACATTTGAAACAGCTGCAGAAATAATTTAATCAACCTAGCATGAAGGGCCTTGTTCAAGTGAGCAGTTTATTCTGCTGTCAAATCCTATATAATAAAAGCCTAATATGCTAAGTGTCCGACCGTTAGACCGTTTGACCAGTCGCTATGATGCACACTGACCACCAGGGGGTAGACACTCCAACCGGTAGGTTAGCTTGCTGCTGGGGTCTGGCTGATCAGGACTGGGCAAGATAGGCCGGACACACCCTGCAGCCCTCCTGTGGCTCCTCCCTGGCCCCATTTGTGCACTGGTGGGGTCCCTCAGCCTGGCCTGCACCCTCTCGCAATCCAGAACCCCTTGGGGGAGGTTGGAGAGCTGGTTTTGGCCCGATCCCTGCAGGCCAGGCCAAGGGACCCCACCAGTGCACAAATCCATGCACCAGGCCTCTAGTTAGTAAATAAATAGACTGCCAAGGTAATTTGTTGATATGTTTACCCTAGTGTTGTAGATTTAATACATAGTCCCCAAATGCCTTGTCAATTCTTTTATCAAAAGGTGGGGTCTATGTCCCATCCTCCTGAAACCAGAAAGAATTATGGCTGCTGCAGCCAATAGACTAAGGTATAAGGATGTCGCCTTCATGGTTAAGTCAGAAAAGGCCATATAGCTTCTGTATGGTCCTCTTGGGACACTACAATATAAGTCTGACTACTCTACAACCACCATGCTGGAAAGGCCACACATAGGCACTCAGTCAAAAGCCCCAGATACCCTCCCAGTGAATAGATGACATAGGTTGCCAGCTATGTGAGTGAGGCATCTTGGACATCCAGCCCAACTGAGCTTTCAGACAACTATGCCCCCAGCTGATATCTGGCAGTAACTGCATGACAGACCCTACACACAATTTATCCCTCCAAACCCTTTCAGAATTACTGATCCACAAAAATTTTAAAATTGTTTGCAGTGAAATTGCATTAATAAGATATTAAAAACCTTTACTGTTCAGGCAGAATTCAATGATGTATCCATTGCCCACAACTTGATTTTTTACTTTGCAATAAGGGGTCTTGCTATTAAGGCATACCATTCATCAAAATGATGGCTCTTCATATGTCTTTAAAATGTGTTGAAATCAACTGTCACAGGTCTTTTTTCTTATTATCTAAGGGTAATGTTCTCTTCACTCTCTCAGAATGTGTATTTGATGACAATTTTTTGGTCATTTTTTTCTCTTGAAATGTTTTTTAACATTTATCATGGGGTTTTCTTTCTTTTTTATTATGGATTTTTCATGAAAGAAAATGGAGACTATATATAGTTCACGTATAAAATGTGGGTGTTTGTGCCTCACCAGCACAGCCAAGGGTTCAGCGAGCCTGAGGGAGGGCCAGTGAAGGATGAAGAAAAGACAGACAAAGAGAATAAGCTGGGTCTAGGTGGATCTTCTCTGCGTGACTGAGACCACAGAACAGATCCAGACTGCAAGCTGATGCTTTATTTTATAGTCAGAGGTAAACAAGGTAATTTACAATGTTCTTGTAAGTTTCACTTGTTTTGGCAGCACTTGCTACCCCTCCCACAGCCCATTAGCTACCCAGGAAAGATCTAGGGAGCAGTCACAAGATCAAGCTTAATTATGCTAAGAGGGCTGTGCCCCCTAAGCTGGGACTTGTTTTCGGCTTTGCCAGCAGGTCAGTCTGAGGCTTAACCCTATAACTGCTCCCTACAGGTGTCTACACCCAAAATTCAAAAAAATAGTCAAACCTCAAACTTTAAATTCCAGCTGCTTAAGAAAAAATATTGAAGGTGAACAATATTTATCTCTGTAGAGTTTATTTTTAAGCCTATTTTTCAGCTGCACCAAGTTGTATTCAAGCCAATTTGGACTAAACTAAAACCTGAGAGTGGGGAAAAAATCAGTAATTCAAAGTCATTTTAGACTTAGACATGTGAACTAGCATGACTCAGATATGGCGAGAAAAACATCCAAATGTCTAGGACTTACAAGACTGAATTTGTAATTTTGGCAAATTTTAATGTTTTACACTGAATTTAAAAATACAAGCACATTGAAGATTTCTAGGCCTATACCTGATATAAAACTACTTTTTAAGCTATTAAATTAGCTCATATACCAGTTACATTTTTCACTTGTTTAAAACTAAAATAGATATGTATATATTAAATCCGGAGTTTCTTCATAATTCACCTTCTACTAATATGGAGGAAATGTAGCAAGATAAAGAACATTATTCAAGTGAAGTGCCTAAAAAAGTATCTATATTAGCTCTGACTGCATAGTTATACAGTTAAGTGTTTAAACAATAGCACATATTTATACAGTTAAGTGTTTAAACAATAGCCTTTAAACTGAGTAATAAAAAGCATTATTTAGATTTTTGACACTGCTTCTCTACTTCAAATTCAGGGCCAGAGTATAATATAACATTATTTATTGTACTTTTTACCTGTAGTATAGTGTCCTAAAGCCTGCACCCAGGATAATGAAAGCCAGTTAGACATAAAAATATGAGTTTAAACCCTAGGAGAAAAAAATACTAAAGTAATGCCTGATACTTTTTATTAAGTATCATTCAGGCAAATATTAATTTAAGACCCTTGTTTTATTACTAAAGCAATTAAATAGAATTTTTTGTGGTTGCTGAATGTCAGCATTTGTAATGTAGCATTTGTAATGTATCAAACTACTATGTACACTGTGGGAAATTGTAAGATGTCAAAGATACGATTCTTTCCTCAAAAAAATCTACATCTATTGGAAAAGGAGCACATATATTCATGATAAATTGAATGACTTAATTTGCTCATACTCTTTCTTCACAGGGGATCTAAGACAGGGAAATTTAATTATTACTAAATAAAAATTAAAATTGTATTTATATCTCCCAAAGGACCTGAGAATGGGGAAGAAGGAAAAAGAGAGGAAAGGGAGAGAAAAAGGAAGGGAGAAGAGTATTGTGGGGGTGGCAGAAAAAAAAGCTGAAGAGAATAGAAAGAGATAATGTTGGAGAATTATAGATAAAATTAAAGGCCCTTTGGCCATAATCACCATCCCACCTTCCAATCTTCTCTGCCAGAAAGTGTTCAGGATCATGAGTTTCACTGCATTCTAGAATTTTATGCTTGTGATTTATTTCATCAGACTGATAACATACCTACTATTATTTAGCTAATTGCTTTGTAATTTAACGTTAGATTTGAGTTCCAGTCATTTCAGTATGTATAGATCAATGCCATGTATTTTAATTGCTAAATAAATTGTCTGAATTCAACACATGTTAATTACTCACATCCCTATTTGATGTTTCCTGTTTTTCCTTATTATAACCAAGGCTGCACTGTACATATTTCTTCATAGTCTTGCACACAGATATAAATGTTTTTTTAGGGAATAAACAGCTGGTTCGTGTGTTATGAATATTTTCAATTGTACCATAAACTGCCAAATTGTTCTCCAAAGTGGCTTCATAAATATATACTACCACCACAGCACATGACAATACTGTTTCTCTATATCTTTACCCACCCTAAAACTGCAAAAATTCTAGAAATTTAGTCAGTGTGATAACTGGAAAATGATAGTTCATTGTTTATTTGCATTTTCCTGAATACAAGTGAGGTTGATGTTTTATATGTTAACTAGAGGCCCGGTGCACGAAATTCGTGCACGGGGGAGGAGGGTGTCCCTCAGCCCAGCCTGCACCCTCTCCAATCTGGGACATCCCTCTCACAATCCAGGACTGCTGGCTCCCAACTGCTCACCTGCCTGCCTTCCTGATTGCCCCTAACTGCTTCTGCCTGCCAGCCTGATCACCCCCTAACCACTCCCCTGTCAGCCTGATTGATGCCTAACTGCTCCCCTGCCAGCCTGTTTGCCCCTAACTGCCCTCCCCTGCTGGCCTGGTCACCCCTAACTGCCCTCCCCTGCAGGCCTGGTCACCCCCAACTGCCCTCCTCTGCAGGCCTGGTCACCCCTAAATGCCCTCCCCTGCAGACCTGGTCCCTCCCAACTTCTCTCCTCTGCAGGCCTGGGTCCCTCCCAATTGCCTTTCCCTGCAGGCCTGGTTGCCCCCAACTGCTCTCCCCTGCAGGCCTGGTCCCCCCTAACTGCCCTCCCCTGCAAGCCTGGTCACCCCTAAATGCCCTCCCCTGCAGACCTGGTCCCTCCCAACTTCTCTCCTCTGCAGGCCTGGGTCCCTCCCAATTGCCTTTCCCTGCAGGCCTGGTTGCCCCCAACTGCTCTCCCCTGCAGGCCTGGTCCCCCCTAACTGCCCTCCCCTGCAAGCCTGGTCACCCCTAAATGCCCTCCCCTGCAGACCTGGTCCCTCCCAACTTCTCTCCTCTGCAGGCCTGGGTCCCTCCCAACTGCCTTTCCCTGCAGGCCTGGTTGCCCCCAACTGCTCTCCCCTGCAGGCCTGGTCCCCCCTAACTGCCCTCCCCTGCTGGCCTGGTCACCCCTAACTGCCCTCCCCTGCAAGCCTGGTCACCCCTAAATGCCCTCCCCTGCAGGCCTGGTCCCCCCCAACAGCTCTCCCCTGCAGGCCTGGGTCCCCCCCAACTGCCCTCCCCTGCAGGCCTGGTCCCCCCCAACTGCTCTCCCCTGCAGGCCTGGGTCCCTCCCAACTGCCTTTCCCTGCAGGCCTGGTCGCCTCCAAGTTCCCTCCTCTGCCAGCCTGGTCACCCCCAACTGCCCTCCCCTGCAGGCTTGATCGCCCTCAACTGCCCTCCCTTGCAGGCCTGGTCCCTCCCAACTGCCCTCCCCTGCTGGCCATCTTGTGGTGGCCATCTTGTGTCCACATGGGGGCAAGATCTTTGACCACATGGGGGCAGCCATCTTGTGTGTTGGAGTGATGGTCAATCTGCATATTACTCTTTTATTAGATAGGATAGAGGCCTGTTGCATGGGTGGGGGCCAGCTGGTTTGCCCTGAAGGGTGTCCTGGATCAGGGTGGGGGTTCCCTTGGGGTGTGGGGGGGCCTGGGTGAGGGGCCTGTGGTGGTTTGCAGGCTGGCCATGACCCCTGGTGACCCAAGTGGAGGCCCTGGTATCTGGGGTTTATTTATCTTCTACAATTGAAACTTTGTAGCCTGGAGCGGAGCCAAGCCTTCTGCTTGCTCCGTGGCGGCAGCCATTTTGGGGGGGATTTATGTATCTTCTATAATTGAAACTTTGTAGACTTAAGCAGAGGCCTGGCTGGCCAGGGTGTGTGGAAAGCTTGGCTTCCTCCATCACCGGGGGCAACCCTAGCCTCCTGCTCTTTCCAGCTCTGTGGCTGCTGCCTTTTCTGTTTGGTTTTATGTATCTTCTGTCATTGAAACTTTGTAGCCTTGAGTGGAGGCCTAGGCCGGCAAGGGCAGGCGGAAAGCTTGGCTTCCTCCATTGCCGGGGAAACCCAAGCCTCCCTCCTGCTCTCTGTGGCCGTAGCCATCTTGGTTGGGTTTATTTGCATATTTGCTCCTGATTGGCTTGTGGGCGTGGCTTGTGGGTGTAGCGGAGTGATGGTTAATTTGCATATTACTCTTTTATTAGATAGGATTAGTCATTCACAAATGCTATTCTGTGATTTGCTGGTACATATTAGTATTTACTGTTTTTCTATTTCAGTATTTTTCCTTAGTCTTTATAATTGTCTGGATAATACACATTATAAATATCTTCTCCATTGTGACTCCCTATCTTTTAACACAAAGCAATTTTTAATTTGATGTAATCAAATGATGAATGAGCAAATTATAGATTTGCTGGTATTAAATTCTTCTTGCATTCCAATGACAACTCCCACTCCATTATAATGTATTGTTTTTAAAACTTTCATGGATTTGGTTACCTAGTATTTTAATCAGCAGGTTTATATCTATGTTCTAAAGTTTATAGGCCCATAATTTACCTTTTATTACATTATCTCACTAATTCAATTTTTAAACCAGCTTATATTAATCTCATTTCAAAAGGCAAAACAACTATTTTTCTACTTTCTGGAACAACTTGTTAAGTTTAGTAAATCTCACCTAGAAATTTTCTGGGCCTAGGCCTTATAATTTGGATGTGCAGAATATTTTTCCACTACTTTAGCTCTTTCATGGTTATTAATGTAGTCAAGTTTTTAAAATGTCTTCCAGTGTCAACTTTGACATTTTATATTTCTACAACTTTTCAAATTTATTAGTGTATGATCTTTATAAATTCTCAATTATATTTTCATGTTTATTTTATCTATAGTTATTTGTTCTGTATTTAATTGCATATCCAAATTTTTCCCACTCTTGCCTATTTTAGTATTATTTTGGTCATATTTGGTATATTACTCTATTGTTTATTGATAGTTTTGTTCTCTATTTCCTTGATATTGAAAGGCATCTTTAGTATATCTTTCTTTCTTATTTACTTTTTAAAGCCATTATTTTGGAAAGCATAAGGAATAATATGAACACATGTATATCACCACCCAGCTTAGGAAAGTAAACTTCACAGGAAGAGTTCAGAGACTGATTTGTTCCTTCTTAAGAATATCTCCTAGGCACCCACACCAGCGCTAAATACTATTTTAAACTTCATGTGCATGGTTCCCTTTCATTACTTTATACTATTATTACCGTACTAGAGGCCTGGTGCATGAAATTCGTGCACAGGGCGGGGGTGTCCCTTAGCCAGGCCTGCACCCTCTCCAATCTGGGACCCCTCGAGGGATGTCCGACTGCCCGTTTAAGCCTGATCCTGGTGGGATTGGGCCTAAATGGGCAGTTGGACATCCCTCTCACAATCCAGGACTGCTGGCTCCCAACTGCTCGCCTGCCTGCCTTCCTAATTGCCCCTAACCGCTTCTGCCTGCCAGCCTGATCACCCCCTAACCACTCCCCTGCCAGCCTGGTTGATGCCTAACTGCTCCCCTGCCAGCCTGTTTGCCCCTAACTGCCCTCCCCTGCAGGCCTGGTCACCCCCAACTGCCCTCCACTGCAGGCCTGGGTCCCTCCCAACTGCCTTTCCCTGCAGGCCTGGTTGCCCCCAACTTCCCTCCTCTGCTGGCTTGGTCACCCCTAACTGTCCTCCCCTGCAGGCTTGATCGCCCCCAACTGCCCTCCCTTGCAGGCCTGGTCCCTCCCAACTGCCCTCCCTTGCTGGCCATCTTGTGGTGGCCATCTTGTGTCCACATGGGGGCAGCCATCTTGTGTGTTGGAGTGATGGTCAATCTGCATATTACTCTTTTATTAGATAGGATAGAGGCCTGGTGCATGGGTGGGGGCCAGCTGGTTTGCCCTGAAGGGTGTCCTGGATCAGGGTGGGTGTTCCCTTGAGGTGTGGGGCAGCCTGGGCAAGAGGCCTGTAGTAGTTTGCAGGCCGGCCACGCCCCCTGGCGATCCAAGCGGAGGCCCTGGTATCTGGGGTTTATTTATCTTCTACAATTGAAACTTTGTAGCCTGGAGCAGAGGCCTGCGCCGGCCAGGGTGTGTGGAAAGCTTGGCTTCCTCCATCGCCGGGGGCAACCCTAGCCTCCTGCTTTTCCAGCTCCGTGGCTGCCGCCATTTCTGTTGGGCTATATTTATCTTGTATCATTGAAACTTTGTAGCCTTGAGTGGAGGCCTAGGCCCATAAGGGCAGGTGGAAAATCTAGCTTCCTCCATTGCCGGGGAAACCCAAGCCTCCCTCCTGCTCTCTGTGGCTGTAGCCATCTTGGTTGGGTTTATTTACATATTTGCTCCTGATTGGCTGGTGGGCGTGGCTGTACCGGGGTGATGGTTAATTTGCATATTACTCTTTTATTAGATAGGATATACATGGATATCCCTAAGCAATGTGTAGTGCTGTTTGCCTACTTGCAAAGTTTGTATAAATGGTTAACGTATGTAAAACAAGCAGATAGATGATGATGATAGATAGATAGATAGATAGATAGATAGATAGATAGATAGATAGATAGATGATAGACAGATAATGTTTGTTTTGCTAAACTTTTGTCTATGGGATTCATCCATGTTTCCTGGATCACCTCCCAAATACACTTTTACTGGAATCTCTGTCTCAGTCTCTGCTAGGACACCTTCTATTGCCAGTGTATTCAAAAGTTTTTTTAGCCCAGCTGGCATGATTCAGTGGTTGAGCATTGACCTATGAACCAGAAGATCATGGTTCAATTCCTGGTCAGGGCACATGCCCAGGTTGCAGACTGGATCCCTAGTTTGGGATGTGCAAAAAACAGCTCTCAATGATTCTCTCTCATCATAGATGTTTCTATCTCTCTCTCCCTCTCCCTTCCTTTCTGAAATCAACTTTTTAAAAAATTTTTAAAAAGGTTTTTTACATTGTTATTTTTAATATTTTAATACTTTTGCTTCTTTTGAAAGGAGAATTTATTCATATATTAATATGAGGAATTAAATTAAGGGATTTTTTTGATGTTCAATAATCTTTTATTTCTGCAAAAACCCAGTTTAAACTTGATCTTTTATTTAGTAATTTGCATGCATAAGTAAAATTATCTCATAATCTTTATTTCTTTTTTAAATGTATTTATATGTACTGTTGAGGGTATTATAGATGTCCCCATCATTTCCATTTCTAATATATTCCTTATCTGATTTAGGTAGCAAGGTTAAACTAGTTTCATTAAAAAAAAAAAAAAAAAAAGCAGTTGGAGGGTGTTCTTTTTGATCCTCCAGAAAAATTGGAATAAAAATGAAATAATGTTTCTTGACTCTGAATTAAATTACCTCTAAAACCATCTGAAACTGGACGTTTCTGTGAGTAAATTTCTAACCTTGATTAATTTATTTAATGGATAGAAAGAAAATTCAGACATTCTATTTTTTTCTTAAATAAGTTAAGTTGAAGTTTGTCTAAGAAATTTTCATTTTATCTAAGTTTTTGTGTGTTTTGAAAATATGTATTTCATCATTTTATTGTTTTAGTATCAGCAGCATCTATAGTTGTCTTCTTTTCCATTTCTGATATTATTTGTACTGTTTCATCTTTTCTTAGTACCTAAAAAAATGTCATTTTATTCATTTTTTCAAAAAATGAACTTTTGCCTTAGTTGATTCTCTCTACTGTATATTTGTTTTCCATTTGATTAATTTCCACTCTTATCTTTATAGTTTCCTTCCTTCAACTTTCTTTGTGTTTATTTTGTTGTTCTTCTAACTTCTAAAGTTGCTTAGCTCATTTATTTTCAGCTTTCTTCTTTTCTAGTATAAGCATTTAAAGCTATAAATTCACTATAAAGTAAGTGTGCTTCAGTTATACTTCACAATGTGGACATATAACATATTTGTCATTATTCATCTTTAACTGAGTTATTTATAAAGCCATTTAAAAATTAAATTTCAATGGTATGGATTTTTCTACATATATTTTGGTATTAATTTCTAACTTAATGGAAAATGGTTTAAATTGCAAACATTTTATGAAATTATGTCATAGGATGTGGTCAGTTTTGACAACTGTTCCTTGTGTGGTTGAGAATAAGATGCAATCTCTCATTTGGGGTTATTTATGTTTAATGTAAAACCTGTTAACAATGTTATATAAATTTTACATATACTTACAAAAAAATTTGTTGCTTGATTTATCGGTTACTAAAAGAACTTTGCAAATTCTTATGCTCTTATTGTCAATTTTTCCATTATGACCTTAGACATTTTGAGGCTATGCTACAAAATGATTGTATCTGATGAATTAAATTTTTTATCACCATGTTGCAATCTCCTTTATGCCTGATAACTTTTTTGCCTCAAAGACTACTTGACGGGCAAGTAGTCTATCTTTCTATTATCATTTTGGTAGATATTGGCTTAGTGTATCTTTTCCCTTTTTTTTTTTTTTTTTTTTTTTTACTTTTACCTTTTTTATGCACCTTTATATTTCCTGTATTTTTCTCTTGTTTACATTCAGTGTGATTTCTTCAGATCCTTCTTCCATTTTCTTGATTCTTTCTTCAATATTCAAAAGAAGAAAAGGACTCAAGAGTGGAGTCCAGTACGTAAGTGCTCCTCTAAGGACATCAGGAAACTCTGAAGTGAAACAGCCAGAAAAGTCTGAGAAGCTGAACAGAGGTCTTTACAAAACCATAGAGTGTGGGACAAAAAATGAAGTTCAAGGCTATCAAATGGGAAGGGCAATGATAAACTCCTGAGGTTTGGCATTAGACCCATGAAGGTTCCACCCATGGCTTAGGAGGAAAGCTGAACTGCCAGTTGACTTGCGATGGCAGCTTAAAATGATCAAACCCATAAACTTAGACTGAGGTGTTTTGAGACTGTAAGTGCCTGGCCTCGCTAACCTGGAGAAATAAATGTAAATCTCTGAGGAAGGAAACGTTGTTGTCCTGAAACGTTCTACTTTCTTACTGTGGGAGAGCAAGTCCATCATCCCCAGCTTTCATGAGTACAGGCTCTGGGCTCATGTTCTCACAGTCGTGGGGCTATAATGAGAAAAGTCATAAAACAGAAAAGGGATCAATTGAGACATGCGTTTAGATTTTGTTAGGCATTTTTAAAAACAACACTGTCTCCCACAGCTTTTTTGTATTAAAAGAAAAATCACTACTCTCAAACTGACTGATTTGCACAGCCACCATTAATTATACTGTGACAGATTTAAGTGATTCTATGGAAGAAACAAGGATGCTTCTTGTTCGATATTAAGTGTTAGGGACCTGTGATGACATCTGTGGTCTGTCACAGACTGGGATTTAAGTATGTGGTTTTTCAGGTCATGTTTCTGTCATACACTACAATCTTGCTTGGGCCCCTAATATACTTTCTTGGTGCCCGTGAAATGTGCCATCGCTGTGTTTGGAAGATTCATAGACTTGCAGATTCTTAACTAAGAGATGAGATGGAAAAATCTCTAGGGGAAATTTATAATATGGAAAAATATATTTATTATTATTCATCATTGTAATAGTATTTCATCTTGATTTCATAATACAAACTATGGAAGATGAATTTGCCAAGTTCCTCTAACATGGTGAGGATAGGCAGCAGTTAGTTTTTAGTGAAATTCAAACTGATTAATAATCAGAATTACCTGAGGAGGTTCTTAGAAATAAATATTCTGGAATAAATCCAATTCCAGGCTTTAAATTTCATCTATCCTTCACTCCAGGCTGATCCCTCCCCAGCGATTCTTTCACCTTAGTTTATTCCCTTCGCCACCCTTCCCATGATCTGTAGTTAACATGTTTACATGGTACTTCTTTTTTGTTGTCACCCGAGGATATTTTCCATTGATTTTTAGAGAGAGTGGAAGGGAGGGGGAGAGACACAGAGAGAGAAGCATCAATGTGAGAGGGACTCATTGACTGGTTGCCTCCCACACGCACCCAGCCGGGGCCGGGGATGGAGCCTGCAACTGAGGTACATGATCTTGACTAAAATCAAACCCTGAACCCTTCAGTTCTGGGGCTGACACTCTAGCCACTGAGCCAAACCAGCTGGGGCACATGTTATTTCTTTCAGTTCAGTCTCCCCCATGGACTCTGAGGCCCATGAGGACAGAGATGTTGACTGTTATCTTCTCCATCCTGTTCATAACACCTACCCCAAGCCTAGAACCTAGCAGGTATTCAATAAATATGTGAAAGAATGAATAAATAGACTAGCAGAAGTCTCTATACACTGACCCAGGAATCTTTATTTGTAAAGAGGCCCAGAGATGGTTTTGATGAGTGACACACTGAAGTTCTACATAAACCCACACTGATTTATGACAAATTGATTTTTAACTAAAGGGAATATATAAGAATTTTCAATGGTGTGAGAGGCAGGGCAGGCTGCAGTTCCACGGGACATGCTCAGAAGGTCCCCTCCCGCCCCTCATACACTTAGGACTCAAGGATCTGCGGTAACCATCTTAATAGTTTTATCTTTGAATTTGTGTTTGGAAGTCTGGTGAGACAATGGAGGACGAGAGAGGTTTGGAGTCTCTGCCTGTGAGTGATGCTGTGTCCCCCACCTCTGCCTCCTGGGAAGGGGGGTGTCAGCTCCTGTGCCCCACTCTAGACCAGCAGTTGTAGCCACAGGAGAAGCTGGGCAGGCAGAGCCTTAGATGCCCTGCATGTGAGGGTCTGCATTTGCCCACCTAGTATTCCTGTGCAGGGGAAGGTTTACATTAAATAACAAAGACAGGAAAACACTTTTGTTTTCCCTCTTTGAACAAGGGGCCTGGCATTTTCGTTTTGCACTGGGAACCTGCAAATTATATAGCCAGCCCTGGGGGCAGAAGATACTCATTTAACAAAAGGGGTGGGAGTATATTGAAAGTTGAGAAAAACAATTCCCAGGTTTACTTTCTTAAAAAGGTAGGTTTTTTTATGAAATTAAGGCACATTGCCTCCAGTGGTGCCTTGGTGTCTTTTGCTCCAAACAAATAAAATTTTCCAAAGCTGACACAGATTATGACCTCTTTTCCCCTAAATTATGTTTTGTTGATGGAAATATAATTTTACTAAAAACATAAAGCTTAAAAAACAAGTTAAACTATTTTTATTGAAAAATGGATTTTGTATCTCACAATTTGAAGACTATAAGCACCTTACGCACTAACCCTTAGTATTACAAATGTTTGGTTTTTTAGTCTTTTCACTTTAAACTTACATTCTTCTCCCCCTCCTCTTCCTTCCTTCAATAACTAAAGCCTGTTAACTTACTTTAGATGAAGTTCCAGTAGCTTCTAGTTTGCTTTCTCACCTCTCTGTTGCTTAACTCCTTAAGTATATGTCCAAGGGCATTTCTTCCTAGGGGGCTGCAATCTTCCCTCCATGTCAATTTGCACAGCTCTCCAGTGCTGAGGTGTCAATGGAGCTCCTTGAGTCCTCCAAGAAATGGCCCATTTAAAACCAAGTGTAGAAGTAGCTAAGAGGCTGCCTGGGAAATCCTGAGCCATTTGGTTAAACAAAGAAATCTGATTCTCAAGCAGGCTGTGCTGAGGCACCTTGCCTACCAAGAAACACCACTAACTTTCTTCACCGTGCCTCAGCCCTTGCTTCACTGCTCACGTAACTTCATAATATTGTACCATGGTTCCATGTTGTGGGAGTCTTTTCCCTGTCTACTTGCCATACCATTCATGTCCCAGTTTCTCCATAAGGATTTATTTATCCAGAGAAGGAGCAACTTTATTCCTCTTATTAGCTTTTTATTAGCAACAACTTCTCTGTCTCTTTCTTCCACTCCAAATCTAGAATTGTTGTTCTTTAATCTAGTTGCCAACCCCCAGCTAAATCACCTGATCCAACCTTCTTCCATCTGCATATATACCTGTGTGCCCTGCACCAGCAGTACCCATCAGCCAACTACAGTCCAATGCAGGCTGCTTGCCCAACATTAGTGTTACTGGATGGAGCAGTTCATGTCTCCTCACTGGGCCCCATATGAGGGCATGATTTCCCCCCACCAAAAAGAATCAGAGCTCAGAAGCACAGATTTTCAATTCTGGTTTTAAATTTTGTGACCTTTCTATTACGTTGCATAGCCATTCTTTTTTTTTTATATATTTCCATAACTCTATTTCAGTTTACAATTATGTGTGTGTGTGCATGTGTGCCCACGCATGGGTGCATGCGTGATTATGGGCTCATATGTGATTGAATTCTGTCTCTCCCATTAGTCTGTCCCATTTGAGAACTGCAGAAACATCTATATTTGCTCATCCTTTTATTCTGGGGTTCCTGAGTACAAAGCCTGTCACACTTATTCTGTCCTATGATGCATTGCTGCTACTATGTACTAAAATTAAACCTTACAAAGTGAAAGAACAGACAACAGAAGGGGAGGAAATGACAAATGAGACAGGTACATAAAAGGAATGGGCTTCATCTGAGAACCTCGTTTACCCTTAAAGCATGTTGCTTTTAAGGTCAGGAAGGATTGCTCCAGAGCACAGCTGGGAAAGTTTGACCCACTTAACTTTAAAATCAGCACTGAACGTCCAGTTTCGTTGTTTCTCCTAGCAGAACTCTCAACTGCAATTCTTACCTAAGGTTGGCCCGAGACTAGACATCCATAACGTAAACTTTCCAGACTTCTCCTGAGCAGCCTAGCATCTCCCTATTCTTTGGCCCAGTGCCATTGTCTTGGAGTTAATCAGTGCAAAGTCTGAATAAGGTTGGGGAAAATGTAAGAAATATTTTTTTTTAAAAAAAGTTTTATCCCAGGTGCCAAAAGAAGAATGTTTTTAAGAAGGAGAGAGTTCTAAAAATCATAACAATGAATGGACCTTTTATTGAGAGAGACAAGAAATAAACAACCAAAATTAAATAAATAACGTAAGTTCAAATGATGATAAGGACTATGAAGAATATAAAACTGGTATGGGAAAAGATAATGACAGAAGCATGGGGATATTTGTAATCATGCCATCAGAGAAGTTTTCTTTGAAGGGGTGATATCTGAGCAGAGACCTGGATTATGTGAAGGAGTGACAGAAGAGCATTCCACACGGAGGGATTAGCTGCATGAAGGCTCAGATGGTTTAAAGAACGTCAAGAAGGCAAGCATGGCTCCAGTGGAAGGAGTCAGGGAGAAAGTCGTAGAAGAATTTTACAAGGACCAAATAATATAGAATAATGGATTTTATTCCAAATGAGGACCAATGGGAAATTGATTGTAGGAATAGCACAGAGGAAGCAGGAAGCCCAGTTAAGAGGCTATTAATGAGAGTCCAGACATGGCATGACAGTCAATTGTTCCAGAAAGGATAAGAGCAGTGACAATGGAGAGAAGTGGTCAAGTTCAAGTTATATTAAGAAGGCAGACCTAACGGCACTTGCTTGCTAATGGATTGTGAGTTGAGTGGGAAAAAGGTAGGAATCTATTATTTTTCCTATTTTGAGCACCTGAGCAAAATGTAATGCCCCTTATTCAGTTGGGGAAACCGGAGATGGGATTTGTTTCTGGTGGAAATACAAAGAATTCTATTTTGGATATGTTACATTTGAAATGCCTATTAAACATCCAAGTGGCAACTTAAAATAACTAGTTACATATACAAGTCTCGACCTCAGGAGGAACGTTGTAGGTGAAGGATGCAAACTTGTGCATACTGAAGGTGTTTTAAGTGGTTACACAAAATGAGGTTAGCTAGGAGAAGTGTTTCAATAGAAGAAAAAAGAGGGCAGAGGCCTGAAACCTAAGAGGGGCAAGCATGTAGAGGTCAGGTTGGAGAAGAAGAGCCAGTAGAGGAAAAATAGCACTGAGGTTACAAGCACTCAGGTGCTGAAAGAAATAAAGTATTTCAATGAGAGAGCCATCAACAGTGCCAAATGATGCTGAGAGCACAAGCAAGAGTTTGGGGGAACGGTGCAGAGAATTGACCATTGGGTTGGCAAATTGGAAACCAGTTGTCCCATTGACAAAAGCATTTTCTGTGGTGAAGTGAAAATCGTATTGAAGTAGATTAGAAATATTAAGGATATATTGAGTATACACAAATCAACCAGAAAGATTTTACTAAAGAAGAAAAAAAATATGGGCTAGAGGTAGGTGTGGAGACAAGGGAAGGTTTGTTTTTATTTAAGACAGGGGCTATTATACTTGAAGTCTGTAGGGATAATCTAGTTGAGAGAGATAAAATATTGATGCAGGAGAGAAGAGATGATAGTTGCTAGAGAAGGGACGGGACCAAGGCCTTGTAGGAGCACAGAGCTCATCTTTGTAACAGGAGGGAAGTTGACGTACACACATATGTAAAAGTTGGTCAATTTAGTTATGGGAAGATGAGGTCATTCTCTCCTGAATGCTTCTATTTTTTCAGTGAAATAATAAGTGAGGTCACCAGTTGATAATGCAGAAGGGGTAGGTGGAGTTGAAATTTTGATGACAGAAGAAATGATATAAACTTGCTTTCTCAGAGATGAGGAGAGCCAATACACCAGGGAAATGCAGGAGGCCTCATTAAGATCGCTTTTCCTATATCCTTCTATTGCTTGGAGCCAATCCTAGACACAGACTGCCCATTTCTCCCCAAAACATGATTGTTAAAGAAAATATTTGACTATTGTTCAAATATGATATGTGCTTTGTTGTAACCAAGGGACTCAAATTCACTCGCTTGTATCATGTGCATAGAAAATTTGCTTCTTCCTTATGAAAAAAGTAGACTAATAACATAAATAACAAATGTGAAATTCTTTTAGAGCAGAATTCTGTTCTATATGTCCTATGCAGAGGTGAGATAAATCAACTACCTTCTCTACAGGAGAAATATCCTTTTCTTTCTGCATGAAATTGAGTAGAGAGATAACATGGATCAAAATGAAAGGATTCCTTTGATATTAACATCAGTGACTTAAATTTTTATTTCTCATATTTTCAACTTCTAGTCTGGGAAGTTTCACTAATGAGGCACGCCACAACTCAATTCCCAGCTGTTGACATATTGTTAAAAAGAAGATGCAGGGGACCCTTTCCCCTGCCCGATGTGGGAGTCCATTCTGTGGGACTCTTTCCCTCTCCCCACGTGGGAGTCTGTACTTATTCTTCAATAAATCTCCACCTTTGCTATAAAAAAAAAAAGAAGAAGATGCACTTGAAACAATTTAAAGAACTCCAGAAAGCAGATTAAACCTTAATACCATGTTTTATCAGACTATGGGGACTCCCAAAGAGTTGTAATGCAACAGTAACTGCATCAAATTTAGTTAGAATCAAAATAAGTTTTTACACAGAGAACTATTCAGGCAAATGAGTCTAAAATAAGGGGTGATGTGATTAATATCTTTTACATTCTTTACTTGTGCTTAGCTTGGGCAGTTTTGAAATAAACCAGTATATCCATTATATCAATGAAGATACATAAGAATGTAGTATTTAGAGAAAATCTGCCTGGTTTAAATAATAAACAGACATAATATTCTCTGTTAGGAAATAAAAAACAAATTGAGGTAAGAAGCAATCATGAAGATGGTGGATAAAGCTAAAGGTCCATCAATGTGTTCTGTGTTATTTGTAAATGTTTTGTTTATTTGTCTGATCCCTCTATAACTTAGCAGTGTTATATGAGGAAATGACCAAAATTCCTAGAAGCTATTTTATACACTCACATAGCCTGAAGTCAGTAAATCCTACAATCCCCTTGGCAAACTCCTCATGTTTTTCCTTTGGAAATATGATAAACTTGTTTATTCTATTTGTCAGTTTTCCGTTTCTGAGTTTCTTCATGGAATTTGTTATCTTCTTTGTGCAACCAAGCTGTCTCAAATTGTGTGGTCACAGTTGCAAAGAGAAAGTAAGGATATGAGTAGTAATAAAGAACAATAGTTTGTACAATAGTTTGTAGAGCACAGGATTTTGTTCATTGTGAGCAAGATAGGACAGTTATTTTAGCTTAAAATATACCACAAAATATTAAACATATGCCTTCCAAGCTGCCTTTAAGAAATAAAGTGTCTTCTCCATCTCTGTGGGACAAGATGGAGTTTTTCCTCTGTATTGAATGTCACACATTCTGGTGCTGGGATGTGAATGTTTGAGGAAGGACTGACAGAGCATGTCACTGAGGCTGACAAGCCCTGCAGACCCAGCATTCTTGGTCTTCTAGGTCTTCCCGGGAGACAATGACTATGTACTAGTAAGCATGCAGTTAGGGCAGGTGAGAGTAGCACAGGGGAGCCAGACTCCCTTGATTTTCCTTGAACCTGAAGACACTATGAGTGGACTAGCCATGGTATTGGTGACTATCAGTCATTGAAGGGTTTTTCTTCAGCAAGCAATGAGGATACCACTGGAAAAAAAAAAAAAATCTGGGTGTCAGTGGAAGTCATAGGAATGGGGCTCCTAAGCTCTCCTGTTCTCTCATTGGGACAACAGCAAGTAGCCCAGGCCCACTGGACTATGTCAAACTCCCAAGGAGGATCTCAGGGTTAGCACTGATGGAAGAATCTTGGGAAAGACATAGGACATCCCCTTATGTGTAGACTCAGTGTCCATGGTCATCTAGTTTAAATGCTATATATTTCAAGGTGTGATAAGATAAGTCAATTACATTTGTTACCCTAAATAAATTCTGCCTAAATTTTGTAATACATCAGAAAACAGTATTAAAGATGTAGCTCAACCTCCTGAATTACAGTATCAGATTACTTTGCTTTTCCTCTTAAGAAATAACAATTCTTAGTACATGATGACCACACAATTTTTTAAATTAAATTTTAAAATTCTGTGATTTTAAAGAATTGTTTAAATATGTTGCATTATTCCTAAGTAACTGTCTATTCAATATTTAAAACTATCTGTCATCTGGTTTGATGAGGACATTGTTAGATAAGTCTTATAGTCCCCTAAGAAACACTTTTGTTGGTGTTAAAATTAGTCTGTACACTTTGAACTGAATATAATTCTGAGTTCAAAATACTCAATAGATTCATTAAATATATACATTTTCTCAATTATTCAAACTTAAAAATTTTTGGATTATCTCCAAAAGATAATAATTAATGTGTGCTCATTTTAGGAAGTGTTTTCACATACATGATCTCATTTGTTAATCATTATAACTTCATGAGTGGGGAATTTCCCTATTTGATAAATAAGTTAACAAAGGCTCCAAGAAGATAATTAACTTCAACATCAGTAAGAGGCTAAGACATAGTTCCTCTGTATCCAAATGCCATGTCTTTCTCACTCTAATGCATAGTCTGACATAATATAATACTGCAAATGTGTCATTAAACAGAACATAAACAACCTTTATGAAATCCCATGATTTATTCATTAGTCTTATCCACTACCTTGCTTTTATTTTATTTTTTTATTTTTATTGTTGAGAGAATTACAGATGTCTCCCCTCTTTTTCCCCCCATTGCCCTCCTCTACCCAGATCCCACCCTGCCCCAGGCCTTCACCACCCTATTGTCTGTGTCCATGGGTAATGCATATATGCATATAAATTCTTTGGTTAATCTCTTTCCACTCCCTGCCTCCTTCTTCTTTCTGAGATTCATCAGTGTGTTCCATGTGTCCATGCTTCTGGTTCTATTTTATTCATCAGTTTATTTTGTTCATTAGATTATTGTTCATTTATTTTGATTTTTAGATTCAGTTGTTGATAGATATGTATTCATTGCCATTTTATTGTTCATTTTTTAAGCTTTTTTTCTTCTTCTTAAAGAAGACCCTTCAACATTTCAATACTAGCTTGCTTTTAAGTTTAGCATAAACCCTCTTTTTACTTTACATTCAATAAGTGATCTTCCCTTGCAGTCTATATGGATCTCTATAGCCAATAGCTAGTAGGATATTTCCCCTGCTATATTCCTCTGGGCTCCTAGCCACATGTTTGTACCTTGTGGCCCCACTCCACTGGTTAAAGCAGCTAATTGGTCAAGGATAAGTAGTTCCTCCAAGTTGAGCATTTCAGATTTGTTCTGGCAGAATTTGAAATCAGGACTACAAAAGAAATATTCAGTGGCTGCTTTTCTTGCATTAAATCATGTATATCCTGATCCACTGAGTGACCAATTTCCTCCTTCTGGACTAGAGGAACAAAGAAGCACATACATAAAGAGGGGAAGAAAAGATAAATCTTGACCTTGAATTTCATGAACTATCCATTATCCTCAAAATAAACACCTCCCTTTTTTTTTCTTAAGTCAGAGCCAGTATGTTTTTATTATACACAACTAACATCCCAAATAATAGATCTGATAATCTACTAAACTTATCTTAACCACTTTCTTCCCAACCTTTAAACAGAACTTCAAAAACTCATTTAGATAGATGGTTGGGGTAGACAATAAAAATTAAAAGTTACTATAAATTATAAGATTTTTTAATTAAAAATACTGTAAATGGATTTATAGTAAAGAATTTAACCTTGTCCAAAGAGAGGTCTGGCCTTTGCCTTTGGCTGCTCAAAGGGAATCTCTAGGATCATGGAATGTCATCCCTGATATGAGTGTATTTGTTTGCCTTGGGTCTTGAGCCACACTGAATAGTCTAACAATGTGACTTCGAATGGGGGCTGGACACATCATACAGTAATAATATATTTAAAGTGTGGGCTTTGGGTCATGTGATATCAGTTGATGTTTGGAGATACTGGAAACTGAGATTAGCCATGTGGACAATCAATCATGCTTACATGATGGAGCCCCCAATAACAACTCTGGACACCAATATCAGGGGAGCTTCACTGGTTAGCAGTACTCAGTGCTGACTATCACATATCAATACTGAGGGCATAATTCTGTCCTGATTCTATGGAGAGGGTAATTTGGGGAACCCTCTAAACTTGCAGTTGGTGTCAGAAATGAAGTTTGCCTTGTGTGGACTATTTTTTCTTATTTCACCATGAGCTTAGCTTTCACAATAGGTTGTCCTGCTTTGCTTTTATTTTACTAAAGAAAGAAAGCTCAGTGTGGAGGGAATAATGGCGGCGGAATAGACAGACGTGTTCCGAGCCTTGTCCCGGAGCAGAAAGAAAGAACAGCTGAGGGACGCACAAGGAGTGTTTGTTGGCTGGTTGGGAGACAGCTGAATTCCAGAAGGAGGTGGGGGACTGCTGAACGGGGTTCCCCTGACCTGGCAGCACCAACTGCGGCTGGGTCCCCTCCCGGAGCTGCGGGCTTGGACGCGGAGTCTGCGCCATCTTGATCCGGAAAGTGGAGCTTATCTGAAGCCTGAGAATCCACAACTGCGGCACCCCAGGAACAGCTGCGAGCCCCAGAACAACGCTCCCCAACTGGCGCAAGCACACGGGTTCAGAGGAGCTCTACACTCCACCACGGAAAGGTCAGATTTCGCCTGGGATAAGGTGAGGTCTCTGGTCCCGGCGGGAGAGAGGAACGCGCGTTTTGCGGGAGCTGGAGGACCAGGGAAGTCTGTGCCTAGAAAAATCCGTGGCTGTAGGGGCTGGCATGATCTGTGATTGTGGAAAGGGGTTCTCAGAGCTGCTAAGAGAAGGGCACTCTAAAAAGCAACCCATTTTGATCTGAAGTGCAGGGACACCCTAAGAATTTCAGGCTGTCCAGACTTACGCGCAGCCCGTGCGCTCCCTTTGTGCCTGGGTTTACTCGCAGTCCTGGAGTTCGCACACTTGGGCTTTTTCCTCTTCAAATCCTTGCTTCTGATTACTAAGCCCAATACATAGGATCACCCAGTTGGGGACACCCTGGGAGACTGCAGGGGAAAGTTGTTTTTCTGGAACCTGGGGATCGGAGCGGGGAGTGACCATCAGAGAGTCAGCTCTGAGGCAGACCACGCCCACAGGCCGGTGGCAGTGCCACAGGGAAAGAAGGCTCTAACACTGCCTAGAGAGGCCATAGATAGACCCGGAAGTCAATCCAGAAACACTGCCACCCAGGGGCTGAATCACAAATTGACTCTTGCGTAATCAAAAATAAAGGAATACGAGAAATTAAGACACACCGCCTGCTTAAAATCAGGACTGGCTTACAACACCGAAGAGCAGTGGATCGCAGGGAACTGCAATACTGTCTGGACTGAGAAACAGGCGTGCCAAACAGAAAAACAGAGGAAGTGAATGACCTTCACTACTTCACATTTTATTTTTACCTTTTATTTTTTTATTTTTTTATTTTCTTTTATTTTCATTTTTTGCATCTTTTAATCAAGAAACTTTTTTTTCTTTTTTCATCACTTGATTTTACCTTTTTAATGATTACATTTTTATTTTCAATCCGTATTATTACTACTGCTATTTTATCTTTTTTTTTTTTTTAAAGTGTCATTTTATTTTCTCTTCATTTTATTTTGGGATTAGGGTTCTACATTCTATTTTTTATCTTTCCTTTAGCATCGTTTTACTCTATCTCAACTCTACCTTTAGGCCATCACTCTCTTCCTAACCTCCCCCTTTTCAGTGTCCTGTTTGTCTTACCCTTTTACTGCTTTAGATTTTCCCTATTCTTTCTGTTTACCCCTTGTTAAAATTTCACCCTACTTACATATCTAATCTCTAATCCCCTGCTCCAAGTCCACATACACATCTCCCTTCGCTGTCTGAGCTATCCATAAACTTGTCCTTCTCTCTGTCCTTTTGTTGTTGTTTGCTTGAATGTAGATTATATCCAATTTTTATGCTGTTTTTGTGAGATTGTTTTGCTTATTCTTCTTTTGTTTATTTTTTTGTTTGTTTTGTGCTTCAGCTTTCCCTTGCCTCAATCCATATTAGTTGGTGTTGTAGTTTGTATTAATCCCCAGGCACTTGTTGCTGGCATTTGCTGGGATTAGTGATTGTTCTATTGGAGTTTTATCCCCAATATATATAGTCTGTTCCCCTTTCTCTCTTAGTCACTTTCTTGTCTCTCTTACTTTTTTTTTTCTCTTTACTTTCCCTTTTCCCAATTTCATTTTCACACTTCTTTTTTCTTTTTTTTCTTTCTTTCTTTCTTTTTTCCTCTTCTTCTTTCTCTCCTATCACCTAATTTGCCTTTCTCTGGTGGTCACCTTTATTGGAGGTTATTAATATCGTGAATACATTCCTGTTCAGTGCCTTGTGAGTTGTACCTGGTAGTGCTGTATTTTGTGCCTTTAAATCAACCCAGGAGAGAGAGAACTACATAACCAGACACCCAGAGAAGAGAGACCATGGGGAGACAAAGAAGCAGCCCGCATATGAAAGAAAAGCAGGCATCACCAGAAAAGGAAGTAAACGAAATGGAGGCAAGCAACCTTCCAGAAAAAGAATTCAGAGAAATGGTCATAAGGTGGCTGAAAAGAATGGAAGACAAATTCGACAATATGAGCAAGAACCAAGAGGAAATGAAGAAGAACCAAGAAGAAATGAAAAATGACATCGCTGCTGTAAAGAACTCAATAGAAAGCATCAAGAGTAGACTAGAAGAAGCAGAGGACCGCATCAGTGAGCTAGAAGACAAGATGGAAAAAAATACCCAAGAAAAGCAACTTCTAGAAAAAAAAATTAAAAGGCAGGAGGAGAGTCTAAGGGAACTTTGGGACAACACGAAACAAAACAACATCCGCATAATAGGGGTTCCAGAAGGAAAGGAAGCTGAGCAAGGAATAGAAAACCTCTTTGAAGAAATAATGACAGAAAATTTCCCAGATATAGGGAAGAAAAAACCCACACAAATCCAAGAAGCTCACAGAGTCCCAAGCAAAATGAACCCCAAAAGACCGACGCCAAGGCACATTATAATTAAATTGGCAAACACCAACGACAAAGTAAGAATCTTAAAAGCAGCAAGAGAGAGACAGAAAGTTACATACAAAGGAACCCCCATCAGACTAGCAACTGATTTCTCAACAGAAACTCATCAGGCCAGAAGGGAATGGAATGAAATATACAAAGTCATGCAAAGGAAGGGGCTGAATCCAAGAATACTGTACCCAGCAAGGCTGTCAATCAAAATTGAAGGTGAAATCAGGAGCTTCACAGACAAAAAAGGACTAAGGGAATTTATTACCACCAAACCAGCAATGCAAGAAATGCTAAAGGGTCTACTGTAAAAAAAAAAAAAAAGAAAGAAAGAAACAGGAAGCGAAGAAGTAACACAGGGGTAAAGAATAGGAATGGCGACAAATAAGTACCTATCAATAATAACTTTAAATGTAAATGGATTAAATGCCCCAATCAAAAGACATAGGGTAACAGATTGGATAAGAAAACACGACCCATATATCTGCTGTCTACAAGAAACCCACCTCAGAAAAAAAGACGCACACAGACTGAGGGTGAAGGGATGGAAAAAGGTTTTCCAGGCAAATGGAACTGAAAAAAAAGCTGGGGTAGCAATACTTATTTCTGACAAATTAGATCTCAAACTGAAGGACATAACAAGAGATAAGGAAGGCCATTTCATAATACTAAAGGGAGCAATCCAACAAGAAGAAATAACTCTGGTAAACATATATGCACCCAATACAGGAGCACCCAAATACATAAAAAAACTCCTGGAGGATATTAAGGGAGACATTGACAGCAATACAATCATAGTAGGAGACTTTAATACCCCACTATCACCATTGGACAAATCCTCTAAACAAAACATCAGCAAAGAAACATCAATCCTAAATGACTCACTAGACCAGATGGAATTAATTGACATCTTCAGAACATTTCACCCCAAAGCCACAGAATATACATTCTTCTCAAGCGCACATGGGTCATTTTCAAAGATAGACCATATGTTGGGACATAGACAAAGTCTCTTCAAATTCAAGAAGATAGAAATCATATCAAGCATCTTCTCAGACCACAGTGGCATAAAACTGGAAATCAACTACAATAAAAACAACCCAAAGAAATCAAACACATGGAGACTAAACAGCATGCTATTAAACCATGACTGGGTTACCAGAGAGATCAAAGAAGAAATAAAAAACATCATGACAACAAATGACAATGAAAACACTACAATCCAAAATCTATGGGACACAGCGAAAGCAGTCTTGAGAGGGAAGTTCATAGCTCTACAAGCCTACTGCAAAAAACAAGAAACAGGGGTAATAAATTACCTAACCCAACAACTCAAAGAGTTAGAAAAAGAGCAACAAGAAAAGCCCAGTGTAAGCAGAAGGAAGGAAATAATAAAGATCAGAGCACAGATAAACGACATAGAGACCAAAGAAACAATACAAAAGATCAACAAAACCAAGAGCTGGTTCTTTGAAAGGATAAACAAGATTGATGAACCTCTAGCCAGGCTCACCAAGAAGCAAAGGGAGAGGACCCAAATAAACAAGATCAGAAATGAAAGAGGTGAAATAACAACAGATCCCGCCGAAATACAAAGGATTGTTAAAAAATACTACGAACAACTCTATTCCAACAAATTGGACAACCTGGAGGAAATGGACATATTCCTAGAAAAATATAACCTTCCAAAACTCAATCAGGAAGAATCTAAACAGCTCAACATGCCAGTAACTATGGAAGAAATTGAAGCAGTCATCAAAGAGCTTCCGGCAAACAAAAGCCCGGGGCCAGACGGCTTCACAGGAGAGTTCTACCAAACATTCAAGGAAGAACTAAAACCTATCCTCCTCAGACTATTCCAAAAAATTCAAGAGGAAGGAACACTTCCCAGCTCCTTCTATGAAGCCAGCATCACCCTAATACAAAAACCAGATAAAGACAACACAATGAAGGAGAATTACAGGCCAATATCCCTCATGAATGTAGATGCCAAAATCCTCAATAAAATTCTAGCAAATAGGATCCAGCAGTACATCAGAAAGATCATACACCATGACCAAGTAGGATTTATCCCAGGAATGCAAGGATGGTTCAATATCCGCAAATCAATAAATGTGATACATCACATAAACAAATTGAGAGATAAAAATCACATAGTCATATCAATTGATGCAGAAAAAGCATTTGACAAAATCCAACACCCTTTCTTGATAAAAACTCTCAACAAGGTGGGAATAGAAGGATCATACCTCAACATCATAAAAGCTATATATGATAAACCCACAGCTAACATCATACTCAATGGGCAAAAACTAAAACCATTTCCCCTAAGAACAGGAACAAGACAGGGATGCCCACTCTCACCACTCCTGTTTGACATAGTACTGGAAGTATTAGCCACTGCAATTAGACAAGAAGAAGAAATAAAAGGCATCCAAATTGGAAAAGAAGAAGTAAAGCTGTCCTTATTTGCAGATGACATGATATTGTACATAAAAAACCCGAAAGACTCCATCAAAAAACTAACAGACTTAATAAATGAATTCGGCAATGTAGCAGGATACAAAATTAACACCAAGAAATCTATGGCATTTCTATACACCAACAATGAACTTACAGAAAGAGAGACTAAAAAAGCAATCCCATTTACCATCGCACCAAAAAAATTAAGATACTTAGGAATAAACCTAACCAAGGAGGTAAAAGACCTATATGCGGAAAACTACAGGACACTGAAAAAAGAGATAGAGGAAGATGTAAACAGATGGAAGAACATACCATGTTCATGGATTGGTAGAATCAACATCATTAAAATGTCCATACTACCCAAAGCAATCTATAGATTCAATGCACTCCCCATTAAAATACCAACGGCGTATTTCACAGACCTAGAAAGAACTCTCCAAAAATTCATCTGGAATAAAAAAAGACCCCGAATAGCCACAGCAATCCTGAGAAAGAAGAATAAAGTAGGAGGGATCTCAATACCAGATTTCAAGCTGTATTACAAAGCCACTGTCCTCAAAACAGCCTGGTACTGGCACAAGAACAGACATATAGATCAATGGAACAGAATAGAGAATCCAGATATCGACCCTAACCAATATGCACATTTAATATTTGACAAAGGAGGCATGAGCATACAATGGAGTCAAGACAGTCTCTTTAATAAATGGTGTTGGGAAAATTGGACAGATACATGCAAAAAAATGAAACTAGATCACCAACTTACACCATACACAAAAATAAACTCAAAATGGGTACAGGACTTAAATATAAGACGGGAAACCATAAAAATACTAGAGGAATCCACAGGCAGCAAAATCTCAGACATATGCCAAAAGAACTTTTTCAGTGATACTGCCCCTAGGGTAATGAAAGCCAAACAGAAAATAAACAAATGGGACTACATCAAAATAAAAAGCTTTTGCACAGCAAAAGAAACCATCAACAAAACAACAAGAAACCCCACTGTATGGGAGAACATATTTGCAAATGGTATCACTGATAAAGGTTTAATTTCCAACATCTACAGGCAGCTTATACAACTTAATAAAAGGAAGATAAATGATCCAATAAAAAAATGGGCAACGGACCTAAATAGAAGCTTTTCGAAAGAAGACAGAAGGAAGGCCAAGAGACACATGAAAACATGCTCAAAGTCACTAATTATCCGAGAGATGCAAATCAAAACAACAATGCGATACCATCTCACACCTGTCAGAATGGCTATCATCAACAAATCAACAAACGACAAGTGTTGGCGAGGATGCGGAGAAAAAGGAACCCTCGTGCACTGCTGGTGGGAATGCAGACTGGTGCAGCCACTGTGGAGAACAGTATGGAGTTTTCTCAAAAAACTGAAAATGGAACTCCCATTTGACCCAGTAATCCCACTCCTAGGAATATATCCTAAGAAACCAGAAACACCAATCAGAAAGGATATATGCACCCCTATGTTCATAGCAGCACAATTTACAATAGCTAAGATTTGGAAACAGCCTAAATGCCCATCAGCAGATGACTGGATCAGAAAACTATGGTACATCTACACAATGGAATACTATGCTGCCGTAAAAAAGAAGGAATTACTACCATTTGTAGGCACTTGGATGGAATTAGAGAACATTATGCTAAGTGAAATAAGCCAGTCAATGAAAGAAAAATACCACATGATCCCACTCATTTGGGGATAATGAAAAACATTATAAACTGATGAACAAAAAGATAGTTACAGAGGCAGTAAAGCATCAAACAGACTGTCAAATTACAGTGGTAAGGTTAGGGAGAGGTGGGGGAAATAAGAGATCAACTGAAGGACTTATATGCATGTATATAAGAGTAACCAACGGATGCAAAACATTGGGGGGTGAGGGCATATATGGGAGTGGGGTGGGGGTCGGGGGCAATGATAAGATATGTACACATATAATACCTTAATAAAAATTTGAAAAAAAAAAAAAAAAAAAAGAAAGAAAGCTCTTTTTATCCATTTTTAATGACTTTAAGTATTACTCAACTCCATCAGAAGGATCAAGATCCAAGAAGAGTTTGAATTTTATATATGCTTCTTCAATTAACTTGATAACTGTGTTCATTTTGTTACATCTCTCTCTCTGACCTCTTTTATTGTGATGTTGTTGAGGTGATGAACTATGCCTTTTTCTTTATTATATCTCCAGTTCTTAGCATAACACAGATATACTAGTAGCACTTAAAAATGTCCAATGGTGGGTGGATGGATGGATGGATGGATGGATGGATGGATGGCTAAAGATTGGAGAAGTGGATATATGGGTGTATAAATGGATGGTTGGTTGGATTAATATCACAGTTTTTCATAGTTACAGTGAGATGTGCAATGGCCTAATGAGATAGATTCCTGTGACTGAGGATCTGAATGAGCACACCCTTCTTCTCCCCCAACTTTCCCTGTGTCTAGATAACCAGGCTTATACAAAAGTTTAATGAGGAGTATTAGGGAAAGGCTTCTCTATATCTCTAAGCTTTCCTAGGCTTAGAACCAACATTAACAATATTAGAAAAGGGAGAGTTCCAACCAAAACCATTTAATAAACACCAGCCCCAGGCATGGTCACAAATAGATAATGCAATCTTGGACTTCCAGGCAAATGTCTAGGTCAACATTGAAAAATGTTTTTGTTGATTGTTTTAAAGGCCTTTTATATAACTGTTTTCATTATTACTTCTACTAATAACTCTCATTAATTGTCCTATAATGTGTTCAGTATTTTATGCGTTCTTGTTTGCTCCTTATTTCAAGCCACTAGGTTCAATATTATTAGCACATTTTACAGATAAATAAACTGAAACTCGGGCAAATATATTACATGTGCAAGTCCAACAGCCACAAGTGGCATAGCCTGGACTTAAAAATAACTCTAAACCTCATGTTATTTCCACTATGTTTGGGCCTTTATTCTTCCTTTTCAAGTATGTTTAGCACATGTAACCACATGCTAGGAACTGTGCTAGAAATTATAAGCAACAGTAAAATATAGCTCTGTCTTTAGGGAGCATATGGTCCAGAATGAGAGAGAAGGAGCATGCACATAGGACAGCTCAAAGCAGACTGTGAAACAGGCTGACCAGCAGGAGAAAGCCCCACAGGGATCCAGGAAGAGTTAGAGTTCCTGAGGGAAACAGTATCTCGTCATGCTTGAAGAAAAGAATTTTATGAAAGAAATGTGGGGTGTTCTAGGCAGAATACACAGCATGAGGAAAATCAAGATAGAGCAAAGCATACACCAAGTAGCCCAGTTTGGATGAAGTATACAAGTGTACATTTTGAGTGAACTCTCTTTCACTCAATAGCTATGTACTCTTGGTTACGTAATTTTACTTCCCAGAGCCAAAGTTTTCTCATTTATAAAACCAGGAAAATAACACTTTCCTAAGAGTGAATAAGGAAAAAACAGGTTGAATGAGGGAAAAGTAGAGTGGTGCAGACACTCAATAAATACATGATTTTTTTAATTATATATTTTTATTGATTTCAGAGGGAAGGGAAAGCGATAGCGAGACAGGCACATCAATGATGAGAGAATCATTGTTCGTCTGCCTCCTGCATTCTTCACACTGGGCAATGAGCCTGCAACCCGGGCATGTGCACCTGACTGGGAATTAAATGGTGACCTCCTGGTTCATAGATTGGCATTCAACCACTGAGCAACACTGGCCAGGCAATACATGATGTTTTTTATTGGTGATACAGATTTAGAAGTTATCAACCAGCTGCAGTCTCACCCACATCTCCAAAATTTATGAACATGTTTGTTGTCACAATGCTTGGAAGGTTTTCCTGGCATTAGTAGATGAGCTCAGTGTAGCTAAGTGGTCTGTAATTCTTGGGACATTATGGTACAACAAAGAATGTTCCTCCCCAAAGGACTAATATTGTGTGCATTGAAAAAATATGGGAAAGAAAAATAGAACAAAAAGTTTGAGAAGTGAGATGATTCTAGACTAGAGCCCAGTTAGCTTTGAATATGAGATGATAGAGTTCACTCTGATAGACCAAGAGGAACCACTAAACTTAAGCAGGAAGTAACAACATCAATATTTTTGGAAGACTAATATAGCAGGGGATCTCAGGATAGACTGGAAGTGGAGGAGACTGGTGAAAATGTTATGAATTAGTAGACACTCACCATTGCCTCCACATGAAAAACTACAGGCTCAATAAATGTGTCAACTCCAGGGCCTTCTCTAACCCTCAAAAAGATTGTGGAAGATTAGGGGAAAGCACTACTTTTGGCATCTTATGCAAATTACAAAAAAGCTCCCCTTCCTCCAGTAAACACAGCCTGTGTCAGGGTGCAGGACTTGAATTTTAGCCTATTTACCTGTACACAGAGATACCTTTGCTTAGTGATGTTGATGGTATAAGAAGGGATGGAAAGGAAGGGCCAGATTCCAGAAGCATCACAAAGGAAAAGGTATAGAAATAGGTCATTGAATCTGGGAAAAAGAAAGAGTCAAAGCTAATGCCTCTGTTTGAAGCCTGGATAGCTTGTACAATGGTGGTGCCATTATTAGAAAGAGTTAAGTAAAAAAAAAATACTTTTGGAGATTATAAATTCCGTTTTAGACATTTTGAGATTAAAATGCCTTCTGGATAACAATAAAGAAATGTCTTAAGGACATTAATTACAATAGAGCAAGAAGATTGTGACTGAAGAGGAACATATCAGAATAGCTTTTTGCTGTAACAAGCATAAAACATTTTAATGGCTCAAACACAATGAAAGGTACTTTTTTTATTGTTGTTCATCAATCAGTCCAAGGTCAATTTTCCTGGGAAGAAAAAGACTCTCTTCCACAGGGTAAATCAGGAATCCAGGTACCCTGGGTCTTTTGACTTTGCCTTTCTCCTGTGATCCTTTATTATTATCTGCATCCATCCAGAAAAGGAGAGTGGAGAAAGCACACCCACTTCATAAAAACCTGGGTCCAGAAGTGACACACATATTACTTCTGCTTATATTGAATTATTGAGTCACACAGCCACATCCAACTGCAAGGGAGTCTGAGAAATGTAATCTACCATGTGTTCAGAAAAAGGGATGTGGATTTTTGGTGGATAGCCAGCTGTCTCTGCCACAGGGTAGACCCAGCCTTTCTCTCGCTAAGTATAAGATCTGTAAGGACAGAGATAACGTTGGTCTTTTCCATGCATTTCCATTACCTTGTATGGTGTCTGACAACTATCAAACGTACAGTATTTGTCAGATAAATAAATAGCTGAAGCAATGGTTGTGAAAAAAATCTCAAAAAGAGAAAGTATATAAAAGAAGGGAGAGAAAAGGATATTTAACAATAAAAAATATTATTTTGTTATTATTGTTGTTTCTACCATTTGTGGAGTGTCTATTACATACCTAACCTTCACAACAACCCTGCAAGGTTGTAGTTTTATTAACCACATTTTAATTATGATGGAACCTGTGCCTCTAAAATGTATACCACTAGAAAAGTTCAGACCCAGCATTTAGCCCTAGGTCTTCTGACTCCTCATTCCAAAACCTTTCTAGAACACCAACTTCTATTTAGTGGAGGCAAGACAAGGAACCTTGACTATTGTGTTGTAAAGGAGACAAATGTTTTGAGCACACATGGATGTGCCCTAACGGTAAGCCAGGTGACTTGCAGATTTAGCTTTCTTGGGTTACTTTGGGGCATAAGCAAAGCTGCCTGGGAAATCATGAGCCACTCCATATATAACCAGTATTGAATGTCATGCTTTGTTGCTTCATTCAGCAAGCCTTCCCAAGAGAACTCCCAGCTGTTGCTGCCGACCTTAGCTTGGCCGCTACCTTGCAGAAACTTTGGCTTTCCTGTTTCTGACTGAAACATTTACCATGTGATGGCCTATTACTTGTCTACCTTCTTCAGCAGTCACCTCTGCTGATGTCACATAAATGCCACTACCCCTCAACAGTGAGGAAGATGGGTTCCTCATCAACTTGGGCTTTTGCCCATACTTCTAAGGTTCACTAGATGATAATTCTAGGAACTTGCCTATTGATTTTATCTTCTAGAAGGCCCTTGAACCTCTCTACTTTCCTCTCTTTCCACCACAACTGCTCTAAATTCCCCTGGAACCATTTTAATAGGTTCTGATCTTTCCACATCCATTCTTATTCCCCTCTAATTTCTTATTCCCCTCTCTAATTTATCCTCCACAATATAGCAGGAGTGACTTTTTTAAATGTTCATATATGGTCTTGCCACCCCTTTGCTTAAAACACTTAGCAAGATTTTAGACCACGAAAGATCCAGACCCAGGCTATCTTGTGGGACACTTCTTTCCTCAACTTCTGTGTCCTGGACACACTGACCTTCTTTCAGGTTCTCACACATGCTGTCCTGGTTGTTCTTCACAAGGTTCTCCCCTATTGCTCAGGCTAAATGAAGTCTCTCAAAGCTCCCTATGTTTTTCTCACATAACACAGATCACACTCTGTGATTACATAGTTATGTGTGTGATTATTGGATTCATGTCTGTTTCCTCCCCTATTGTATCACCAGTAATAACACAATGCCAGTTGGCGCTCAAGAGGTATTTGTTGAATGAGGAAATAAATGAGTTGCCATTTCAGAAGACAGAATATGATTCCTTGGGAGAACAATCCATACCCTTTAGAACCCTTGGAAAAGGTTTTTCAAATTTGAATCACTTCATAGTATTGCTTCTTATTTGTTACTCAATGAGTAATTTTATTTTCAATAAAAATATTCTGTGGTTTAAAAGTTAATAAATTACTATTAATCACAGCAGGAACAAAAAATATTAAACTTCCTAGTATTTGTGATATTCTCTTCTGAGAATTTATACAACTTTGTATTTATTGGAAGAAGATGATCTTTTAATGTCCTTTGCTGCTCATCTAGATTTACAATATTTAAAAGTCTTTGTTCTTCAAGTTTTATTTTTCCTGTAAGGATTTTAAATCCAAAAGCTTAGTAAATGAAGTATATATACAGTTCATGAACATATTTTAAGACTTTTGGGAAACACTCAAAACAAAAGCTATTTTGAGGATTAGGAAATAGCTTGTCTGAATATTGCCAAGTGAATTTGGAATAACCTTTCTGTGGGATGCAATGAAAAAGAAAGGCAAGAACCTCAATATTCTCAGTTCAAGGTTACAAAGGAGTGTGAACAAAAAGTGTTTCTCATCCTGTTAACACTTGGACACACAAAACATAAAAACAGTGTCTTCTTTCATTTAAAAAATATTTTAAACACACACAGGAGAACCTTGACCTTTAGTTTCCCTGGAAGAACCCACATAAATTTTGACTTTTTTTTCTCCTTCCCAACTTCTTACTGTATATTTAATGAGCCTTGGATACATGGGCATTCCACTGTATACATACTAAGTGAGTTGACAGTGGGAGAGGAGGAAAGGGCCACCAGATGCTGTGTGTATAATGAGTAACGTCATTGTAATGGCAATGCTTCCATCAGCTACAAGCTAAAGAAGAAAGGAAAATGCTTCATTCATAACACATTAAATATAAATACCCTTTTTAAAAATGGGCAAAGATAGATGTGTGCTGGCAGAGTCAGATCAAACAGGGCAACAACAAATTTTTATGCAAAGATGACTACAGCTCTTAAGAATTAGTAACCTTATTCTAAAGGGCCTGTGTCTTGAATCATATGTTAAGAATTTCACAGTGGGAGGGGGTGGGGAAAAAACCTTCAGAGCCTCAAGAACAACTTTGTTTATGTGAAAACTGATAACTATTGTGAGGGTGTTGTATATAAAATAAGTGTATTGCATAAATAAAATAAGAATTTAATATAAAATAAAAATGTATTTGAGGAGTGATTGCATGCAGAAATAACTTATATCACAAACTGAACCCTAGAAACAAAGGAAATTTCAGTTTAAACCATTCATAGTGTGGCCAGTGCCCCTACTGGAGAAGTGAGGTATTGCATTTTCAGCCTGTTGGGCCTGGTCAATGCTTACCTACATGGAGAAGTAAAGATTTACCAGGCACTGGGCACTAGAGTCAAGGTATTTCCTAAAAATCAGTGCCTATATGGTGTAGTTGCAAATAGAAAAACTGACAGTGAAGACGAAATCCAAATAGTGTTTCTACTGGGTAAAAAGGAATTATTCTGTGAAAACAAGAGTCCTGTCTATGGCTGTCTTAGAGCTGACCAATCCATTCAGCTCTTTTTCCCCCAAAGATTGTCAAAGCCATTACTTAAAGCTTACCTCTTAACTAATAGGAAAGAACAGCCTAACAAGTGTAGTATTTGCACCCAAACCTCAAAGAGTCTCCTCTCTAGTTGGAGAGGAAATATAACTAATAATACAGGGTAGTATATAACTTCTTCATTGGTTTTAAAATCTGCAATTCTGCTGCTGCATGTATGAGCTAAAGTCATTTCCTTATTACATATAACCCCGATCTCTTTCTTTTTGTTTTGTTTTCTATTGAACAGTTTTTATTCCAAAGGACAAGTCCCTGTCCCCAACATATTACTTCATCAAATATTTCAGATATACATGACCAATTCTTTGTCTTCCCTATCACCAAGACTTATTGTAGACAAAGCAAGAAATAACACAGACTTGTTCTAATTACAGCTTAGCCAAATGAGTACATACTGTGTGGTGTCAGTACAAATCAACAGGCCACCCACCAAGAGAGTGAAAAAGAAGACACTGGTTCCTCCCACAGAGAACTGGACGAGCTTTCGATGGAAACCAGAGATAATTGTGTTTTGCCATTGGCAAGTGCAAATATTGCCTAGCACAGCAACACATGCCATAATATTTGGTAAGTATTACTGAAAGCATGATAGTAAAAAGAAAAATAGTGCTTTGACAGATGTATGCACAGTACCTCCCTCTATACTCCCTCCCCATATTCCTAAAGAAGTGATTCTGGGAAGAACTTAGTGGAGAGAAAAATACAGTTGCTTATGGATAAATGACTGAGCTTCTTGAACAAAGATTCAAAATACTTTCAAGTAAAAGGGTTGTGAAACTCTAAATGGATTTTAAAATATGAAAAACATAATACCTCTTTTCTACAACATACTAACACTCTAGATAGTTTTTCACTTAGCAAAATTCCTAGTTTTTAAGTATTTGTTTAAATTTTGCCAATTGGAAGCAAATAAAAACTTGCGGATGTGCAATAGATAAGTGATTCTCAAATGGGAGTTGGTTGGAAAATATCAGCATCTCAGATAATGGAGCTAGGAATGCGTGGCTTGGAAAACCTCCCCAAACTGACTCTACAACTCCCCCACCCTCATCCTCATTTAGAACTACTGTTTGAGCTGTTACTTAATCACATAAGATTGAATTGCTGTCAGAGATGTGGAAGACCAAGGCTAGAAACCTTGTGAATAAAAACAATGCCCCATGGAATGCAAGCTGGTACAGCCACTGGGAAAACATTAAATATTAAAAGAGAGGTTCCTCAAAATTTTAAAAATAGAACTACCATATGACCCAGCAATTTCATCCTCATTCTCAGTGAGTGCATGCCCTTGCTTCCTAGTTTAATGAGAAAAACAGAAGCAATCAGAAGTTCCACAAGTTCTCACTCCACCCACATCTACCCATATACCTCCTTCTGTATCCATGTATTTTTTTCCATCCTGTTCCTATAAATGAACTAACTATATGTGATCCTATGAAAGATCAATATCTCCATTTGTGTACCACATCCCATCCCTTCTCACTTTCTCTTCTGCCTCATCAAGAGTTTCCCTCCTTTTTAGATCATTCCCATCAGCTTACCAATAAGCTATTATTTCACCCATCTTATAATAGAAAAACCACAAAAACCCTTTGACTCCATTTCCCTCTTCAGTTATCATGTCTCTGCTACCTATTATAGGAAAATTGCTAGAAAGAGTTATCTATTCTTGCTGTCTTATTCTTTTCCTACCATTTTCTCATTTAAGAGACTCAAGCTTTTCTCCAGACCACTTCACCTTAGCTGCTCCTATCCAGGTCATCAATGACCTCCACATTGCTGTATCCCAAGGTCAATTCTCCGTCCTGATTGCACTTGACTTATCAACACCATAGGACACAGATATCCTTGAAATATTTTGTTCACTGTGCTTCCATGATACCAAGCCTCCTGGACTTCCTCTTACCTTAATGACTGCTTTCATTTGTTAGTTGTTGGAGTACTCCAGAGCTCAGTTCCTGGACTTCTTATCTATGTACTCACTCCCTTGGTAATTGTGTTCAGTCTCAGCTGATGATTCCCAAATGTATATCATTAGCCTGTCCCTCTTCCTTGAACTCCAGCCCTTTATATCCAACTAACTATTCGACAGCTCCACTTGGATGTCTAATAGTCATCTCAAAGTTCATTTAGAAAAATTGAACTCCTGGCTGCTCCATACACACCCTAAACCCGTGCTTCTGCAGATGGAGAATGACAGTTAATGCTAACTACATTTATATTAGTCAGGCTGAGCTGGCGGGTATGCTGCAGATGCTAAATAACGTGAGTTTTTACCAACTTCTAAAAACAAAAGCCTATTTCTTGCTGCATACCCTCTGTGTGTCTCCTGCAGTAATAATCCACACTGGCCTTGCTCTAGGAGCCAAACTGACAGAGAAGCCTTTAGCTAGAGCATTGCTGGTGTTGTGATGGAATAAAAAAATGACAGAGTGAACCAAATGCTGGCTCTTAAATCTTCTGCCTATATATTATTGATCAAGCAAGTCTCATGGCCTCCCACTCTCAGTAAAACAGAGGTGTGTTATATTCTCACAGGAAGAGACTCTTCATTGAAGAAAACTAGAGTATTTGATAAATAGTAAAACAATCTAGCCCACCAGTCTTCCAGTTACTCCAGCTAAAACTCTTGGCTCCTCTCTTTTCCTCAAATCAAATCCATCAATAATCAATAAACCACTTCTCAGTGCTATCACCCTGGCCCAAACCACCAGATTCCTGACTGGTCTCCCTGCTTCTACTCTTGCCCTCCTAGTCTATTCTCCATGTAGAATCCAAAAGTGATCATTTTAAAGTACAAGTCAGAGTCTGCCATGCTTCTGTTCAAAACTCTCAAATACCTCCCCAACTCACGAGTAAAAATCATGTAAAATCTAACTTGATCTCCATCCATCACCTCCCAGATTCCATAGCCTTTTTTTCCATCTATAGCTCATTCTCCTCCACAGAGATGAACTCTCTGCTATCTTCAAATTTACCAAGTACATTCCAACCTTAGAACCTTTGCACTTATAGTTTCCTCTTCCTGGGATGCAGTTTTCCCAGATATGTACATGGCTCCCTCCCTTATCTTCTTCAGGTGCTTACTCAAAAGTCACCTTCTCACTGAATCTTTACCTGGCCAATCTATTTAAAATTTCAACCATAACCCCTCACCATAGACAGCACTCCTTCTCTCCTTTACTTGTGTCAATAACATTCATACCTATGTAATTTTCTAATATATTTTTGTTTATTATCTCTCTCACTACACTAGAATATACACTTCTTGACTGAACAAATTTTTGTCTATTTTATTTATTACTGTAGGACAAAAACCATAGAAAACTTTGAGGAACTCAAACATTAGAAAGATTGTTACTTAAAGATGTGGAGAAAAATAGGGTAAACTTAAACAAATATTGTACATTCACACAAGCTCAAGAGGCCTGCTGAGTTATTTGTCTCAAATTAGAGGAAATAAAAAGAATCTGAGAGGGAAATAACACTAAAAATAAAACCATGAAAAGTGTTATTTGTAAAGCTACTAGTCTATACTTATAATAGGGTGATATGCAAATTGGTCGGGATGCCATCATGTAACAACTGAACAGCAGGAGGGTGGGGCAGTGAGCTCTGAATGGCAGAGAGCTACAGGAGGGCAGGGCAGTGGGTGGAGAGCTACAGGAGAATAGTAAGCTACGTGCGGCGGAGAGCTACGAGCAGTGGTGGGTGGGGTGGCCAGCTTAGGCAAGCAGCAGCAAGCTACTCACACACAGATTTGTGCACAGGGCCACTAGTATAGTATTAATAATCAAGGCAAAACTGTGAAGTTGCCTACTGATTTATTACAGACTGGTTAACTTAAATACAAATTTGAAAGTGTATATATTTTAATTTTTTATCTCCACCTAAGCAAAAAAGTAGTAGACCATTTCATAAATAGCTGATAGAAAATCAAAATTCACTTCACCTCTGACTCCATATTAAAAGGAAAGCCTTTCAGCTGGATTAATTACCATATCCCAGACATTGCCCTAATGTAGTTTCTCAGACTTGACATTTGGAGCTGAGTAATTCTTTGTTGTAGGAGACTGCCCTTTGCATTACAGGACATGGAGCAGCATCCCTGGCTTCTACTCATCAGATGCCAGTAGCACCTCCTCAGTTGTGACCATAAAAAATGTCTCTAGACACGGCCAGATAGCCCCAGGGCAGGAGGGAGTGGTGGAACTGGAGAGGCATATTGCTCCCAATTAGAACACTGTCCTACAGTATGAAAATGTCTGTAAGGTTAGCACTCTTGTGTGGCTTCAAGCTGTGACCATAAATACATTGTGGGATTATTGTAGAAATACAATATTGAAGTAGGACGCAGACCCTACATGTATGATTTAGACTTAGAGGAACACTGGAAAGGCTCCCTTTGAAAAAAAGCATCTCTGATTTTTTTCCCCTAGCATTACTTTGGTTTGGCATTCTAGAAAGATGTTACCTGCAAGGTAGATTTCAGTATCAAGCTCTTTTGGTCATTAATGCCTTAATGATAGTCTAGAAACAGAATTCAGAACCAGGAGAAAGACAAAGAAAAAAAGTTTTAACAGGGAGAAAGAAAGAAAAGTCCAGAAAAGACTTTGCAGTGGGGATCCCTGTTTATTTAAGGAACTACATGAAGTCTTTGCCATGATGCAACATGGAAATGGACCACTGAGGGAAAATTCCACTTGTCTACAATTTAGTTAGAATTGGTTGTGCACAGTAATATCAACTGATGAAATAATCAACTAAAAATAATGACAGTTTTTATCCAATATTAAATAATTAACTTTACCAGTAACCATAGTTTATGTTAATATGGTTTAAATTTAAAATAATTAAAAATGAAATTATTAAAACTAACAGGAACTAGGACATATGAGCTTTAGTCAAGTCTAAAATCCTTTATAAATCTATTTTTATTTTTTTATTTTTTTTTTTAAATATATTTTATTGGTATTTCACAGAGAGGAAGGGAGAGGGATAGAGAGCTAGAAACATCGATGAGAGAGAAACATCGATCAGCTGCCTCCTGCACACCTCCCACTGAGGATGTGCCCGCAACCAAGATACATGCCCTTGACCGGAATCGAACCCGGGACCTTCCAGTCCGCAGGCCGACGCTCTATCCACTGAGCCAAACCGGTTTCGGCATAAATCTATTTTTAAAAGAATTCAAGTATTAAAACTTTTTAAATAATAAAAAAAGCCTTTTATGATTGAAAAATTTTTTTTCTGGCAATTGTTAAATTTGCTAATTTAATGTTTAAAAAAAAAGGTAGGAAATAGCATTATGGAAGAGAGAAACCCTTACTATGTGAGCAAAACAATCAGCAATGCTGGCTTAATTCTTTTGAGCCAAAAAAGATTTTGTTATACAGATAATTTAAAACATTTTATGATTATAAATAAATATGCTTTCAACTACTTATAAAAAAGGTATATTATCAAATCACTTATACTCTATATTTCTTTATCTCCAATCAAGACATTCCAGCATTGAAATATTGATGGTTCTCATTTAATCCATTTTTTAATTATACATAGTAATTAGGGAAGCTAGCATAAATAGGTATAAGTTTACATATCATTAGAAGCTTTATTCCAGTTTGTGGAGTAATTTAAATCTTGTCAACTTCATCTGTCTTTGTAGTGAAGCTATATTCAAGGAACAAAATAGATTGACTTGAGTTTCATTTTCTATCCTTATCCTGAAAAATAAAAATACACAAATAAATTACATGACCAAAAGTAAGAAGTTAGTGGAAATATTTTAAAATACATTGATCTCTTATGTCCACAAATTGGGTAACTATTCTCTAATATTATGTACTAGTAACAATTATATGTATTTTAAATATTCTGTCTGACATAAATATAAATTAACAAACCCAAAATGATGTACTTTCATTTGCTTCAAAAACTCTTGAAATATGCTTTTGTTTCATATGTGGCACTTTTACATGTTAACATTTTATACTGTGATTTAAAAAATGATTTTTCACCAGAAAAAAAAATAACCTATCCGTCCGTAGTATGAATGGAAGTTTTGAGTTTAAGAAGCAAACTCTGAACACAGCCCAATAGAGGATCCTTATTTGTCTGCCAAAGCTGATTTTTAAAGAAACTGTGTTAAGAAATAGAGCAGAGAGAAACATGCAGGCACTTCTTGCCAAATTGCTTGCAAATGTGCATATTCTTGAGTGATTTTTAAAGCCTCGGCTTTTATTTAGTTGTATTTCCAACTGTTTAGTTTAATCTTTATTGACTTGTGTATAATTCTCAGGAGCAGGACTGTATCTGTGACTTGAGAGAAGTTTCCTGGTGTGCTAAAATGGACGGTTTAATTTCCTTTGCTGATTCTTGTGTCTGGTTCGGGGCCTGGAAGTTTGCAAGGCCCCAAATAGTCATCTGGAATACTGTACCAAGAGGAATGAGTTACATTTCCTAGATATGTGTCCAATTTGAATCATAGAAAGAGCTGTTTTTGTTGTATTTGAGGTAGCACTAGTTAATTCTATTGTTTGTCACTAGAGTTAAAAACCAAGAGCTCTGCCCAGCTGGTGTGGCTCAGTTGATTCAGTGTTGGCCCATGCACCAGGAGTTTGTCAGTTCCATTCAGGTTGCAGGCTTGATCCCCAGTAGGGAGTGTGCAAGAGGCAGCCAATCAATGTCTCTCTCATCAATGTTTCTATCTCTCTCTGCCTCTCCCTTCCCCTCTCTGAAGTCAATTACAAAAACACACACATTTAAAATAAAAAATAAACTAAGAGCTTTGTGAAAGAAACGTGGGCCAAAGAAACCACGAGGTACCTGGCTCCGTGCAAATAAAGTTAAGAGGATACTGTGATTAGCTGAGATCGCAGGGCTAAGGTAGTTTTTATGGCCCAGTGACAAAATGTTCAAGATCAAAATATCTCAATTTGAATGATCAATACATACATTCATGCCCAACAAAACAAATAATCTTATGCTGTGTTCCTTACCTCAGTTAATATCACAAACCCAAGCCACATCATCTTCAGTTCTAGCCCCTACACCGCTGCAGTCACTAGTTACAAAGTCTTGTAGATCATGCCTCAAAATGTTTGTCAAGTAAACCCTCCCCTCTCCATTTTTCCAACCACCAGTCATGAGTTCCAGCCTACACTCTTGTTTCAATAGCCCATTTACTGCTCCTTGAGTAGAGACTTTGTTACTTTTATTCCTCCTTCAGGGCTGTCGCACCCTTTACTTCCAGCAAAATAATCCCTCTCTTTTTAACATCCCCCCAGTATTATGTTGGTATTGATACCACAGTATTACTACATGCATTATAATTAGAGGAATTTGTTTCTCTCCTATTAGACAATGCTTCTTATCTCATTCAGCTTTTGATATCCAGCCCTTGTATCAGTGTCCAGCATCTGGTTAATGCTCAATAACTTATTTTAGTTTAAATAAAGTGACCATAGAGCAACTAAAAAATACTCAAATTTTGAGGTAAATTTACTCATTGATAGCTTACATAGGATTTCGTTTGGTTTCAGCATTTTTTTTTTTACAACCCTTATACATGCTTTTCAATATCCTCAGAGACTAGGGATCAATTCATGTTTGAAGAAATTTATGGAAGAAAATGAGTCAAACTCTCATGTTAGCAGGTGTACTGAATAAACCATCAGCTCCCTGATCCTAAACAGTGTGTAGTTCTTGGGATCCCTGTTCCTTATGCCTGTATTGTCTGAGAATCCGAATGAGTGCTGGTCACAGGAAACACAGCACTCAGTGTCTGAGCAGAGTCAAAAAGAAAATTTGAAAAGAGGAAAAATTAATATCTTTCACTTCCTGAATGCTAAACCTGCTCTTATTTTATAGACTTTTATTTCCCTAAATAGAAAAGCTTCCATATTCCATATACATTAACATATTTTAAGAAATATCAATTGGTGAGAACTATATTTATATTTTTCTTTCCCTCAACATGATAAAGAGTATTTAAGTACCTCTCTATGGATTCTTTTCTAAGTGCTACACATAAAAGATTAAGAAACAAAAAAATCCCCCTGGCCGGTATGGCTCAGTTGGTTGGGCATCATCCTGTGCACTTGAAGTTTTCAGGTTTGATTCCTGGTCAGGACACATGCTCTCTCACATAGATCTCTCTCTCTCTGTCTCTCTCTCTTTCTCTCCTTCTTCTTTCCTCTCTCTCTAAAAATCAATTTAAAAACTTTAAAAAAAGAAACCACAAAAATCATTTAAGTATTTATAGTTTCTATAAATAATAGTAATATATAAGTTCTAATACTGTTTATTATATATTTACTCAATTAAACATTAATTACTAAAGCCCTTTTAGTTAAGAATTCTTTTTAGGCTCATTTTAAAAATGAAGAAAATTAAGAAACATAAAAGGTGGATAATTTGAGCATAGTTACCTAGCTAGGAAGTGGCAGAGCCTGGAATCAAATATACAAAATGTACAAATACATTTTGAATAGGGAGTAAAAAAATACTTGTAAATATTTTAGAAGTCTTAGAAATTACAAGTTTAGATACCATGAGATTTAAAAAACAAAAATAACCACAAGCTTTTTAATTAACACAGGAAAGAAAGAGGTGGGTCTTCAATACATTAACATTTAAATCTCAGTTTGGGGAGACACTGCGTTTTCATCCATGCTGGGGTCCCTTTCCCATTAGCCATGAAGCCTGAGCATCCCCTTGCTTTCTCTTAGGCCCTCAAGTGAGAACTGAGTTATGACTGGTTGTCTTAGGAAGAAAATGACTCTTACAGGACGTAAGATGGGGTGGGGTGGGGGTGGCTAAGGAGAGGCCTGACATGTAGCTTGTAAAGAGCAGCAGCTGTGGCCTGTTTTTACTAATATCTGACATGTTTCTTTGGCCACTCGCCAAATTGAGCTGTACCCAGCACTTCTCCCATCCTTCCTGTGCCTCCAGGATCCTTTGTAACTGCTACTTGAGACTCCAGTCCACTCCAAATCAATCCCCTTGGTTCCTTCCTCCCCTTAATGTGCAGGCATCCCACCCTAATTAATTAACCCAACACCAACTTCACCCAGGACCTTCCCACACTTTGCCCCTCATGCAGCCCAGAAACATCAGCACATTCCTTACTTCATCACTTGTCAACTCCCTTTCTGTTAAAGACCAGTGTCCCCTTTCCCTGACCTGGCCTCTGATTTGATCTCACTTTAAAGTATCCCACTTTAAAAGACAGTAACAAATGCTGCCTTTTTCCTGTTTGCTTTGTTTATTCACATTCACCCTTCCTATTGTAATTAAAGACCAACCGACTGAAAGAAGGAGCCCAGGAAGATACTATGTGCATGTGATATGTGGATAAACTCAGCCCTGGATTTGTAATGAAGCCTCACTTTGCCTATTACTAAATGTGTGAACTTGGGTGAGTTTCTTCAGCTCTTGTCATTCATTCAGCTATTTATAGAGCACCCATTACTATGCGAGGGTTCTGTTCTAAATGCTAGTGCTGCAATTTAAAATAAAAATAGCTGCCTTTGGTGATGCTTATATTTTAGGGCGGGGTGATGGTCATTAACAAATAGATAAATTTTAAAATATGCATAGATATCCAAGAAAAATATAAATGATAAAGTAAGAAGGATAGGAAGTGTTGAAATTGGGGTGGGAGGAAAGGTGGCAACTTGGAATTGGATAATCAGAAGCACCAGATGTGATGACTGACTACACCTAAGAAGGTGAGAGAGTGAACCATGTGATATCCGAGACAGGGCCTTTGCCTGGAGTGATGAAGGACCAGCAGAGAGACAGCTAAAGCTGGAGGAGAACTGGCAAGTGGTAGGAGGTAATGTCAGAGTGACAGGGATACCAGAACATCAGGGGCCTAGTATGTGAGAACAGGGACTTTGGATTTTTCTATGACTGAAATGGGAAGTCACTACAGAGTATTGACTAAAAGAGTGACATGATTTGACTTACCTCTAAAAAAAACTGGTGTCAGATGGGTACTAGATTTATCGGGGTGATCACTTAGTAAGTTATATAACTGTCTAATCACTGTATTGTACAGCTGAAACTAATATAATATTGTACATCAACTGTAATTGAAAACTTAAAAAAAAACTCTCAACCAATTTCTCTGTAAAATGAGAAAATTAAGAACAGTTAAGACCAGATTGCCAGCTCAAACCCCAGTGTCACCACTTACTAACGGTGTGACTTTAAGCTCATTACTTAACCTTTCTAAGCTTCAGTTTTCTCAGTTTAATTGATGGTAGATTCTATTTTGTGAGGTTATTATGAAAAATTGATAGGAGTTTCTATTTTGTAAGGTTATTATGAAAAATAAATTAAATGTCGTTAAGGTGCTTACCACAGAGCCTAACTCATGGGAAGATCCAGTACTTGCTAATATTCTAGTAAGAATCAGTGACAATGAGATGCGCTGCTCAGTGCAGTGAGCACTCACATGTTATCTTAGCATTATCAACCACTTACCCATGGCTGTTTTGAAATAACTTCATACATTTTCAAATTTTAGAGTATCACCTTAAATAAGAGCGTGCCAAAAGTTCATGGATAATTTTCAGATGGTTCAGAGGACTGACGGAACTGATTGAGTGTGCCCGGGCAGGTGTGGCTCAGTTGGTTGGACATCCTCTGGAGCAGGGGTCCTCACACTTTTTAAACAGGGGGCCAGTTCACGGTCCCTCAGACCGTTGGAGGGCCGGGCTATAGTTTTTAAAAAAAACTATGAACAAATTCCTATGCGCACTGCGGGCCCGGGACGAGTCGGCTGCTAAGCAGGACAGGCAGCGGCACCCGGCGGGCCGGATAAATGTCCTCGGCGGGCCGCATGTGGCCCGCGGGCCGTAGTTTGAGCGCCCCTCCACTGGAGCATAAAAAGGTGGCGGTTCCATTCCCAGTCAGGACACATGCCTGGGTTTCAGGCTCAATCTCTCACATCAATGTTTCTCTCTCACACACACATTTTCTCTACCTCTCTCTCTCATAAATAAATAAATAAAATTTTAATAAAGAATTAATTGAGTGCAACTTTGTGCAAAGCACTCTCCGAGGCACTAGAAAGCCATATGTACTCAGGTGAAAAAGAATATAGAGAGATAGAGAGACCTTTGTCTTATCTTACATATATATCGTAAATATATATATACAATTTTTAAAGAAGGAGAGTTAGTTGAGACACAAGTTTCTATGTTTGCTGACCCCTGCTATATGGAAAAATAAGAACTGGTCTCCCGAAAGAAAAAAATTGTGCATTGTCAACTCCCTGATCACGTTACCACATCTGGAACCTACTCATCCATTTTAGTGATTCCACACCTTTGGCTACGTTGGGGTTTTGGAGACCTAGTGGTTCTTCACAGTCCTGCTTCATTACCCAAAAGTTATGTAGCTCATGCCTCATTTCTTTCCTGGAACCTGGGCCACCTCATTCTGAGGGGGTGGATCTTGTCTTCCCCTCCCTTGCCCACCACACACACACACACACACACACACACACACACACATACACATCCCATACTCCTCAACAAACACATATACTCAAAGCATAGGTCTCTTTGGAAGCTCAACCATATCTCCTAATGTGGTTTTATGTGGTTTTAACTGATAAGAAAGATTAATGTAGAAGTCTGCAGTAGAGTGAGTCCTGGTTCTTTCCTGCCTTTCACAGATCACTTTCTCAAAGGGCAGGCAAAATTTCATGTTTTTATTCTTATTTTACCTAATAAAATAAACAAGGATCTCTTCATAAAATGAGGTAGGAAATTAGCCTTGTCTATTGTTGCTCTTTTTTTAAATATTCAGCACTGAGCCAGGTATACTTTTAAAGGAGATAAAAAAAAAAAATTAGGATGTCTTTTACATATAATTTAGAATAAAAATAAGGTTAAACTCTAAATATGGTTTTATTTTTCAAGCAATACAAAAGTTGCAGTATGATGACATTAAAACAGCATCTTGTTAGACTTCTGATTCTCTATTATTCATTTTCTCCCTTCTTAGCCTACTTATTGTGGTGCCCTGCTCAGCTGGTACCCTGAGGAGGAAGCCAGCCCCAATGCTAAGCAAAGCCAGCGCTCTAGAATGCTCCCTTGCTGACTTTTCCCCTAGTAGTCATCAGCTATGCTAAAGCTCAGTTATACTTTGTTGCTTTATTTTAATGGTAGCCATCAAACCATCAAAAGAGGTAGTAAAGGCAGGATGAAGTCACATTCAATCCTTTATGAAACAGAGATGCATGATTAGAATAATAAAATGCAAAACACCAAGAAATTGGGTGTGCCTTTTTTTGGGAAGGGCAGATAGAAATCTTAATTTTAGGGGCACTTTACTCCTAGATATGTTGTCTTTTGTTTACGCAGAGGCTTGACCTTGCTTGCAGGGACAAGTAATGGGGGTGGTGGGGTGGGGGGCGGGGGGGGAGGGACGATGAAAACATGTAAGACAAGCATCTCAGCCATCTTTATCCGCCCAGCTGATTTAAGAACAGTTGAGGAGAAAATGTGGCCTCTTTAGGTCTCATGTAAGGATGAGTTGGCTTCATTTTCCCTAGTACCCTCCCAGCCTGTGAGGTGCCAGGAGGAAGAATAAAGTGATGGCTTAAAGTGATGGCTTTCACGTGACAATTTATGGCTTCTCCTTGCCTTCTGGCTTAATATCTCTTTTTCACAAGTATTCAGGAGTACTTGCTTTCTTTTTAATTTATCGGATGACATTAGTTAATAACATTATGCAGGTTTCAGGTGTACACTTCTCTATGTGTGGAATCTAATGAGCAAAATAAGCGAACACAGGAAGTGCGAGTTCTTGTTTTAATTTCCTCTCTTGCAGGCAAGCTGTCTCTTGGAGTTCGCCCTCTCGCTCTTCTCCTACAGATGGCGCCATGTCCACGGTTCTCACCGTGAGCACCTGGGCTAGGGGTGGGGTGTAGGCAGGGAAGGGGCTGTCTTGTATCTGTGCCAGGCGCCTTTGTGCTGCCTCTGGCCCCTTGTGCCCTGACATCACTGGCCCATCCTCTGTCAAGTCGGGGCTCAGTGGGGGCTCCCTGCCTCTGCCCTCCTGGTGCCCCGTGAAGGTCCCACACGCTCCATAAGAGCGCCTCTCACTGCGTGGAAACCCTCAGTCCACACCTCCCTGACCTGATTTGCTGCCCCGGAGAAAGGTAGGGACACAGGTCTCCTATTCCCTTGCTCCCTTTATACTCTTTCCTCCCAGGATGGAAGGGACCAGTTTTCCCCTTCTTGCCACAATCTGACCTTTCCCCCTTCTGAGTGGGGTTAGCCAGCCTCTTTCTTGGATCTGTTAAGCAGGGAGAGAAATGTGACTGGGCAATAAAGAAACATTAACTGGGAAGTATTTCCAAAACACTGCCGTTGTTTGCGTACGTAGAGTACTGATTACCTGCATATGTGGGCGGTTATGGGCCTTTCTCCTGCACTCAGCTCGGGAGCACCTTCAGAACAGGGATTCTTGTAGTCTGTCTTTGGATCCTCAAAAGGTACAGCACAGCCCGGAACTTGGCACAGTCATTTTATGATGGATAAACAAGGATCTAGGTCAAGATTTGGGTGAGAGTTTTCATCTTTGTGTTCTTACTTTTGTTTGAATTTGACCCTATAATAGAAAAGTGCAGCAAAGTTATTCTGCTGACAGTCTATAATATAAGCCCATACCTACATACATTAGTAATAGCAGGCTAGATCACCTATGTCTTGATTTATCAGCAACATGGGGAGCATTTTTGCTTTTTAAAAGCTAAAGCATTCCAGAGAAATTTGTCAAAATTATTATTATAGCACCCTAATATCTTTTTTTTCTTCTTAATGCAGTGGACATTCATTGTCTTAACATTCTGAAAGCTGGATGTGTGAAATCAAGGTACTGGCAGGGCTTAGGTCAGAATCAAGGTCCGAAGGCCTAGGGAAGGATTCTTCCTTGCCACCTCAAGCTTCTGGTAATTGCCAGCAATCCTTACCATTCCTAGGCTTGTGACTTCATAACTCCAATCTGACTCCATGGTCACATGGCCATCTTCCCTTTTTGTCTCTGTCTAACTTTCTTTAGTTTTATGAAGACATCAGTCTTTGGATTAGGCCCACCCTTATCCAGTACAACCTTATCTGAAACTTGAGTACACCTACTAAGAACCTATTTTCAAATAAGGTAACATTTACAGATTCTGGATAGACATGAATTTGGGGAAACATGATTCAACTCAGTTTGACAATTGTATTTGGGGATTTTGACACTCCAGTCTCGGTAACTGACAGGATGACTAGACTAAAATAGTAAGTATGTATCAACCAACTTGACATACATAGAACACTATAACTAACAATGGCAGAATGCACAATCTTTCAAGTGCGACTAAAACATTCATCAAAGTAGGCTATCTAAAAACCAAGTGATGATCAATCCCAAAGGACTGAAATTTTTCACAGTATGATTTTTAACAAAACAAAAAAAATGGAATTAAAAATAAAACAATAACAAAGACAAATATAACCTCCAAATATCTGAAAGTTATAACCTACTCTAAATAAAACATTTCTAAGTAATTTTGGAATTATACAACAGGCTTCTAAATTTCTTTTGTGTTTAAAGAAGGAATTATAAGGAAAATTCGAAATGTTTTAAACTGAATGCTACGAAAAACATAAAAGATATAACATCCATTTTTTTATAAACTTCTATAGAAATTTGGCATCTCATGAACATTTAAAATACACGACTAGGGATGAGGAATGTGAAAGGGATGAAGGTAAGATGCTTTCACCAGCAGCAGTTAGGTAAACTGCCTTTATGTCAATATTTGTTTTTACATATGCTTTTATTTTATTAAAATATTGATTCCTAAAAGTAAACACATCTACCTGCATCCTATGGTCTTAAACACCCCCTTAGACAGAAACAACCAAGATTTTTGTGCTCTTAACTATTGGGGAGATTTTAAAATAAGTTTTTAAAAAAACTAAATATCTATCTATCTATATAAAAGCCTAAATGACCATTACGACCGAATGACCAGCCAGTAGCTACGACACGCACTGACCACCAGGGGGCAGACGCTCAACACAGGAGCTGCCCCCTGGTGGTCAATGCACTCCCACAGCCAACCTCCTGCAGCTGGCCAACCTCCCACAGTCCCTGGCTGGCCCCGATCGGCCCCGATCAGGACTGGGCAAGACAGCCCCAATCAGCCTGGAGGGACCCCACCCATGCACGAATTCATGCACCGGGCCTCTAGTATATGATATATATATTATATAGCATATATGTGCATACATACATATTCTACATCATATATAAAATACACCCATTTGTTGCAGGGGTTTCTAGCCTGTGATCTCTAAGCCTAGATGTATGTTGAGCCTTGCTGAATATTCAAATTTTGCAAATGTTTCTCTTTGGAGAGGGATCTACAGCTTTCATTGGCTTCTTAGAGAAATTCATGAACCTAAAATTCTAAAACACAATTTTAGAGATTAAAATGTATTTCAATGCTATTCTTTACTCTCCATATTCTCTTCCTTCTAGTGACCTGTTAGGGTTTTATTCTGTTATTGATGTTTTGGATGTTCAAGTAGGGAACATTGCAAAACACTGAGATTAATCCTTATAATGCAAAGAATGACCAGATGTGATAACATAACACAGTCCTGTTTAAGACTCTTGACTTGTTTAAAATTTAAGTAGCATTACATCTCTTTACAGAACTTAGAATAAGCATGGAAACAGCTTTTATGGTGTCTATGAGGCCAAAAAATAAATGCAACTCTGCACATTTTTTATTTGAAAGCATTCATAAATGACATGCAAGGCATAAACTTTGGCCAAAAGCCACAGCTAAGCATTGTGTTAAATACTCACATGCACAAAGCCACTGTATTTTTCAATCCAAAACGATTTAGGAATCAGTTCTTCATTTCCTAATTATTAAATTAGGAATAAAACAATATATATAAAGTAATGTGTTTAACTATTGCCTTTCAGTTAAATAGGCATGACAACTTTTGAAAATCCAGACAAGATTGATCTGGACTGAAGAGGATTCTCCTACTTAGATTAACAAGAAAAGTGTGCTAGAAGGAAGCTTGGTGAGATGCTGAGAAGTGAAATTAATGAAATAGATGTGGACTAGGAGAAATGATTCTACACACATGTTCTGATTGCTTCTGCTCAGATTAATGTTTTCCTGCAAATAAAACTGGTTATCATCGAGTTCAGGTCAAAGAAAGCAGCTATCAGGATGAATCTACCATAAGCGAGGCATTTTGTCATTCAGAACCAAGATATGAGAGTTATTACAGAAAAAAAAACAATGAGCAAAGACACTGGAATCTCTAACTACAGCACATGTCAAAGTTTCAACCTGTGTGACAATGGATAATGAAACCTCGAAACAAATTCAAATTTTAATGTACTTAAGATGTAAGTGTCAGCATTATAGAGCACAGAAAAAAACATGTACTTTATTTAACATCTCATCCTATATAATAAAAAGCTAATATGCAAATAGACCAAACAGCAGAACAACTGAACAACTGGTCGCTATGACGTGCACTGACCACAGGGGGTGTATGCAGAACATGGCAGGCGTTGGCCACTGCAGGATGGTGGATCAGGTGAGCAGGGGCGCAAGACCAAGGTGGGGCACCAGTCACTGTCATCAGGGCAAGCTTCTGGTGGTTACTGAGAATTCTTTGCTCCATACTGCAGTCCTGCCCAGCACTCACACCTGCTGTAGGCACCAGCCCCACTCGCACTCGCAGCCAGCACCAGAGCTGCCACTTGCACCCACTGCTGGTGCCCGGCGCCAGTCCCAATCACTCGGCGCCATCAGTGGGTGCGAGTGGCGGCTGCCGGCCCTGATCACCCCTGAGGGTTTTTCCACCTTCCCCTGCTCCTGAGGGATGATTGGGGCAGCAGCCGCTGCTCACACCTGCTGACAGCACTGGCCCCACTTGCACCCTCTGCTGGCACTGGCCCTAATCGCTCCACACTGTCAGTGGGTGCGAGCGGGGGCCAATGCCATCAGTGCGTGGGAGTGGTGATGGTGGAAGCAGGGCTGCCGACAGACAGGGGACCAGGGGCCATGGCGGGGGTGTGGAGGATGGGCTAAGACCTGCCTCTGCCTACTGGAGCCTCACAGCCCAGAGTTCCTTTCAAGGTGCACAAATTCGTGCACTGAGCCCCTAGTTTAATTATATATGGCCTCCTCTGTCTTTGAATAAAATGTTCTGCCACTCACCCTTAATTAGGATGCTAACATTTGTCTTGGATCCACTTCCATCTTGAAAAGATTTAATGAGATGTACATGAGTAGGTTTCTCTAACAAATCTTGATAATTTGCTTTCAGAAGAACCACTAGTAGTTAATTTATTAATAACTGTAAAAATGAGCATAATTGGAAGATTTATGAATCTGGGAAATAAGACCCTTAAAAGGCAGTGTCACTATCTCCTGCTGCCTAAAATTTGTCTCTAATTTTAGGAACACCCAATGGGCAATATCACCACCTCTGATGCTTTCTCTTCCCTGACCATCCATTCATCATAGAATTAAATCCACACTCTAAATACCACCGCACTCACCCACAAAAAGCCACACTCTTAAGCTGTGTTTTCTAACTTAGTTTGATTCTAAGTACTTCAAACTGTAGTTTGTGTCTATTTGCTTTTTTTTTTACTCCCCAGTAGTGATTCCCAGATGACAGAAGTACGAGGAGGAAAACAGGCATTCTGAGAAATAGTGGTTGGCAATCCTAATTATTACCCATGAGGAATCACACACTCACACTATCACTATTTCTGACCAGTACACAGAAGTTGTAAACTCATAGGTCTACAGGGCCAGGTGGTTTCTATGGAGAATAAAAAGTGTGTGGCCCTCATAAAATGGGCAATCGCTATTCCAATTCATCAACTTATGAAAAGAACACTAAGTGTAGCTTTTCAAAGTTATTTTCAAGACAACCTAGATATCTGACTTTTATGTGAATACTCCTGATTGATCATGCGTACACTAACTCCAAATTTTTAAACTATTGTGTAAGCCTGCAGGCCTGACATGGCAGCAAACATTTCACAAATATGTGACCTCTGGAATAAGACTTCTCCAAACCATCAGCGGCCATGTGGCCATGTGAACTTGGAAGAGTGACTTCATCTGCAGGATGGATAAGAAGGCTGCCTTAGCAACGAACTCTGGGGTCCTTTGTAGGGTGCACACTCATGGATTCTGAATTATAATCACCTTCTCCACAACCAGTACCAGCACTCAGACAAGACGAGGGCTCCTGACACAACTAATGAATAAATAATCAAGTTTACCTTAATATATCATCCAATGCACTAGTTTTCTGTACAACACTGGTTTTTTAAATTTAATGTAAAAAAATTTTGCCCTTCTAACTATAAAATAAACTAAAATTTACTTTAGAAAAATTATTAAATACAGATAAACAAAGGGAAATCTCTTTAAACCATTCACAGTCTCACTACTACCTTGATATAGATCTTTTGAGAATCTATGTGTATATATTTTTGAGAAAAATGACATCATACCAAATGCATTTTTGTAGCTTTCCTTTTTTACTTAATATATTTATTCAAAAAATACTGATTTTTTAAAGAAGTATAATAAGATTAATTGTAATTCACTTTATATAACACTAGAGGCCTGGTGCATGGATTCATGCACCTGTGGGGTCCCTCAGCCTGGCCTGCACCCTCTCGAGATCCGGGACCCCTCGGGGGATGTCGGACTGCCAAGGGATGAAGTAGTGCGAGAAGCCGCAGCTGACCGGGGAGGAGCCAAAGCCCGGGCGGGCTCTGCGCATGGCTCCTGCTCATCCCAGCCCCGGCCCGAGGCACCTGCTCCACCACCACTCAGTAGCGCTGCTGCAGAGTCAGGAGAGGCTCACGCTGCCACAGCTGCACTTGCCAGCCGTGAGCCTGGTGTCTGGTGCCCATCGGTCAGCTGAGCAGTGCTCCTTCTATGGGAGCGTACTGACCACCAGGGGTCAGCTCCTGCATTTAGCATCTGCCCCCTGGTGGTCAGTGTGCATCTTAGCAACTGGTCAAATGGTCAACTGGTCAAGAGGTCAACTGGTCGCTTAGGGTTTTATATATATATATATATAGATAAGCATGAATACATATCCAATTTGTCAGGAGTACAGTGTTGAGCATCAAAGAAACAAAATAAAACAAATGTAAAAACCTTTTCTTCTCAAAACACAGCTTTTCTCAAATCACCCACTAATTTAAATATAAAATTTTCAAAATGTTAAGAAATTTATGAGTGTAATTCTCTAATAATAAAGGCTTAGAAATCTAAAGTGAAAATAGAACAAAATACATTCATTATATCATAAGGGATATTGTTTAGATATAATAACAAAATATTAGAGAATATAAGTTGCTACTCTGAATAATGAATCTGGAGAGAATGAGGATGAAAAGTCAGGAGGGTCACCACACCAACTCTGAAAAGTCTATAACGCATTTGTGATGAGAACAAGAAAAAATAAATATTGTTCATATGCATTAGTATACAATAAGTGTATTTATCGTATTTTAATATAGTAAAATATGTTAATAATATAAATAAAATGACATTTTGAAGTCTCTTCTTTATTAATTAGCTTAGTAATTAAAATTAATATAACATTTTTAAAAATTAATTTGGGATTCAGCAGTGATACAAATTTCTGTTCACATTTTCCTAGAATATGTAATTAGCAAAATAAATGGCCAACAGACTAAGTCAGAGCTGAGAAATCAACATTTTAGAAAGTTATATCTTTGTTGAGTCGCCCTCTATTTCTTCCCCTTCTCTTGACCAAAATAATCACTGTTACAAAAGCACATAACTAAGAGTGAATGAGTTGCAAAGAAAATGTTAAATAATTTACATAATACAGCAAGACAGGGAAATGGTTCTCATAGAAAAAACATTCTTCCTTGTCAGTAGCTCAAATACTAACACAGACTTTATTTCCAAATAAGTTTTCTTCGTAGATCTAAATGCTTCAAAAGCAAAACTTAGCAGAAAAACATATATTAGTAGATTTAATATGTTCAATAGTCTCATAGTTTCCTCTCAAAGTTGGGTGCACCAGTATTGGGTTTTATTAATATATCTAGACCCATAAAAATCTATTAAAGATGCTGTGTCACTTGTCTTATACTAATATTCAGAAATTATTAGGCCCACCTAAGGTTGATCTCACTTTTCATATTTTCATTTGCTTCCTGTATACAAGCCACTGATAAACCTCTTCCTCGGTAAGCATCCTGTTCCCCATTTCTGAGATTAAATAAATCAGTTTTATGAAGTCATCTTGCAATACAGATGCTCCCTTTTCCCTACCCACATATTCTAATAAAAATTTTACAAGAAAATTTTAAAACATCTCATCAACATTGCTTCTACAAAGCAACTGTTAGTTATAAACAGTCTTTTATGTTTCAAGGAGGTTTAAGATACTTCAAAGACTTGATCTAAACCCCCTAAATCCAGGTTGTTCTCATGTATTTTCTTAAACATGGTATGTTCAGTTTAATGGTTTAAAAAATTTTTGAAGTGTTTTGTGATGCACTGGAAAATTTAAACTGATCTCATTCTAAAAAAACAAATATTTCTGGAATTTCCATTTTTACTAGGTCTTTTGAAAAGATAAAGAAAGCAGTGCCTTTGTTCACTGTTTTTACATAAATGTCGAGAAGCTTAGAGAAGTAACACATCTCAACTGCCCAAGGCAATGTATATTAACATATTTTGATGCATGTTAAAAAAACAAATTCCTCACAAGCTAGTTCTTATAGATGGTCTTGGTTACGTTTCTTATCAGGAAAGAGGCTGATCTGTTTTCTTTTCGTATATCCTATGGGTCAGTGGCAAGAAAAAACAAATAAGGGCCACCTTGATAATTATTGGAAGTTTGTGCAAATATTAAATACAAGATCATACTGATCTGAATTGTTCAGTTAATATTCCGTGATATATAGTGAGATTTTAAAAGTTCTGACTTGAATTAATAACAGTGTGCACAATAATAAGTATTTTAAACTAAAAATCATGGTTCATGTTTTCCCCCCGAAGCTTTAGGTGACCATGTTAAATGGGGTTTACCCTAGCTGGTTTGGGTTATCTGAAATTTTAAAAAATTACCATTTTTGAGGACAGTATTTTTTATTTCACAAGAAAGCTTCAGTTGGACCAAATAAATATTTGCTCAGCTTTCCACTCTTCTTTCCACTAGTAAGAACCATAAAGAAAAAAAATGTATTATTTATTATTTTAGCACATATTTTGAAATTTTTACAACCAAGAGGAACACAGATAGTACTTTAAAGCTTCATTTCCTCTAAAATAAAACAACATGTAGCTCTTACCCCTGGCTGGATATACTCCCCTCGGTTTTGAAATCGGGGGATAAAAGAATCCAACATTTATCTGTTTGTTCTGTTTGTTATAATGCCAACTCTATTAATGCAAAGTAACAGAAGCTTGAAGAGACATTCATTTACATGCCTATTTTGCCCACTGAGATGCCTAACCTTCCCCTAATATGTGTAATACACAAGAAGTGGTAAGTGCCCAACTGGACATTAAAAGATCATCTATAAAAAGTAGCATTATCATGAGATTTATTCAGAATTGAATCATAGCTGTAATTATTCTTTGCTTTGTGCTTTTTTCATTTTAAAATATTTCCAAAATGAATAAAATGTAGCTATTTAAAAAAGGGGGAAAATTCAAATCATGGTTTCTAAAGTTTAAAGAATTTGTGGCAAATGAAACAGCATCCATTTCCAGGTCCAGCTCTCAAACATACAGAGACATTAATAAAAACAAAATGTAAGATCTCCCCTCAGAGGAAAAACAAGGATTCAGTTGATATTTTCTAATGTTTGTTGCTAAAACAACACTATACTTATAGTGAAAACTGAGTTTATTCTGTCTCCCATTACCAAATTAACATCTTAACAATGTTCTCTTTATTTCATACTAATGATGCTAAGCAACAAAATTTCTTTTGAACACTTGTGGGTCTAGTTACTAGAGTAACAAGTTAAAATTATTTCATATCCCATCTTTCCCTACCCACCTTTCAAAGGCACACACACACACAAGCTGAAGCACACGGTAATTATTCAAGCATGTTGACATTTACTGGACAGTCATAGTGTTAGTTAGGCAAGGACACTCTCCCTGTGACATTTCGACTCATAACGTTGCAAGAAGGATACTTTTTATAGTTCAGGGGCTGCCGCTGAACACTCAGAGCCCAGGTTCCTACGCTTGAAGATCAGTTTACCCTAGTTGTTTTGTTGTTTTCTCCGTACTTTATTCATGTTCCAGCCTTTGCTTCATCAATAGAGAATCTCCAAAAGACTTATGTAAACATTTTTAAATTCCTAATAAGATACACATTCATTTTCCAAGTACTATTTATTCTCTTTTTGCCAGAATCTGAGCCTTGACCACCTATATAATAAAGTAGCCCAAACTGTTTAATTGCCCCGATAATAATATAGTAACTAATATTCTTGTAGTGCAGGGAGATAAATAAAAAGATGACAAGTATCCTTAGAATAAAATACAAATTACGTAGCTAAATTGCCAAAGACAATGTTAAATTTCTTCTTCCCTCTTACATAGATAATGTGTGTCTAGATTTCATGATATATTCCTTCCATCATTCATTCTCTCATTTATTCACTTAGCTCTGTGTCCTTTAAGTTTAATTGGAAGCCAGTAGACAAGTTTATATGAAGGTTTAAGGAAATGATTTGTGTGTGACTACTGTCAATATAGCTATAATAAGATTAATTACTGTATCCTATTTTGAGGATGGGTTTTCAGGAGGCCACTTATCCTGTAATATGGAAAAAAATATGGAGTTATATATTTATGTATAGCTAAGAAGATAAACATGCACAGCTACTAGGACTGAGTTTATTTATATCCATGAAAGGAAGTCAGAGAATCATTCTGCAATGAAGAATCCTATGCCTAAGATACCCAAGCACATCAAATAGTTTTAACACTCTGTGTTGCACCAGAACACCTTCCTACAGTATTTAGCACCAAAATATGTTTTGTCCTGTGCAGGAGCACACTTGTATGCAGGTTATCCAAAGTTCAGGGGGCTCTATGCTGTGCAAGATCTCTGTGCAGGACATGCTAGAGCAGGAAAGGGGTTCAAAAACTTTGGCCAATTAGATGTCAACAGAGTGGAGTGTCTTCATCTGAGCTTCATACCCCAAGATGAATGCTGCCTTGTCTAAAACCCATTCTCATACCATTCACCTCACCCAATTCCAAAGTCACTTCCTGCCTATACAACTTTATTTATTTTTTACATCCTCACCTAAGGATATTTTTCCATTGATTTTTAGAGATAGTGGAAGAGAGAGGGAAAGACAGAGAGAAATATCGATGTGAGAAACACATCGATTGGTTGCCTCCTGCACAAGTCCCAACTAGGGCCCTGGCCAGAGGAGTCTGCAATCCAGGTCCAGACCCTTGACCAGAATCGAACCTGGGACCCTTCGGTGTGCAGGCTGACTCTGTCCACTGAGCCAAACGGGCTAGGGCTAAAGGGACTTTAGGACTATAGCTTGAGTCTGGGTTTAAAACATGGATGCATTTAATCAAAGTGACATGGGAGATAAAGGGAATTGGAAAGCCCTGAATTCCTGCTGACTCTCTTTGCATTAACTCTACACCTCACATAGTTCAGGCAAGTCCGTGGTTCTTTTTTTTTTTCAAATGAAATATAATCCTGACTCAAGAGTCAATGGCATTATGGGAGGATTATGATTTTTAACCCTTCTACCATAGCTGAGCCTAAATAATTAGAATTTATCTCTTGAATATTTTCCTTGCAAATTGCATGAGATCTACATCAAATACATTGAGATTTTTGCAAAGGTGTTGCTGATGCTACCAAAGTGGCTTTTCTTTTCCTGAATTATCTACAATTACTGATTATTATTAACTATGTTATAACAACCACCAGCTCTAGAATCCACTCTGTATAATTTAAACCTTAACTCAGTTGGATTAGATGAATTATATGGTCTCTCAAAACAATCAAAGAGAATAAATTGTTGTATGTTACAGATTATGTTCCATACAATTTTTTAGTTCCAAAAAGGTCTCAGGTATTCTAGGTGGTTCTAGATGAATCTGTAATAAATGTATGTGATAAATAATATACTAAAGCAAAAAGATTATAGTGCTAATGTTTGGAAGTTATATTTAAGTATATTATGCAATTTTAATATCAAAGGATGCCACAATTCAAAGTGACCCACTCTTGAGCAGTATTTATCCATTTTAATGGGGATAATGTAAATCCTTAGCTACATAAAAAACAAATAGAAGAAACTCATCAACATCAACAATACCAGCACTGTGTTGACAGACAATCAATAAATATCTATTAAATGAAGTATGACCCTTTCTACAGAGAACATATACAAGTGCTAACAGCTGTCCAGTCCATCTAATATCATACCATCTGTTTTTCTTGGAGTTCTGCTTTGGGAACAAGAAATGTTTAAAAATATGTGTTGAAGCCAGATTCATCACACTCGATAGGCAGAACACCAAGAGTGTTCTACCTACCCTCTCTTAAAAATGCAAACAAATCTGCAATGTGAAAGTCAAAAGCTTATTGATAAAGAAAAAAAAAGGAAAGGCTAAAGACTTTCTGCTTACCAAATGAAAAGGAACACTAACTAAAGTGTAAAATTAATATTCTGTGGGAAGATAGGGATTACAATAGCAAGCAAGTATCCAAGAATTTAGGGTTAGCAGAGTCAACAACAACACCAAAATATCATCCAAATTGTGCCAGATGGAAAGTCCATAAGTAAAGATAGCTAATTCTTAATACTTGAATATAGCTTAATTTGATTAACTTTATTAATTTGCCTATGTGGGAACGAAAACAATTGTTTTCTCTTTTCCAGGTTCCTTTCTTTTAACTGGCTCAAATGAATAGACAAATTAAATAATTATTTACCACTTAGAGATAAATTGTATGCATATAACAGGGAAAACAATCCATAACCTAGTAAATGGTCAGAAAAACATAGGTTACAAATCCAGTCTTTCCAGGTAGAGAGCAAATGTTCATATTATCACATGGACATATAGATCAAGCAGTACTTGGCACTAAATACAATCAAAGCAGAGTAGAATGCAAACACTTGTACACAAGTGTTCTTAGCAGCATTATTCATAATAGTCCAAAAATGGAAAGAACTCACTGTCCTTCACCTGCTAAGGGAATAAATGAAATGTGGTTTATTTATGCAATGGCATCCTATCCAATAAAAGAGTGATATGCAAATTAACCATCACTCTGCTACACCCACAAGCCATGCCCACCAGCCAATCAGGAGCGAGTATGCAAATTAACCCAACCAAGATGGTTGCAGCCACGGAGCAAGCAGGAGGCTTGGGTTTCCCCCACAATGGAGGAAGCCAAGCTTTCCACACACCCTGGCCTGCCTTGGCCTCTGCTCAAGGCTACAAAGTTTCAATTATAGAAGATAAATAAATCCCAGATCCCAGGGCCTCCGCTTGGGTCATCGGGGGGGGGGGGGTGTGGCTGGCCTGCAAACCACCACAGGCTCCTCACCCAGGCCACCCCACGCCCCAAGGGAACCCCCACCCTGATCCGGGACACCCTTCAGGGCAAACCAGCTGGCCCCCACCCATGCACCAGGCCTCTATCCTATCTAATAAAAGAGTAATATGCAAATTGACCATCACTCCAACACACAAGATGGCTGCCCCTATGTGGTCAAAGATTCTGCCCCCATGTGGACACAAGATGGCCAATAGGGGAGGGCAGTTGGGAGGGACCAGGCCTGCAAGGGAGGGAAATTGTGGGAGATCAGGCCAGCAGGGGAGGGCTGTTGGGAGGGACCAGGCCTGCAAGGGAGGGCAGTTGGGGGTGATCAAGCCTGCAGGGGAGGGCAGTTAGGGGTGACCAGGCTGGCAGAGGAGGGAAGTTGGGGGCAACCGGGCCTGCAGGGAAGGGCAGCTGGGGGGGGGGGACCCAGGCCTGCAAGGGAGAGCAGTTGGGGGTGACCAGGCCTGCAGGGGAAGGCAGTTAGGGGCAATCAGACTGTCAGGGAAGCAGTTAGGCATCAATCAGGCTGGCAGGGGAGTGGTTGGGGGGATCAGGCTGGCAGGCAGAAGCGGTTAGGGGCAATCAGGAAGGCAGGCAGGTGAATAGTTGGGAACCAGCAGTCCTGGATTGTGAGATCAGGCCTAAACAGGCAGTCGGACATCCCTTGAGGGGTCCCAGATTGGAGAGGGTGCAGGCTGGGCTGAGGGACACACACCCCTGTGCACGAATTTCATGCACCAGGACTCTAGTGTTATCTATATATATAAAAGCCTAAGTGACCATTACAGTGGAATGACCAAAACGACCAGAACGACCGTTTGCTCTGATGCACACTGACCACCAGGGGGCAGACACTCAACACAGGATCTGCCCCCTGGTGGTCAGTGCACTCCCACAGGGGGAGTGCCGCTCAGCCAGAAGCCAGGTTCACGGCTGGCTAGCACAGCTGCCATGGCGGAGCCTCACCTGCCTCCACGGCAGCAATACCAAGCAGCGGCAGCAGGCGCAGCAGGCCAGGATGAGTGCGAGTGGCACGGCACCTGGCCCCAGTTTGGGCTCCTCCCTGGCCGCCTACCACTTGGCGCACTGCTACATCCCTCGGGGGATGTCTGACGGCTGGTTTAGGTCCGATGCTGGTGGCATTCTCTGTAGAAGGCAGTCAGTCTGAACAACTCAGTGACTCAGGGAAGCACAGGGAACTCAGGGTGAGCCTGCCTCCATGCTTGACTAACCACCTTGATGGTGTTTACAGGACAGGTCGTGGTGGCCCAGCCCGTGTACATGCAGCAGCTGCTGAAGCTCAAGCAGCAGGCTGTGTAGCAGCAGAAGGCCATCCAGCCACAAGCCGGCAGACAGACATCCCATGAGGGGTTCCGGACTGTGAAAGGGCACAGGATGGGCCTCTAGTTCAACCATAAAAAGAAATAAAATACTGATACATGCTGCAACATGGATGAACTTCAAAGACATTATGCTAAGTAAAAAAGCTAGACACCAAAATACACATACTAGTATTATATGATTCCATTTATATGAAATGACCAGAATCGGCAAATCTATAAGAAAAAGTACACTAATGGTTGCTAGAGCAGGGTGGTGGAATGAGAAAAGGGGAATGACTGCTAATGGGCAGGGGTTTCTCTGTAGTGAAAGGGATAAAAATATTTTAAATTGGGAGAAATCAAGATGGCGGCATAGGTAAACACCTAAACTGCTGCCTCACACAAAAATTTCAAAACTAAAACTAAAAGAAAAAACAGACATCATCCAGAACCACAGGAAGGCTGGCTGAGTGGAAATTCTACAACTAGAAGGAAAGAGAAAAGCACACTGAGACTCAGAGGAGCTGCAGGAGGCAGAGGTACCGAGGCGCATGCTCAGAGAGGGCTGGCAACTGAGTGCACGGCTGGCTTTCTCAAGTGGGAGGGAGACAAAAGCTCCCGACTGCGCTGAACTCCAGTTCCGGGCAAGACTCTGGGGACCCAGACTCATTCAGGGAGAAACTGGACTGTCAGGAAAGAGAAAAGCACACTGAGACTCAGAGGAACTGTGGAAGGCAGAGGTACCAAGGCGTGTACACGGAGAGGGCAGGCAACTGAGTATGCGGCTGGCTTTCTCAATCGGGAGGGAGACAAAAGCTCCCAACTGCACTGAACTCCAGTTCCTGGAGAGACTCTGGGGACCCAGACTCATTCTGGGAGAAACTGGACTGTCTGGCAGCAGGCGAAACTCAAGGGCGGCTTTCTCTCAGAGGTGCTTGCAGCGATTACCACAGGACACTGACACACAGAGGCCTATTAGGGTAGGGCTGATGGGAAACCAATGCTCTCTGCTCCGCCCTGAGACTCTGCCCCTACCAAGCTGAGCACAGAGGCTTTTGCAAGTCTTATCTCATAAGGGTGTCTCCAGCACAAAAGTTCTCTCAGCATAGACACTGCTGATCCTCACAGTCAATTGGCCTGGAGGTCAATTCCTCCAAGTGATACCAACAACAATCAAGGCTTAACTACAACAAAACTTTGCACACAGCCCAAAAGGGGTGCACCAAGAGTATTCACCTCAGGTAACTGGGGAGGCTGAGCCACTTGGCCCTAGAGGACACGTAGCACACAAAGCCACTCTATCAACTCAGGGAAGCAGCCAAAATGTGGAGACAAAGAAACAGATCACAAATGAAAGAAATGGAGGAAAGCAAATGACTGGATATAGAGTTCAAAACCACAGTTATAAGGTTTTTCAAGAATTTCCTAGAAAAGGCCAATAAATATAGCCTTCAAGGATATGAAAAAGGACCAACTAGAAATTAAACATACACTGACTGAAATAAAAAATATTATATAGAGTTCTAACAGCAGACTAGAGGATCGCAAGAATCAAGTCAAAGAATTGAAATACTAAGAAGCAAAAAACACTCAACTGGAAAAGAAAAACGAATCCAAAAATATGAAGATAGTGTAAGGAGCCTCTGGGACAACTTCAAGCATACCAACATCAGAATTATGGGGGTGCCAGAAGATGAGAGAGAGAGAGCAAGATACTGAAAACCTATTTGAAGAAATAATGACCAAAAACTTCCCCCACCTGGTGAAAGAAATAGGTTTACAAGTCCAGGAAGCACAGAGAACCCCAGACAAAAGGAATCCAAAGAGGACCACACCAAGACACATCATAATTAAAATGCCAAGAGCAAAAGACAAAAAGAGAATATTAAAAGCAGCAAGAGAAAAACAGTTAGTTACCTACAAGGGAGCACCCATACGACTGTCAGCTGATTTCTCAACAGAAACTTTGCAGGCCAGACGGGAGTGGCAAGAAATATTCAAAGTGCTGAATAGCAAGAACCTACAACCAAGATTACTCTACCCAGCAAAGCTATCATTCAGAATTGAAGGGCAGATAAAGAGCTTCACAGATAAGAAAAAGCTAAAGGAGTTCATCACCACCAAACCAGTATTATATGAAATGCTGAAAGGTATTCTTTAAGAAGAGGAAGAGGAAGAAAACGGTAAAGATAAAAATTATGAACAACAAATACATGTCTATCAACAAGTGAATCTAAAAATCAAGTGAATAAAAAATCTGATGAACAGAATAAACTGGTGAATATAATAGAATCAGGGGCATAGAAAGGGAGTGGACTGACAATTCTCGGGGGGAAAGAGGTGTGGGGGGTGCAGGAAGAGACTGGACAAAAATTGTACACCTATGGATGAGGACAGTAGGGGGCGGTAAGGGCAGAGGGTGGGGTGGGAATCGGGTGAAGGGGAGCTATGGGGGGGAAAAAGAGGAACAATTGTAATAATCTGAACAATAAAGATTTATTAAATTTTAAAAAATGTTTTAAATTGGATTGTAGTAATGTTTGCACATTTCTGTGTATGTACTAAAAAAAATTAAATTTTATACTCTAAATTGCATGGTAAATGAATTATACCTCAATAAAGTTGTTTTTTCAAAAAGCATAAGGGAGATTCAAATAATGATCTGTTATTTGGAGGCATAATTATTTACTAACTACACAAATCAGATTCACTTGAAAATTACTGGCCACTCAATTTTTTTAATAATGTAACTACAGGTCCGGTGCATGAAATTTGTGCACTGGGGTGGGGGGGAGCCCTCAGCCCAGCCTGCACCCTCTCATAGTCCAGGACCACCCATGGGAGCAGGCCTAAGCTGGCTGTCGGACATCCCTCTCACAGTCTGGGACCCTTTGCTCCTTACCACCCGCCTTCTCATTGCTCCTTAGTGCTGCCGCGGAAGCGGGAAAGGCTCCCGCCACCACCACTGTGCTCGCCAGCCATGAGCCCAGCTTCTGGACACCAGGGGGCATCTTCTGCATTGAATGTCTGTCCCCTGGTGGTCAGTGCACATCATAGTGGCCAGTCGTTCTGGTCATTCTGCCATAACAGTCACTTAGGCTTTTATTATATAGATTCCTCTATTTCAAAACTATTTTAAGAAGCTTTTTTTTTTATCTCCCCATTAAAAGAATCTGAAGATTTACATAATTTTTAAAAATTATGTCAACAGAGGATAATCCAAAGTGATACAACCATTACAAATGGCATTAATTAAATCATTAATTAATGTTTTTATCTTAATTTTTTTTATTGTCCATTTCTTTCTTGTTGCTGTTGTTCTGTTCTAATGCTACAATAATTTGCCTCAACTGTACCAAAATGAAGCTTTGTTTTTGTGTTTTTTCAGGATTAACCTGAAGCTAATCATTTACTTTGAGTGATGGCAAACAATGATATAATTTCAGATTAAGTTAATAATATCAAAAACAACTTTGTTATCCTCTGTCACACACCAACATACTTTGAAGTGAGAAAAAAAATTCAATTGGCTAAATGATCTTGTACAGTTTAACTGTCAAATAAATCCTCTGATGAACAACTCAGAAATCTAATTTGGTAATCCTGAGAAACTCTCTCCTACTCCTAGTCCCTCCCTCTCTAAAAGGTTCAAAAACGCCGCAATTATAGCATTGACATCTAGCTCTAATTTGTATAGTATCTATACCTTCCCCTTGGTATTCTTAAAATCACCCTAGCTTTCCTAGAACCTAGAAGATGCTGTCTTTCAGTTACAATTTTCATATGCTGATATTTGCTAGCATTTCTTTTTGGAAGAGAAACAAACTGGAAAACCTTATAAACAAGAAATACCTCAAGTAACAAAAATTACATGTCACCCTTGTATACACAAAGAGATCCAAATCTCTGAAATGTGGCATATTCATATTTTTCCCTATAGGAAGATATTACTAACTCCCAGAGTTTATCTGTACCTTACCTTTAGCTAGTATTTAAATGCCATCTCCAATTAACACATCAGGCAAGATCTTCCAAAACTGATTACCAAAGCTGAGTTCATGAGCATAAGAGTGATGCCTCAGTAGAAAGTAAAACGGGAAGTATCAGGGATCTTGGCTGAAAATTGTGCCTCGAGCCAGCTGAGCTCATTTCAAGTCCTTCTAAGTGACAAGGAAGTTTGTGTAAAGGCTTTCTTTTGCACAGGCTTCCTCTCTGGCCATCAACCAAAATGAATTCTGTGAGCATGTACTGAGAACCCAGAGTTCTGCGCAGCAGCACCAAGGCAGGGCAAGCAGAAAATAAGTGCATAACCACCCTTCTCCTTTGAAAGACAGCAGTTTTCAAGTGAATTTTCAACTAAAATCACCTAGAAGTACCCATCATCTCTCCAACAAACTTAAATATTTAGAAATATCAACACAGCACATCCTTTCTTTTCCATGTTTTATAAACCTCAAGAGCTTTGCATAATAATCATATGCATGCCAAATGATTTGTAAGCAGTAAAACTTAAAAAGGATGAAATATTAGATAGGAAAATAAGTAACAGTCCAAAACATTCTATTACTGGAGTATTAGGTTTTGCTTTTGTGAAAAGAAATGTTCTAATAATGTTTTCATTTGCTCAAATAAAACCCACTTGACGCTCTTACAAATGTTTGGAAAAGAAAGTTCATCTCCCCTTATACTGATCATTTCTCTCAAATGTAACCTGGATTCTTCCCTCATGAGTGATTCATCTTTCACAGAAAAAGTAAATAATATCTGTGAATAAATCAATTGCAAAATTATGTTAAATATTTCTGATGGTGTATTTGATTCTCACCAGAATGAAATGAGTGAGATTTAAGCTTTCCTTGGATTTTTTTTTTTACTTCAATAATTTTTTTTAGAAGCAAATAGAATACTTCGGTTTTTCTTTAGTTATTTAGACCTGCTGGATCCTCTTACAAAAGCTACCTGTGCACCCATCCTGGGGCTCACATGAATTTCGCAGACGCGCGGAGCAGAGGCGGGCAGGGCCCGGGAAGCCACGTGTAAGATAGCAATCATCGGGTCTATTAACGCGGTTCCAAACCGTCCAGGCCGGCACTCAGGATTCACAGTAATTCCTGGTGTTAGCCTCGCTAAGCGACAAGTTGATGGGGCAGAAGGTGGGGAGGAAAATGACCCTGGAAGCGGAGTGTTGGTTTTACACCCGCTGGGTATCTGTTACAAGTGAATTTCCTCTGGCGCCAGCAGGTATTTTGAGCAGGCATCCAGAGGGATCCCAGAGGGGAAGGATGGGCGTGGGGGAGATGGAGCCATAAGTTTGGGGATCAAAGCTTTAAAGATCTCGGAGGAAATCGGTAAGATCCGGGTGGATTGGCCCCAAGGCTTCAAGTGGGATGCGGAAAACATTTCCCACGTCGGAGGTTCAGCGCCGTGGGGTTAGCGGGTGGGAAGGCAGGGAGCAAGCAGGGTCTGGAGGAGGGATCGTCACACCAGGGCAAGGAGGAAAGCCCCACATAAGACCTAGGAGACAATGAGGGTTCTGCCCTCCTTTGTTAACCCGAGGACCCCAGCGGGCAATTCCTGCCCGCAGACCGTGCCAGCGTGCTGCGGCTGGGCTGTCACCGCTCGCAGTGGCCCCACGTCGCGGAAAGGCAGGCTGAGGCCCCCGGGCGGCCAGGGGCGCGGACGTGCGCGCAGAGGCCACGGCCAGTCTTCCCTGGAGGTCTGGGAGGAGAGCCATTAAAGCCCGGCTGCCCGCCGAAGCGCTCCGTAAAAGTGACTGCGATTTATTTGGATTAGTCACTATAAAGGTCTGGGAAGACAGCTATTTATCCGATGCGGGGCTTTGACAAATTGACTGGGCAAAACGAGAGAGGACAGTCGCTCTGACCCGGGCGGTGCTAGGGCGGAAATCAGGATCCTCCCACCTGCTCCCGACTGGATTCCAAGGGCCGCGCACCCAGTGCAGGCGCGCGTCTCCACCTGTGGCCGGAGGCTGCCCCTGCCCCCCAAGGTGCCCTCTCCGGGCTGAAGGGATTGGGCTGCTGCCTTCAGGCCCTTCAGGGATTTCCGCTCCCTCTCTGGCGGCACCTTACCACCAAATTTCAGGAAGGTGACCCAGCCTGCGATCTGGCCTGGTTGCCCTGCAGGTGACCAGTTCTGAGCCCTCCCTGGCGGGTCCACCTTGGTAAAAATCGTTTGGTCTGGCAGGATACGGGTCATATAAGAGAGGTCCTTTGGAAGTCTTTTTTTTTTTTTTCAAATTATTATTTTATTTTTTTTAAGCACTGACAAATGATTTAACCTGAAATTTAATTCCACTACTTAATATGGAATGTGACCATAATGTACTTACTGGCTCTTAATTGAAGATAACTTAGACCTTGGTGTCACCGAGTCTGCAATAGATCCACTCCAAAGCCTACAACCCTAATACCTCTAACAAGAAAAGAACAAACCACCACCAAATTCATGTTTTTCGATAATTTTGAACTTAATTTTTTCTCAATTTCTTTGTCATTAATAGATAAAAATTAAAGCTCTTTAGAAACAAGACATTTGTACTAAAGATCAACCAACAAAGATAAATACGGAAAATTCTAACTTGAAATGCAATCAAAAGGAATTCTTTTTCCAACAGTACATCGCTTTTAAAGTAAGTTTTTGTCACCTAGGGTTTCAGGCCAACACTGTATTATCAGGTTATGCAAAAATTTAAAGCTAGATACCTAATGCATAATTCTGAACAAGAACTCAGACTATTGGTAACAAGTAAACCTGATCACTTTGCTTTCTGGATCTGAAACAGTCCTTTTTGAACAGTCGCTAAAAAAACAAAAACAAACAAAAAATAATCTCTGCATTTTGCAATGATGTTAATTTCTTTGTTTGCCTTTATTTTGGTTAAAGAGCTAAGACTAGGCTCTTTAGTAATTTGAATAATTTTTTTTCTTATTCAGTAAAAGAAATTGGATCCCTTCAGTTAAAAGATGAAAGTTCAGTGTGGCCAGAAGATGAGGGTTTTATCCCTTTTGATGGAGACTATTTGAACCCGAAAATTTTGCGTGGCTATCTATCTTGCTAAAAGTCAGGATGAGATAAAGTGTAATCTGGCTCTGATTTCTGCTGGAAAGAAAACATTGAAATGACTGCTCATTTATCACCGTGCCCACCCTCCCCCTCTTCCACCTTGGTTTAATTGACAATGTAACACCGAGCTGTTTGTGTCTTCCCTTGACTGTTGGAAATGAAATCTACCCGTTGAAGGGAGAGTTCTAAATTATCTAGGTTAGCATGTAAAGAAATCATAAGAAAAAAAAAGTATAGGAAACAGTTGTAAAAAGTCTACCAACAGCAAGAACACTGGAGGACCATCCAAATTCTGTAATGATTCATCAGGTTTTTCTTCTTGTCTGCCTGTTGGGTGAATTTGCATAGTATAGGTCCCTTTACTAATAGTAGCTACTTAAAAGTTTACTTAAGATACTATTTGTGACACTATTCCTAAAACTGATTGGATGAATACCTACGGTAGTGATTGTGGAAATGAAAATGATCAGATCATTTGTTTCTAGTCCAGATAATTATTTTAACCAAATAGAGCATTTATTTCCTCTAAATAGATGCCTAAAATCTCAAAACTCGGTATGCATGTATAATAAAATTCAATCTCAACATTAACCATTTATGTAATACTAAATCAATAATAGGGTATTTTTCCAATGATCTAATTAATCAGTATTTCTTAAAATGTTAATATCCAATTTTGACAAGAATCCAGTGAGTGAAACAGTGACTACCAAATACTGCCTGAGAATGTGTAAATTACATCAACTGAAGATGTCCAAAAGGCTTTAAAATGCATGTACCTCTTATGCTAGCAGTTCTATCTTGGTGAATTTATTCAATAAAAAGAATTAATAATATGGACAAAGATTTTTACATAAGGAACATCACAATAACAAAAAAAACTAGGAACAAATATATGCAACATGAAAACTGGTTTTGCCATTCAATTCTATCATAGAAGAATTTTTAATGACATACAAGGATATAAGATAACAAAATAGATTATTATAAAATACAATAATTTTTTGTGAAAAATATATTCATAGAAAAGATTTGGGAAGATATATATATAATGGTGGTTTATCACAGGGTAGTGGTATTCTCCTTTGGTTCAAAAGTTTGATTACATACATATATATAAATTTTAAAATACAAAAACATTACACAATCAAAAGTCTTCTCTTTTACATCTTCTATTCATGTTGCTATTTGAGTTATCTGCTTTTTCACATTGGTTTGTGCAATTCTTAATCAAGTAAGAAAATGAGTCCTTTTTCTGTTATGTGTCTTCAAATCCTCTTCCTATTCAAAGTTTGTCTTTTGATTTTGTTTATATTTAAAATGTATATGTAAGCACATTGATCAGTCTTTTCTGTCATGCCTTCAGGTTTTATGTTTGCTTACAAAGTCCTCTTTCCTATGCATACACACACACACACTACTTTTTTTTAACTTTCTCACTTTTCTTCTAGTAGTTTTTCAGTTTTGATTTTTAAATTTATCTTTATTGTTGAAAGTTTTATAGAATTCCCCCTTTTTTTCCCATTGACCCCCGCCACCCCATACCCGACGCTCCCAGGCCTTCACCACACAGTTTTAATTTTTTTATTTTTAAATCTTTGGTCCATGGGTTCAACAGTGAAGTAAAGAATAGCTTTTTTATCCTAACACAATTTATTACAAAATATATTTTTCTGTGGATCTAAAATTACAGGTTTTCCAAAAATTAAATTTTATTTGTATCTGGCTCCAAAACAAACTTTGCCCTCACAGGTACCCATTTCTTTCCAGCAATCAGTTCACTGAAAGAAGACAAGGGTTGCAATGAACTTAAGGAACTCTTTCTGCTTAAAACCTATTTTGCAGTCAACAAACTCAATTTTATTTGGAGCACAAATTTAAACCTATAAAATAGCTTAAGTCAGAGAAATGCCTATGTTAAAAAATGTGTGTGAAATTAAAGAAAAAATAAATCCCATCCAACATTGCACCTGATGATTTATAGTTTGCAAGTACAGTCCGCTGCCCTAAACAATGTGCTGTGGCTAACTAAGCACCTTACCTTCCAACCTAATGAGTGAAATGGAGATGAGATGAGCAAGAGGCATGTGAATAATAAAGTCCACAGGGTCTTGTACATGACTTGACACATGGAAAGTTCTAATAAACGTTTGCCAAATGAAAAAGCGAGCCTGAAGAATGGACAGTAGGCATGGGGTTGTTATAGGCATTGATAGCATTATTTTATACTAGAGGCCCGGTGCACAGATTTGTGCACTGGTGGAGTCCCTCAGCCTGGCCTGCAGGAATTGGGCTGAAACCACCTGGTGCACAGATTCGTCCAGGTCATGTCCGGCCCGTCTCACCCAGTCCCGATCGGGGGCCAGCTGGCTGGGGAGGGACCACAGGAGGTTGGCCAGCTGAGGAGGGACCACAGGAGGGCTCCAGTGCGTGTCTGGCCTTTCCACCCAGTTCCAATCGGATGGACCCCAGCAGCAAGCTAACCTACCAGTGGGAGCGTCTGCCCCCTGGTGGCCAGTGTGCGTCATAGTGACTGGTCAAACAGTCGAATGAATGGTCAGACACTTAGCATATTAGGCTTTTATTATATAGGATATTTAAGGAGAGTCCTGCTTGGATGGGAATAATTCCTGTTGTACTTTGTATATTGATCAGTTTATTGATTTTATAGTTTTATTAAAAGCAAACACTATTATACAGCTCATAATCAAAATCTATAATTTAACAAAAATGTTTAACCATTTCAATAATGATTTCAAATTTACTTAATCAAAATTCTCACATTTAATTGCAATCACAGCCCTAGCTGGTTTGGCCTAGTGGATGGGTTGTCGGCCTGCAGATTGGAGGGTCCTGGGTTTGATTCCAGTCAAGGGCACATGCCCAGGTTGTGGGTTCGATCCCCAGTAGGGGGCGTGCAGGAGGCAGCAGATCAATGATTCTCTCTCATCATTGATGTTTCTATCTCTCCCTCTCCCTTCCTCTCTGAAATCAATAAAAATATATATTTAAAAAGTAATAATTGAAATCACACATCTTACACATTATATATATTTAAACACTTCAAACAATTCACACAAATGATCACAATAGTTATAAAACTTCTTACTGCACTAAAATGCATTAAAATGTATTAATACCTTGAATTTAAATTTGCCCCTTCATCATTCCTATACTTATTTTCATTTTAAAAGTAATTGTCCATGTACTAGACAGACAATATTCAAAATATTTAACAACTAGTACTGCTGACCATGCAGAACTGGATGCCTACAGTACTGAAACAAGCTCCTAAGCTCCCCCACCTCCCTGTCCCTTCATTTGTCCCAGGTATAAACCTTTAGTAACTAAGTCAGGGGAGATCTGTAGAAGTGCAAGGGAGAATTGAGGAGGCACACAGCAAAGTTGGAGTATTTACCAACTTGAATTGAATTATTTCCATTTTATCCACTGGTATAGCCATTGCTGTACTTACCAGCTGAATTTCAGCCCTTCTCAATAATTTACAAGACTCAGAGAAGAAAGTCTCTTTTCTCAGACCAGCCAAGGTTAACTTGGGTTATTGACCAACTGACTAATTATATGAGGCCAGTGTCTGTTCACACTATCCAAGATGACTTGAACCCTAATCAAAGATGATCTGATTGGGCCTCTTAATGGTTGGATTTTGGCCACCATAATTTTTCAAAATATACAAGGCTCTGACAGATAATTATTGATATCTCACAATCTTATTTTCTCTATTTGAAGCTTGCTTGTTAGTGGGGTTTTTTAAGGTTTTACTTTATTATTATTATAAAACTTTATTTTGATCCTCTTGAATAACTTGGGCCTAGACTGGTTTGATCAGACTGGAAGCCTCTGAAAAGTCTGTTTCACTGTAATCCTAATTCTTCCTTCTCATCAATCATCAATGTTGACACAGAGAAATTAGTTTGAAGGAGAAAGTAAAAAGCTTAGTTATGGACAGGCTGCCTGTAAGATATATTCATATGAAAATGCCAGGAGGCATAAAAATCCATCTCTAGCCTTTAGGAATTAAATCCAAAGTAAAGACCTAATTGGAGAACAATATGTTTAGGAATGATAATAAAGACTTGACAATAGATGTAATCATTAAATCTAAAGGGAAGAAATGAGAAAACCAGCAACAAAATCTTGGGAAATGTCCTCATTTAGGTGATTTGTATAAGAAGACACAGTGAAAACAAAACAAATGATAAAAGATAGTGTGAAGAAAACGAAAACTATGTAATGTCACAGGATCCAAGCAAAGAGAAAAAACTAAAGAAATATATAGAGAAAATGATGTATTGTTATTTGAAATAACAATAAAAAAAGTGTTAACAACCTAAATGTCCATCAATCAGTAAGTGATGAAATTATGGTCCAGTAATACCATAGACTACTACATAACCATTAAAATGAGGTGGATCTATGCTTATTACCATGAAAAGACTTCCAAGCCATATTGTTAAATTTACAAGTAAATCATGGAAATATATATAGTGTGTGATTCCAAATATGTAAGATGAAAATACAAAGCATTGGGTAATATATATAAGATATACACTGAGTGGCCAGATTATTATGACCACCTGACGTTTGTAGGCAAATTAGCCATACACTGCATCGTATGGGATATGGAAGCCGAAGGCCTGTTCGAACACCTTTGCTGTCTGCAGTTACCAACATAAAATGTCTCCAATTCGCACAGGAACACAAGGATTGGACAGTCAAGAATTGGAAAAAAGTCATGTGGTTTGATGAATCACGTTTCCAGTTGCAGCATGCAGATGGCAGAGTGAGAATTTCACAGAAACAGCATGAAAGCATGCACCCCACATGCATGAGTACAACCCTTCAAGTTGGTGGGGGCAGTGTTATGGTTTGGGGCATGTTTTCCTGGCATGATTTGGGCCCTTTAATTCATGTGGAACAACGTCAGAATAGACAACATACCTCCTGTATCATTGCCGATCAAGTTCATCCTATCATGTTGATGGCGTATCCCAATGGAGATGGCTTCTTCCAACAAGACAATCCCCCATGCCACAGTGCTCGTATTGTGCAGGAGTGTTTTCAAGAACATGAGGGAGACTTTACCTTGCTTAGGTGGCCCCCACAATCACCAGATCTCAATCCAGTTGAGCATTTGTGGGACGAAGTTAAAAGAGCCATCAGGCAGCTGGTTCCACAACCATCAAACCTCACAGAACTGGACAGTGCTATTCATCAGGCATGGTGTCAGATTCCTCGCATCACCTTTCAACATCTCTAGGAGTCAATGCCAAGAAGAATCACCACAGTATTGAAAGCAAAAGGTGCCCCAACGAAGTACTGATGGGGTGGTCATAATAATCTGGCCACTCAGTGTATAATCATGTACACATCTACATATCTAGATTGATTGATTGATATACATACAATATAGTATTTAGTGGACTTTCAGGTTGACCACTACACTGGAGAAGAGAGAAAAATATGAAGTGTCATATCTTGATTAGGGTACTTCTGCTTTGTTTGAAGCTTTGCAATATAACTATGCTTATGAACTACTTGGGTACAATGGTAATAAACTGTACATAATTTTTATAATCTCTATATATAAAAGGCTAATATGCAAAGTGTCCCCTTGGGAATTTGACCTGGAGACCGGGAATTCGATCACTCGCTATGATGTATGCTGACAACCAGGGGGCAGTGTGGAACAAAAGAAGGCCCCAGCCAGAAGCTGGGGAAGGAAGGCCCTGATCAGCTCTGATCTCCGGCCAGGCTTAGGGACCCTATCCGTGCATGCATTTCATGCACCAGGCCTCTAGTAAACCAATAATAAGCCAGCAACTAGTGCTCTAGGAAGAAACAAAAAAAGGATTTTTTTTAAAAGGCCACTATTTTTATCCTTAGAAATTTAATGATGGCCCTTAAAGAGCAAGTTTAGAATACTGGTAAAGACATAAGGATGAGAATAGGTGGAAGTGGAGGTCACAGATATGACCTACTCAAAACATTTATCTGTGCCTTGGAGAAAAATTAAGGAGAACAGGTACCCACAGATATTCTTAAATATTATTTTGTATTAGTTTCAGGTGCCCATTTTGTAATTGGAGTATAGAGATTAGAAAATAATATACTTTACAAAGTGTTCTCCCCTGATATTTCCAGAACCTACTTGGCACCATACATAGTTATTAAAATATTATTAAATACATTCCTTATACTGTACTTTACCTCCCATGACTAGTTTTGTAACTAACAATTTGTACTTATTAATCCCCTTACCTTTTGCACCCAAATCCCTTCCCCTCTGGCAACCATCAATCTGTTCTCTGTTTTTATGAGTCTGTTTCAATTGTAATTATTCATTAATTTTGTTCTTTAGATTCCAAGTAAAATCATATGGGATTTGTCTTTCTCTGACTGATTTATTTCTCTTAGCAGAATACCCTCTAGGTCCATCCATGTTGTAGCAGATGTTAAGATTCCATTCTTCTTTATGGCCAAGTAATATTCTGTTGTATATATGTACCACACCTTCTTTATCCACTCATCTATTGGTGGGCACATGGGTTGCTTCCATATCTTGGCTATTATAAATAACACTTCAATGAACATAAGAGTGCGTATATATTCTTTGACATTAGTGTTTTGGTTTTCTTCAGATATATAACCAGAAGTATAATTGCTGAGTCATAAGGCAGTTCCTTTTTTAATATTTTAAGAAAACTCCATACTGTTTTCCATAGTGACTTCGCTAATCTGCATTCCCACCAACAGTGCAAAAGGGTTCCCTTTTTTCCACATCCTTCTTAACACTTGTTACTTGTTGATTCATTGATAATAACCATTCTGACAGGTATAAGGTGATACCTCATTGTGGTTTTAATTTGCATTTCTCTGATGATTAGTGATGTTGAGCATCTTTTCATATGTCCATTGGCTATCTGTATGTCCTCTTTGGAGAAATGTCTATTCAGATCCTCTGCCCATTTTGTAATTGGATTGTTTGTTTTTTAGGTGTTGAGTTGTATGAGTTCTTTATAAATTTTGGATATCATTCCCTTATCAGACATATCATTGACGAATACTTCTCCAATTCAGTAGGTTGTCTTTTTGTTTTGTTTATGGTTTCTTGTGGTGTGCAAAACCTTTTTAAAATGATGTAGACCCATTTTTTTACTTTTCTTTGTTTCCCTCGCCTGCAGAGAAATATCAGAAAGAACATTACTAAGAGCAATTTCAGAGTTAACGCCCTGTTTTCTTCTAGGAGTTTTATTGTTTTGAGTTTTACATTTATGACTTTAATCCATTTTCAGTTTATTCTTGAATACGGTGTAAGAAGATGGTCCCATTTCATTCTTTTTTTGCATGTATCAGGGTTAATCTGTGCAGTATCCAGTGAGCCTGTCAAAAGCATGAGCCCTAGCTGGTTTGGCTCGGTGGATAGAGCATCACCTTTGGACTGAAGGGTCCCGGGTTTGATTCTGGTCAAGGGTACATGCCCAGATTGTGGGCTCGATTCCCAGTAGGGGGTGTGAAGAAGGCAGCCAATCAATGATTATATCTCATCATTGATGTTTCTATCTTTCTCTTCCTTTCCTCTTTGAAATCAATAAAAATATACTTATAAAAAAGAATCACTGACTTCAGAACTTTTGCTGGAGTTATTGGAAAACATTCCCTTTTCCACCAAGGTTATACATGGGGGGCAGTATGACTAGACCTCCAGGCAGTGATGCTGATTCCATTTGGAGCCTGATACAGACATCAACACAGCAGACAGTAGAGGATAAATGTGGGCTGAGACCTAACGCTGAATTTAAGTGCTAAGCCCTGATGTGTTGAACCAACTACTACTGTATATCCTTGGACAGTGCACCTGTAAGGGCCAATAAATCCCCTTCTTTGATTAAATAATGATGGGTTTTCTGTCACTTGATGCAGATCCCATCCAAAAGCTCTATTTTATTTCAAACTCTACCTAAATAATGTAAGAAAGGACACATTAAAGTGAATTTCAAGATAACCAAAATAATTTAGTATGGCCATTAATTTCAGTATCTGTCCCAAGCTCTGACCAGCACAGCTTGCTAATCAACCCTGAAATAACATTGGGCGTTTTGAATTTCACCTCCTCTCCTTTCCCTCCCTCCTTCTAATGGAGGTGCTTAATGAGTAGTGAAAAGTCTCAAAAGGTGAATGAGAAAGACAGTGTGATTCTGATTCCAAAAAGCTAGAGCAGTGAACCCCAAAGGTATTCAGTCCAGTAGGTAAAAACTTGTTTGGCCTCACTGACGTTATCACAGGTAGTTCTTCCTAGTATACTGATGGAGAGTGGATAGTAGATTTTCTTCTTTTGAGTGTTAGCATTTGAAATATTCAATGCCATCAAAGACTGGCTTTATTAGTTTTCACATTATTTGAGAGGACATAATAAGTTAATGACCTTCTAAAACTCATGTGGTTATATTGAGCTTGATTTATTATTTATGTCATGATATAAGTATATAATATATGATCCATACAAGAGAAATGTTCGTAATACATATGTGTGAAATACAGCTAAAGACTATTTCCCCTCCCAATATTTATTAAAAGCTAATCCCCAATCTGATGCTATTTGGAGGTGGGGCTTTGGAGAGGTGATTAGGACATAAGGGCAGAACCCTCATAAATGGAATTAGTGCCCTTATAAAAAAGACTTACAGAGCTCCTTGGACCATTCCACTATGTGAGGACACAGTGAAAAGACAGTCTTTTATGGACCAGGAAGCAGATCCTCACCAGATTTGGAATCTGCTAATGCCTTGATCTTAGACTTCCCAGCCTCTAGGACTGTACAAAATAAATTTTCATTTTTTATAAGCCACTCCGTCTATGGTAGTCTGTTATAACAGCCCAGATGGACTAAGACAAACACCCAGAACCAGAATTCAATATAAAACTAAAACATTGCCAACACCAGTGAACCTATTTTTGTGTTCCCTCAGTCACGTTCCCCTACTACCCTAACATAAAGTCACTGGCCTGAATTTTGTGTTCAACATTCCCTATGTTTCTATATAGTTTCATCATATATATACATACCCTTAAATAATCATACTGTATGTAGTCCATTATGGCTTGATTTTTTTCATTCAACATATTCCTACGATTCCATCTATAATGTTAAGTGTAGTTGCAGTTCACATACTTTTTCTGTTGTATAGTATTAAGCCCTTATTTGCTATCTTGTATTATTATGTATCTTTTTCTCTTTCTGCATACCTCATGTAATCTGGGGGACTAGTCGTGGAAAGAATATATGCTTGCCTGTGTCTGTATGAAACATTCATGGTGGGAACATAGTTTCTCTCTCAGGAGTTATTGTTATAAAGAAAAAGCTGCTAACTCTATTACAGCCCTCCCAGAACAAACCACAGTGATGTCTTCGTTAGAAATTAAATAGAAACGGGAAAAATTCTCCAAAAACTATGAGGAAAAATTCTCTATTTTAATCATCATACTCCATTATGGTTTCAGAAGTGAAAGGAAAAGCATTTTGTTTTTCTTTAAAACACTTAACATATAGCTGTTAATACTAAAGTCAAAGTTCTGTTTGTTAGTTGGATCTGTATTTCTGTATTATGCCAAATACCTGGTTAAAAATTAAAATTAAAAATTCCTGTCCACTGGCATGGCTCAGTGGTTGACCTATGAACCAGGAGATCACGGTTTGATTTCCAGTCAGGGCACATGCTTGGGTTGCGGGCTTGATCCCCAATGTGGGGAGAGCAGGAGGCAGCCGATCAATGATTCCTCTCATCATTGATGTTTCTAACTCTCTCTCCCGCTCCCTTCCTCTTTGAAATCAATAAAAATATACTTAAACATATATATATGTGTGTGTGTATATATATACATATATCATTCATCAATTAAAAGGAACAAGTTACTAATATGTGCAATAATATGGATGAAACTAAAAAACATGCTAAGTTTAAGAAGGAAGATGCAAAAGATCACATGTTCTATGATTTATATAATAGGTCTAGAAAAGACAATTTATAGACACAGAAAACACATTGTAATCACCTGGGGCTGCACACAGGCGTAAGCATTAACTACAAATGGGCAAGAGGGAATTTTTTGGAGAGATAGAAATGGTCTAAAATTAGATTGTAGTGATGGCTGCACAGCTCTATAAATTTACTAAAAATCTTTTAAGTGTACAGATGAATTATGTGATATGTGAATTATACTTCAATAAAGTTATTTAAAAAATGGAAATGATGTCTGTCCTAATGTCCCTAACATACTCAATCTGATTCTTTTTGTTTGTTTGTTTGTTTGTTTGTTTGTTTGTTTTGATTTCACTTAATTAATCCACTCTATTAGTTGTTTGGGCTTTTGAAGAAAAAGCTTTGGTCTGCTAAATTTTAACATTCACATGAACAGTTTAATGTGCCAATTTAAAAGTAAAACTGCACTGAGAGAGAAAGGGCAACAAGAGGTGACCCACTCATGAAGACAGCATCTGAGTGATTTGGATTACTTGCTAAGGGGCCTAGAATATGGCATTGGGAAGATCACCACCGCTCCACAGAGAAGGGATATCCTAAAAGAGCAGCAGATTTCCCAAGGGATCCTATGTCATGAGGAGGAAAGATTACAGGAAACTTCTACTAACACTTTATTTTCCTTCCTGGAGCTCCAAGAGAGGTTTCAGTAACTCTGTAGACAGGTCAATTGCTACTTACACTATAGGGTTTCCCACAGCCCGCATTATAACTTATGTCTTGCCTGCTGTTTTTAAAACCCTCATTCCTTTGCTCAGAAGCATTTAAGTGTTTTGTTTCCACAGGTTTGTAACTCTCAGTTGAGTTTGGTTTGGGAAGTGGTAGTTGTTAATTGAAGTAGAACATCATGCACCGAAGTCTCCAAAGGAAACCAATGATAGAAAGCCAGGGATAATGGGATGATTTGGCCAAATCAATCCCATTATTTTGGATATAATTTTAAACAAAAATTAACCCTTTTACCTCAATATGAACCAGATCCAGAGCTAAAATATAACAAAATAAAGCTAAAATTTTTAAAAAAGATTTTAAATTTATCATAATGAGTGCAGAACAATTTAGATCATTTAAACTCATTTCTAAAATAACCAGTTTTGTCTCTGTTATCTTTATATTTAAGAAGAAAAAAATTGGCATGAGTTGTCCTAATGATGAAAAGTCCTATAATGGTTTTATATATACAGAAATAGTGTAAGTACAGTGTATTAGTATAGAGTTTAATGTTCCAGAAACACCCAGTCAAAAAAAAATATTACCATTCTCAGCATTTTACCTGCAGAGAATGTGTAAGATGACAGAGTGTGTTGAAATAGCATCACCCACAGTTTGCAATTCATTTTTCTTTCGTTATGAAAAAAAGAATCTTATTCTAGATATTTGGTTTCCCAACAGGTCTAACTTTCTATGGCACTCTAAATATTTTTTTAAAAAATAGATATCAGCCCTGCTAGTGTGGCTCAGAGGTTGAGTATCAACCACAGGGTCATGGTTCGATTCCTAGTCAGGGCACTTGCCTAGGTTGCAGGCTCGATCCCCAGTGTGGAGCATTCAGGAGGCAGCCAATCAATGATTCTCTCTCATCATTGATGTTTCTATCTCTCTCTCCCTCTCCCTTCCTCTCTGAAATCAATAAGAAAATATTTTTTAAAAATAGATATCAATCACTTGATTTAAAAATTCAAGAGTATTCTAGGATGTAAGAGAGAATATTTTATTCCAATATGTCATTTTTTGATAGGTGAAGGATTTTAAAAATCAACAGAGATTTTTAAGATAATATTATTCTTTTAACTAGTTTCATATGTTATATATCAATAACCTTTCTGGTATCAAAGATGGAAGTCTAATATAACATGAGTTGTTTTTATATGTCAGTTTTATTTTTAAAAAGAACACATCTGAACCAAACATCACTAAAGAATTTAGTGATGATAGCTCACCTAGAGAATTTCTCATTAAAGTCACTCTTTAGCATTTCTCGGATGATTTAGTAGATTTCTGTTAGTATAAGTTGCTGTTCAAGACCTAAGTTAGTTCTCATATCTCACCAAAGACCCATAATAAAAAAAGAACTGTGGAAGAAAGAGGTTTGCTTGCTATCCCTACCCTATCTTTAACCCATCAAGGTCATGTGCCAAAATTATATTTTTCAAAAGAGTGTAAAGCATTAAACTATAAATTTGTAGAACCAGATAGCTCGTTATGCTATGGGCCTATGACCTTCTAGACCATTTAAGGCATTTCATAATTCTTACAAACCTGCTGTGAAACAAAAGACCTTTGCCTTGATAATACCCTGCAAGGAGAGAACAGAAATACACTTTTATTTCCATGTTGTAGGAATCAACCCCAAAGGTTGCTGAGACTAGAATCTGACCAAATCACTGTATTAAAAAATAATTTTAACAGTTTATCATAATGCCAAAATTTAAAGTAAATATCCAAATAAATATCTGTTATCTTACTTTCAGAAGACTCTTAAATTATTGTTCTACTTTTAACAATGGAATCCTTGATTCATACATAACTTTCATTTGTAGCTGTGTTTGTAATTATTTGATTTACTTATTTTCAATTTTACAATTAATGGCTCTTTATAAGAAATGGATATTCATTTCTTTCTTAATTTATATTTGTCAATGTTGGAAGAAGGAGTTGTGCATGCCAAGGGTTCACTACATCTTGACAAAGAGAAGAAATCAGAGCTAACTCTCTCCCATTGAGTGGTGAACTGGTTGTGTGAGCACAGACAGAATAGCACTGAGCCTGGCTGAGTAGCTGGCTGGAGTGGCCCAGGTCCTCCCTGGTTTCCACTTCCACCAACTAAATGGTCAAACAATATGGATGTTTGCCTGTGCCCAGAACAAATTTCCATTGGTTGTATCATATTCATGTCATCTTTTAATTAAAGATTTGTTTAAAAATCTTAAAAGGAGAGTATATTCTGACCTTTCAAGGTATGTGTAGAAGTAATACCACCAACTGAAAGAACAAAAAAAAATTGTTTAAAGCTATGTTTGACCAAGCATTTCTTTCTTCAACAGCAAGAAAATAATTTAATAGAATTCCATAACTTTTTAAAATCACGAAACATTCAGAAGAGATACTAACCCAGCATCAATTTAAAATAAACATAAAAATAGTTGTATCTGCATTTTAATCTTTGGTGATAGTTTTGTTTTTGTGTGTGTGGTTTTTTTTTTAAGCATAGTTACTAGCATGGCAAAGAAACTTTTGATTTTTACCTTCCAGGATCAAATCTAGGTGATATCACTCACCTACTGAGGCCCTTCTGAAACATGCTATATCTTTATTCTGCCATGGTCAGGAGTTCATAAATTTAATTTGGATCAAAAAAGAATGATCGTTAATGAAACGATCATTTAAATCACCAGAAAGTGAAAGGAAAGACTAAAATAATTAGAGTTTAATACTGAATAGATTCTTAATTTGGTGATTGAGAACATAATTTGCTTCTCATCCAAAATAATAGGATTGAAATTGCTTCTCTTCCCCCCCCCCACATATTTTAATTTTTAGAAAAGGGGTTTCTTTTGTTATTGTTGAAAGTCTTATATCCTTTATAATCTTACGCCAGCCCCAAGTACAAATGGGGAAAAACTGGAAGTCTATTGTTAAAAAGGGCCATAGAGATAATAGTCAAAACAATGATCACCATAACAACAACCAATATTTAAAAGTGTTTACTATATGGTAAGCACCAAACTAAATCACTTACATATATCATCTCAATTAACACACCCAAAACACTATTGAATGCATCCCTGCTGTTACCATGTTAAGTGATAGGACACCCACGAAGACCTAACAAAGTTAAGGGGCTTGTCTAAATTCACACAACTAGTTAGTTGTATAAGCAGAACTTGGACCCAGTCCCTTGGTGTTCTACTATGTCATAATATCTTAAGAGAAAAAACATTAGAAAAATTAAAATTCTATTAAGAATGTTTATGTTGTATAATTTAATGGGATGTGAGCATGACATTTTCCATTCAATATTTACTCTCCTGTCCAAATTCATTTGAGAAGTGTTATCCTGGAAAGGTTGTTCTCATTGTGGTCAGTCTTGCAATTGGGTTAAAAGAAAAAAAAAACAAAACACGTATTTATTCATGTGAAAGGCAGGTTAATATCTCCCTAACATTCTAGTTAAAAATAATACTGGCTTCATCTAAAATATGTCAGAGTGACCAGTTAAAAAGATCCCAGTACAGTCAATCAACTGTTCGTTTTGTTTATAGACTAACCCAAGAAATGTTTGCCAAATTTTATTACTGAATGGATCTAACCCATGTCTATTTCTGTGTGGGAGCTGTGTGGTATACTCAAATGACTGGATGAAGAATTCCTAAATTCTTCTACTAATGGGTTCTTTAGAATTGATTTAGAGCTTCTAACTATAAAATGACCCTCCTCTCTCTCTTTCAGAGAACTGTCCTTTGCAAATTTTAGGAATGAGTATCAGATGACCTTCCTCGTCATAGACCATGAATGTGGATTTAAAGCTCTTCATCCTAATGATTCCTCAAAAAAGAAAACCAAGACAAAGAAAGCGAGGTTTGTTCTCATTAATATCGTTGTCATTGGTATAATGACATTAGAATATAGTAAACCCTCGAATGACAGAAGACCCCTGTGTTGTTTGAAATAGAAAATAATAAACCACCTTTTTTCAGTTATAATTTCTAAAAATAAATGCTATGGAATAATTTGTGTCTTCTACCCTCAATTTATGTTGAATCCCTAACCTCCAATGTAGCTGTACTTGGAGATAGAACTTTTATGAAGTGATTAAGTTTAAATGAAGTCATAGAGTTGGGCACAATAGGATTCCTAAGTGTCCTTAAATAAGAAGAGAAAGAGATCTCTCTCTCTTGAAAGTAAAGGGAAAATCATGTAAGGACACAGCAAATAGGCAGCTATATGCAAGCCAGGAATCGAGTTCTTACCAAAAACTAACTATGCTAGTACTATAATCTCTGACTCCAATCTCCAAAACTGTGAGAAAACAAGCATCTATTGTTTAAGACACCCAGTCAATGGTATTTGTTATAGCAACTGGAGTTAAGAAAGTAAACTATTATCAAACCTTGAAAGTACATTAGAAAAATTAAGATTTAAAAAGAAACTTTCTACTTGTTTTAAGCCCTTATAAATATACCTGCTGCATGATCAGATTAATAGCACTTAAACAAGCAACTTAGAGGACTTTAGTGAGGGCCAATGCTGGTTGGTAAACAACCTGCACATTTTTACTGGTAATTCCTCATAAACAGTGATTTTATAAACCCGTAAAGCCATTTTATTGAGTATAAGTTAGTGACAACATTAGTTGAAATGGATCACATTGATGAGTGTTCTCAGATATGTAGTCAGAAAAAGGTTGTTCAATATTTTTTCAATGAATTCTGAATTCCAAATAAGAAGTGAAGCCCATGGATACTTGATTTGAACTAATTATAAACTTCATAGAGAATTTGTGCTATGCATTTTCTATCAAACAAAATATCCTCCTCTGTATACAGTTAACTTTTATCCTTTGTGCTTACAAATACACTGGCAGAAACTGAATTGGTTCCATTTCTTTTTCCTAATGATCCATAATCCTGAGTTTCAGCAGAGTATATTTAGAGACTGTGTTTCCAAACTTTTATTGCAACTAAAGAGGGCAGCCAATAGGATGGGAGAGGAAGTGATCTGTAACTTCCACATCCATTAGTATCAGGAATCTGCTTGCCCTCCAGCCTCCTTCCTCCCCTTCCTGAGGGCTGGTGAGGGTAAGCTGACTTCACCTATACATGTGAAGGCACCTCCCAAAGGATGACAGAGTACCAGGATAGAAGAAATCTGGGTCCTTGGTGTCCTTGTAGAGGAGAATCATCCATCCACCTGGGACCACCTGCCTTTAAGAAAGAGAGAAATAAATGTACGGTTTATCTGGGCCACTGTATTTTAGAGTTGTATTAGTACTTTAAATAATGTGCAGATCTCACAGTGGGCACTGTACTTCCCATATGCTATGGTCTAGAACATTCATCCAATCGCTCAACTATTTATTAAGTACATATTATGTACCAGCCCTGCTCTAGGCTCTGGCCATACAACTAAACCAGGCATGCAAAGCCCGTGGTTCTAGTGCCCATCTCCTAGCCTAGCCAGATAGGAAGGAAGCTAATAGCAAGTTGGCCTGTATCTGTATTCTAGCCATCAAGAAGCAATATTTAACTTATAAGTGGTTTACAGGTATCTTTCATATCATCCACTGGATTTATTCTATTTAGGAAAACTTGGGAGGCTTTGCTCTCAGGCTTTACATTAAAATACAGAAAAATCATCTCTCAAGCAAATCTTTCTAAAGCTTCATTGTTATGGCAGAAGTCTGTGGCGGACATTTCTATTACGATTTTCATTTCATGTGGCAGCTCTTTCTGCAGTAGTGACAACAGAAAGGAGAGATTCTACATTAAATGAGAGAATGCAGGATTGTTCAATATTTCCTCCTCTCTTTCCTAATATTAAATAGATCTAATTTTAAAATATCTTAGAATTAGAAGACTTAGGAGAACATTAAACTGGATTTGTAAAGTTTTTACCTCTCACTATATGCCTGAGTTTTTTTTAGCCCACTTGCTCATTAAGGCAAACTCTATCCTTCATGTGCACAGACTTGCCTGCTTTCAAAGTTGTGTTATGGAGCATGTGATTCAAGATTACCTCTTGGGTCTAAAGAACCATGGTGAGTCTTTCTTTAGAGCTGTATGTTGTTTGCCAGCTTTAAATCTTAGTGTTGTGGCATCTGACCTACAGTTCATTGAATTATATGTGAAAAGAGGGGGTTAGAGTATGATGAACACCAAGAGGAATTCTGATAATTGAATGCATTTATGAACCATTGATCATAAATGATATCAGGCAAAGATAACAGCAACACTTCACATTACCATTATTGATCTCCTTAGCTAGCCACCAATCTCACTCACTAGTACTACAATCACTTCGGAGGCCATAATAATAGGCCAGCACAGTTATAATTTAGTACAAGTAGTGGGACATAATGGTCACTTTACAGTAATTTAAAATTTAATAAAATAACCCTGGGCATTGTGACTCAGTAGTTAAGATCATGGGCCCATGTCAAAGGGCTGGGTTGCAGGTTTGTTCTCCAGGGGGCACATGTGGGAGGCAATCAGTTGATATATATCTCTCACATCGATGTAGCTCTCTCTCTCTCTCTCTGGATGTTCTCTCTCTCTCTCTCTCTCTCCATTCCTCCCTTCCAATCTCTCTAAAAAACAATTGAAAAGATATTCTCTGGTGAGAATTAACAAAAACAAAATTTTTAATAAAATAGAGTCAGATTTCAGGGGGCTTTTGAGCAGAAGATGAAAATCAATTGGTCAGCAACACACAAGGGTACAGTGACAATTAAGTGGAATAGACAAAAAGGTGCAGATTTGCATACAAAGTCAGCACATTGTTGCAGCTCGGTGGTTGCCATCAAATAAAGAGAATGACACATCAGGAAGTGTTCATTAGGAGTGGAGGAAAAAAAAGAGAGAATTGGCAGTTTGGCCAATTGGCAAACCTATGTGCCTCCTGGACAGATAATGGGCAGTATGAAAAAAATAATTAAAATTTGAATTTAGAGCATATTTTTCTTCCCTGGGAAAGAGAATGTGAAGTCCGTTCAAAAGAAGCCTGTGATGTTTTCCTTCTCATAAAAAATAAAGCAAATTATTCCATCCAATGCAACTGAGTCAAATTTGAACTTCCTGAAAATTTACCAGTAGATAAACCAGGATTTAAGTTCAAGGACACATTCCATGCCTAATCTCCATTTTACAACTTTTGAAGATAAATTTTCCTCTGCACTGAAATCTTTCAGAGATAGCCCTTTTTTGAAAAACAAATTGTTAGAAGTGTGCAACAAATTGGCCAGATGTCTCTGGGGCATGAACACTCTCTTAAAAGAAAGGTAAGAACTTCTAATAATGACCTCATGCTTTCAAACCACACATTTTCTATCTAGTGCTTTGAAACAGTAATGTTCAAAGTATTTTTCTTGTTATTGAAAGAGTTGATACAGTTTCCCCAACGTGCTTCTCTTCTCACAGAATGTAGTTTATATTTTGGGAGAATTTGGCACAGCTTTAGTTACAGCTTCACTGATTTCCTTAGTAGAATCCAACAATAAGTCATTTCCCTCACCCATTTGTTCCTTAGTGTTTATTAGCAGGAGTAGACACAAAATGTCAAAAGAAAAAAGTATTATTCATATTAATCTACTTTCTTCACGACTTCACATCAAGATACCTAAATAACAGCCTTCTTCACAACTTGCTCCCAAACTGGCATCCATCCCTTAGGAAGTTTTTGCAAACACCCCCAAGTTCATTATCAACTAACTTACCCTTCCCAGCCAAAATGTATCACTGCAGGACAAGTGTATTTAATTCTTGCTTATCTAAAAAAATAATAATTGCTAGGCACAAAAATCAGCATGTGGCATGAAGCTAGTTTTGTTCCCTTCTAGAAATTGTTTTTAAGTTGCAGACCTTGAAAAATAGACAGCAGAAATTTATTCAGTGGTATGTATTACTGTGATTGCTACTATCCCCCAAACAGCCTGTCTGGCCTATAAACTCAGGTGTAGCAGAAAATCACACCTTTGCCTTTTCCCCCAAAAAGAATGATTCCAAGAAGCAAAATCTTTACAGCTTCATAGCCTGGTATATAGTAAGGCCATCATTCTGATTCTTAATCATTATCCCATTCCAGAGCCTAAATAAGTACATTTTCTGGATTATTTTGCATATATCTCATGAGCTACACACACACACACACACACACACACACACACACACACACACACACACGTTTCATAAAGTATTGGCCAATGCCCATTTCACATAGTTCTTTTAGCCTAAAAATAACTTTAACTTTCATGTCTTACCAAGACTGAGAAAAGGGAGGGCAAATCAAAGAAAACTAATTTGGGAATCAGTGGGGGAAAATTTAACAGGCCTGCTGGGTGTTCTCTTAATACTGTCTTGGCTCTCAGATTAAATTATTATACTTTCTGCATTCTAGGACTGGGTCATTTGTGCATGAGGACAAAGGCAACTTCAACTTGATATTTCTGTCATCCCTGCTGTGGGAAGCGTCTTTTTCCTGGTTTATAACATCAATCACCCTCGCAATAAATCTTGGTGGTGGATATGGTCATTTAAATCTCCACCTGCACAAACAACAGGAAATAAGAGAGCTCATAAATCTCTACACTGGTGATTAACAAATTTTGAATCCTAGGCAAAGATATTATGGTGGTATGGGGAGGTCTCACTAATTCATTAATAAAAACTGATTTGCTGACAATCTGTTTAGTTTACAGCATAGGGGGAAAGCAAACAAGACCCTGCTAACAAAACAAAACGTTAGAGGTTAGCGAATTCCCAGCTGAGCCCAGAATTAGAGATATGATATCTTAATGTAGGAGAGGGGTACAGGCTCCCAGCCAAAAGCTCAGATGCCACGCGTATGCGCTGCTTCAGCCCCCCATCTTCAGTGCCTAACTGCAGGGAAACAAAACCCAGGGAAGTACTAGTAAGAGGGACTCATGCATTCAGTCTATCCAGTTTCATCTCATCAGTTTCATTCCATCGCTTGGTTTCTGGTTCCCTTTGCTTTCCTACTCCCCAGATTTTCTTATTATCTAGTAAAGATGGTCCTGGCTGGGGTCAGGAATGGAAAAGAACCTTTCCCAAAGGGATAATACTGTTTAGTGGTTTGGAATGTCAGCTTCACATGAGGAACCCTGGTAGTGTAGAGGATGTCAAGAGAGGCAAAGGCAGCAGCATTGGGAGGGAGAAAACAAGAGGTCTCGCACAAGGTGATGTCTGAGAGCAACTGATTCTTAAGACAATATTAAATAATTTTTAGAGAGAAATCTAGGGGAAAGTTTTAATTCAGTTAAGAAAAGGTTATCACCACACACTCATGTTACCCCACCTCATTCGCCTCACTCCCACTATGTGTGTGGCTGCCTGTGGGTGTGCAATGGTGGTGTGTTTGTGCACACACAGGCAGTTCCTTGATATCTTTAAAGTGACCAGGTGCAGGTGAATTTTTTGGTACTTTTTCTGACATCCCCCTAAAGATTCTACGAAGAACTTGTTTCTTCATTCACCCCAGTTAAGGCTGGAAGATATCTTGATAAGACTGTAGTCTCATAGGGTGTTGGCAAGAGGTAGCTGATCTCTGCCTGGATTCTAAGTGGCGTTTTCTTTCCAGGGGGAGGCAAGAGGGATGCTTGCGAGATTCATGGGTGGAAGGCCCAGAAAAAAAACAAAGGATCTGGTCATTTTTCTAAAGTTCGCCACGTACAAGCAGCTATGACCTCTTAGGGGGGAACGCAGGCCTTAGGAGATGGGCGATAGGCGATGAGCGCGGGAGAGGGGCTGTGGGTGCGCCCCGCTCCTCCTAGGCCCAGCTCCAAGGGGAAGAAGGTGTTGGTATTTGGTGTTGCTGTTGAGTAGATTTACATTACAAGTTGGAAATCAGGGCCTGTGAGTGAGAGTTTCCCTCCGGTTGGGAAAGGGGTCTAAGAGCGTCGCTGGGGCCTGGGAGGCCCCTCCCCTGGGCTGCAAGGATCCGCCTCTCTATTCCCCAGATAAATTCCTAGTGTCCACCAAATTCCTCAGCGCTCTCTCACACTCCTCTAGGCCACGGCTCCGGGGGTGGGGAGGCAGAGCGTCGGTTTCCTTCCCTAAGAAGCCCTGGCCCTGGCGGTTCCTTCTGCGAAGGGGAAAGGGGTGCGAGATCCAACCAAAACCCCATCTCCAGCTCCCAACACGCGGTGGCTGCTCCACACTGCACACTAGGGGGGCCCCCTGGTTTCCGGGTCTCTCTGTCCTCTCTCCCTTCCCTCTCTCCCTCTCATCCTCTCCCGCAAACATGTCCACCGGCTCCCTCAGCGACGTGGAGGACCTCCAAGAAGTGGAGATGCTGGACTGCGACGGGCTGAAAATGGACTCGAACAAGGAGTTTGTGACTTCCAACGAGAGCACCGAGGAGAGCTCCAACTGCGAGACGGGGTCTCCGCAGAAGGGCCGCGGCGGCCTGGGCAAGAGGAGGAAGGCGCCCACCAAGAAGAGCCCCTTGAGCGGGGTCAGCCAGGAGGGGAAGCAGGTCCAGCGCAACGCGGCCAACGCGCGCGAGCGGGCCCGCATGCGGGTGCTGAGCAAGGCCTTCTCCAGGCTCAAGACCACGCTGCCCTGGGTGCCCCCGGACACCAAGCTCTCCAAGCTGGACACGCTCAGGCTGGCGTCCAGCTACATCGCCCACTTGAGGCAGATCCTGGCTAACGACAAATACGAGAACGGGTACATCCACCCGGTCAACCTGGTAAGTCCCCCGGTGCGGCTGTGGCGGGGCGGGTATCCCCGCCCATGCGCCCGCGGTGCTGTCTGCGCCGAGTGTGAGCGCGGGGCTGGGATTCCCGCACCTCCGCTACCTCCCGCCCAGCGCCTCCAGGGACCGTGGCAGGAGATCCCCCCACGGCCCTCGCTCTCTGCCCTGCAAGCCGCCGGAGCAGGGATGATTTATGCAAGTGTTTGACGTGGCAGCCCCATTAGGAGTGTGCAAGTGGACTGAGCTGGCAAAGAGGAGCATCCCCTTGAACCCGCGCCATGAGGGCTCGAGTGGAGGGACTGGTGCGGGACGGGACGGGGAACACTCACCAGAGGCTGCGCTCCAAGGGGCATTTTATGAATCCCTTTATTCTTCCTTTAGCTAAAGAGTAGAACTCGATTTTCCCCCTCCAGTTCTTGTAAATAAAACCACCCAACTCTGTTTCTTTCTCAAGCACGTATAGGACCGTTAGACATGGACACATCATGTCCCCCATAATTGTCATGTAAGTCCTCAACCACTTCAATATTCTGCGCTTCGCCTATAGGTGGGTTGACATTTTTAAATCCCAAACGTCCTAGCAAATACCAGCATAATTAGTACATTCTCGCCAGTATTGGTGTAATAAATAATATTAAAAAGGTCACTTTCATCCAAGATTTAAGAACATTTTAATTTTTTATTTTTAAAAGTAATGCTCATTGAGCCTAATGTTTTTCTCAAATGCATTTTACTGTGAAAGAAATATATTTGGTTCTTTTTTCATTTGATTTGATTTTCAAACGTACAGGCACCAAAGAAAAACAACACTTCCTAGCACCTCTGTTTGTGTCTGATAAGAAGGAGAGGTTTTCCTTCTTACAAGCCGTCTTATCTGCCAGCGCTAGTGAGAGAGGTTTAAAGATCTGAATTGTCTTCTCACCCAGTTAGTTTCAGAATTTGGGGGAGGGGTGCAAAACCACATTTTGCCTCGAAAAATATTTTCCCCTCCAATTAAAAGTTTGTTTTTCGAATGAGACGAGTCAATAGCTTTTTAAACTCTGGAAGTCAAATGAAAGTAGTGCCTTCATTGACATTTTACTGCTGCCTTTATCTTTGAACAAGAAACTTAGGTGAGCTTTATGATATAACGCCGAGAAGAGAAGAGAAGGCTGTCCTTGCTCAGCCCAGTAGGAAGATGACCTTAAATAAAATACGAGTGTATATTCTTTCATTAGTATTTTTTTCCCCCTTAAGTGGTAGCGACTAATTCGGAATCTGTGGTCAAAGCCCGCATTTGTGATGGAGGACAGGAAAGTCGGCAGGGGGAAGACAGATGGGGCTAAAAGCAGGAGGTCCGAGAAACCGGACCACGACCTCAGAAGAGGGGCGAGGCGGGCGCTTCGCCTCCAACCCGGTGCCTCCCCGGCGAGAAGCCTTCTGGGCTCCGGGTCGGCCTCCGCACTGTGCTGTGCACCGGCCTCTTGGGGCTTCACCAGGGGCCTCCTCTCTTGGGTTTCACTTTGCCCCCAAGAAGTGGAATCTCCTCTTCGCTCGGCCTCCCCGAGCTGTGCCTGGAGCCAGTGCTGCTGTTTGCTTTATGCAGCCACGAGGCTCACTGGGACTCCGAGTGAACTGCAGAGATAACGGGTCTGGGACACTCGCTGCCGGCCCCCACCGCGCCCTCTCCTTCCCTCTGCGTCTGGGAACCCACCCTATCCCTCCTCCATGGCCACTTACCTCCTCCACTCTCTTCTCTCCTGCAGACGTGGCCCTTTATGGTGGCGGGGAAACCAGAGAGTGACCTGAAAGAAGTGGTGACCGCGAGCCGCTTGTGTGGAACCACGGCGTCCTGACCTTGGAGGTGCGAGTCTGGGAAAGGCGCGCTCCCCTCCCGGGGGAAGAGCCCCGCGAAGGCGACCCCTGCCCTCCCTGCTCTCTGCCTCTGCTCCCCCCGCCCCCCGCAAAGCTCCTCTCCCTGGCCCACCCTGCGAGAACACTTTACAGAGACGAGGAGATTCGTTTCCAAACCAGAGGAGATCGGTTGTGCTTACAACGATTCCCACCTATTTAACGTTATTCCTGGTACCGTGAATGACTCTGCGAGCCTTGCTGGTCCAAGTGCAATATGTAATTATAAATATATGAATAGCTAATGAGAGCCTATCGATGTGTATCTTTTGTACAATGTGTTGTAAAGTGTAGATCATAGAATAGCTGACTTTGACAGTCACATTTATAAAGTAATTCACTCAAAGATATATATATATTTTTCAAACAAGTTTTTCTACTTTTGAAAATAAATCTCTCTTTATATTGCTAAAAGCCCTGACATTGGTGTGATTTAAAAAAAATGTTATTTGGAATAGAAAAGTGAAGAACTATGGCCAAGCTTGATAATAAAAATGGTTCTTTGGCGCCTCAATCCAAACTTCCAGAGATAGAAGAGGATTAAATCCGATTTCCACTCTGATGGTCCAGATCAGGTTTTTCACTGAAACTTCAAAAACATCTCTGAGCTCCAGGTTTCCAGGTTATTTTTAGTACAATTAGAAATAATGTAACGGTAAACAAAGAAAGAGCAGGGTTAAAGCTGTTGTTACACAGAAAAGGAAACTCTGATGTTCATGTATTCCACAAGATCATTGCTGACATGAGCAGGAAGGTAAACTCCGAGTTTTATAACTTTCCAGGCGAGGACCTGTAACCCACGGTTAGAAACCAATGAAGACATGCTGGGAGCTCATGAAAAGTGTCGATTCCATAATCCTTAGGAGGTATTTTCCGATTTTCAAAGCGCTACAACATACATTACATATTTCTTATTAATAATTAATTCATTTTAACAACCAGCCTGCCTGCCTTTCGGTTAAGGTTAGCCAGTGCGCACAGCTCCCCGCCACGACTTCCGGCGGCCTGGGTTTTACTTTAAACATCTTCCAGGCTGCGGAACAGCTCGTTGGGGAAGATTAAGTTGAGATAAACAGAGAGGCAAGGCCCGGGAGCCTGGGACCCGGTTCCCTCGCTGCCCCAGCGCAGCCCGCGGCAGCCCCCGAGCCAGATGCCACCGAGGCTGTTTAATGTTCGGGGTTATGACCGCAGTGTTTACAAGACGTCTTCGGTTATTTATACTGTTATTCCTCGCAGAGGGCCTTGAAACTTCCGCTTCATTTGCTCTTTCTTTTCGATTTTTTTTTCCTTTCTTTTTCTTGCTTCAGTTTGGTACCTGGAGGAAGAGCTCCCCTGTTTCCCTCGCCGCACTCACCTCCTACTCACCCCAAAGGCGGATGAGGGGTGGAGTCCTCAGCTTGGCCCTCAAAGAAGGGGCTTGTCCAGAGAGGGAACCATCCCCTGCCGGTGACCAGTTAGCACCTTACCAAGTGCAATTCATTCTCCGAGGGCTGGGAACTGCGGTGATTCCGCATCCACCTGCTTATCATAGGCCTCTCAGAGGGCTTTTCAGGGTGCCCTTCTACCCCTCCCCCCACATTGGACCTTGAAGAGCGCATTTCAAGATCTTGACACCTCCCTAATCCCCAAATTCTCCTACCAGGGGACACTGCCCTCACCTCCACGGGCCAGAGTTCAAGTCCGAGATGAGTCCCAGCGTGATTCAATTTTTTGGCTTTCAATTCAGCACATTGTCTAAGCTCCCACTCGGGTTTTCTACAAACCAAAAGCTCAACATTCTGAGCACTCTCTGCAGGCGGCCCCATAGAGGAAAAACGTAGTGCTCATTCTCTGAGGACCCCAAAATGCAAAGGAATTTTTATAAAAGGCCCCGGTGCTTCCTGCCTATCATTTGAAACCTTGGCTTCAAACTTGAGACAGGAGGCTATGATTTTGAAACAAGTGGGATAAGCTCTAGTTCTGGGTCCAGTTTTCCTAAAAGGGAACCTGGTCATCAGTTTTCTCATCTCTGCAGATGGGGATCAAGGCGATAATAATAATAATACTTTCCCTCTTTTGCCTCACAAAGCGTTCGTGGGCTCAAATGAGATGATATTTGTGCAACTGATTTCTAAAAGAAAGGATCCATGCAAATATCTGTTACTTTTATTAAGTGGCAGTGAGCTGTCTATACTAGACCCAACCTGAACGTGTGTCAGGCAGGAAGCTCCAAAGAGTGTATGTTTATAATGTACAGATGATTGTAAGAATCAAAACACCTCCCTTGGATGCTATGTTTAACCTCACCCCCCCCCTCTCCTCTCTCTCTCTCACCTTTACCCTTCTCCAATGTCCTCCGAATTTGTCCAGAGCACTTTACAAACGTGACTACTTCCTACAAATATTGAATCCAGAAAAATTTAGAGAGCAAAGATCGGGAGTGGGACCAGCAATAAGAAGGGCTACACCCATGGATGTGCTAGAATGGCTGCTGGGAAGCCCCACCCATCTGGGCCTCGGTCCTGGGACCTGGGTGCACTGGAGATGACACAGTTGCCCACTGAAAGGAACAAGCAATACGGTGGCGATTACTGTGCTGTGGCCACCAGTAGCCCAAAGAAAGTGAAAACCTGATTGCCCCACGCTGCCCCCACACAGGCATCCCCAGTCTAAACATCTCTCCTTCCCCATGTGCCCTCCTCTTAAAGCAGATCATCAGCACCCCACACCCACCACACCCTTTCTCCCTGTGCCCATCATTTTCCTGGAGTCTGTCCCCACAGGGCTCCACCACACCCTTTCTCCCTGTGCCCATCATTTTCCTGGAGTCTGTCCCCACAGGGCTCCACCACCAGGCTACCTGCCCAGAGCCCAGGAACTTGGAGTGTCTTGCTTTGAATAGGAGGCTAGGCTGCCTGAGAAGGAAAGGGGTCCCCCCTTTGCCACAAGCCAGTATATTTAGGGGTAAGGAGTGGGGAGTGTTCTCTCTGTGACCTCTTGGTTATGCAAATTATCTTAGAAGGTGCTTTTAGGAAGAACCAGGAGAGCATCTGAAACAGGCTGTAGAAGCCTGGAGGGAGAAGGAAGTGCTTCAAGTTAGCATGTGTCTGGGAGTTCTCAGGAGGAGGGGACAGATATTGAAAATGGACTGTAGCTGGGGAAGTCCCATCTCTCTCTCTCTCTCTCTCTCTCTCTCTCTCTCTCTCTCTCTCATTGCTTATGTGACTTTTTACAAGTAACTAGTGCATCTAGCAGGGTTTCCCACTGTCAGATTGGAGACGTCTTTCTAAAAAGAGATGTACTTGATAAACAAGGTGGACCCAGCCGGTTACACCCAGAGACCAGTGGGAAACACTGCCTGAGCAGACTTTGAAGCCAGTGGCTTTTCTGTGGGTAGCAGAATCGCCTGCACAGCTGGAGGCAATAAATTGCTGGGCTCCATCCACCCGAGTTCCAGATTCAAGAGATCTGGGGAGGAGCCCCGTAATTTGTATTTCTACCCAGTTCCCAAGCCATGCTGCTGCTGCTGCTGGTGGTCCTGGGACCACACTTGGAGAATACTGTTTTGGGATCTGTCTCATTAGAGAAAGAAAAGAATGCAGAGGGAAAGAAAATATTTGGGAGACTTTCTTAAGAGGCTGCACGTTCTGGGCTCCGGTCTCAATTACTTCTCTATTCACTCCACGACGGCATGCAGTGTGTTCTTCACGCTCAAATGATAATCGGGAAGTCCATTGTGCGATCCCGGTGTGTGGACGCGCGTGCGCTCATCTTCGGCCCTCAAGGACAGATTTCAGTCCTCAGGTGATGAATTAAGACCTGACTGCATTTGGGCCGGGCTGCTGTGGCCTCGCAGGCGACCTCTAAAAGGGAGAGAAATCTGGGAACCCGGGACCCAAGCCTCTTGCGACTCTTCTGTTGCAAAGAGGGTCCCTGGGTCCAGGTCAGCAAAGACCTTCCCTTCGCCCCAGTGGGAGTAGGTTTTATTTGTCTTCGGTTTTTTGTTTTGTTTTGTTTTGTTTTTCTGGTTTGGGGCCCTAGCCGTCCAGCTCTTTGGAAGCCGGTCTGCAGTTGACGCGCAGAGGTGCAGGAGTGAGGCGAATGCGGGGTGAGCGCAGGGCGGAGGGGGTGTGCAGGGGAGAGCCCCGAGCCCCGAGGCAGAGGGGGAAGGACTCCTCTGCGGCTCTTCTGCTCACCCTTTCCCGTCCCCCCTCCACACACCCCTAAAGAGTTTGTGGAAGTAGGAGGGAGGAAAAGGAAGGAGGCTCCCAGTTCCGAGCCCGAGCGCACACAGCCCGCAGGGTCGCCGGCCCTTTCCGGGTGCGTGTGCAGCTTGGGACCCAGGCAAGGATCTGGGGTTACGACCCCACACCGCCCGGGAGGGGGTTCGCAGATCCCACGCAGTTGGCGAGTCAAACTTCCTTTCTTAGCTTTTCATCCTTCCCTCCAAACGCTGGCTCTGCCCTTGGAACCTCGGGTGGTGCTGGCGGCGTTTCTGAGGGCCCAACCGGCTTCCTCAGGTTCTTCCTGCACGTGCCTTTGATCCTTAGATCTGGCCGGCTCCGCTGTGCACCCTCCTGCCCGTTCACCGAAGGATGAACTACCCCTGGGATTAGGCTTGAGATCCCCTCCCAGGACAGAAGGAGGAGAAAGGGGTGGAGAGGCGGAGAGAACCACATTTTAGAATGTTCCAAGAGTTGTGAGAACAGACTCCTGGAGAGCAACATCACATCATTTCTGTACCCATCACCCATCACAGTGCCTGGCACCTCAGTCAGTGCTGAATCATTAACTCGGACTCTGGTGAAGAGAGTAGATGTGACAGAGGGCAGCTGGAGCTAAGAATTGACCATGAGGCTACTGCTATGCTGGAAGTGAAACGGAACCTCTCACTTTGAGGTCTAATGCCTATTTGATTAAAGCAAGCATTCAATAAAAATAAATTTAAAAAAGAAGAAAGCAAACAGACATGATGGGACTAGAGGGCATCCACTGGAGGTGGGATGTTTGCCCTGCCCTCCCTGATACTCAGATGAAATCTGTTCTTTCCCTTTACTGTTGAAAATGACATTATCAGTTTTGAATTTATATGGCCCTTAGATCAGAATCATTCACCTAAAAGTTGCTTTGAAGAGTGAAAATAATGTGAAACGCTAAGAATAAAAGTTCACAGAATTTATTTCAAAATTAATCCAGTGGGTGATAAGGAAGTCATTTGTTGCCTTTTACAGATGTAATGTATACCTACATCTAGTGAATATACAGTGGAGAGAGCTTTTGACTGAGTCTTTGGACAAAGTATTTGCCCTTTCAGGACCTTGGTTCTTCCATCTATAAAATGGGTATAATAATGACTACTTCAATATTATAATGTATGTGGGCATTGTCTGGTACACAATAGGCTTTAATTAATTTTGGTTTTCTTCCTCTCTTCTCCTCTTCTTCAAGTCATTAGATTACCAAAGTGCCTGAAAAAAATAATATGCATTTTTCCTAGATATTTAGTTATCTAGTCAATAGCAAGCAATTATTAAATTCTTGTGATAATCCAGTAGCTTCAGGTCATCTTGAGTGTGATTAAAACAGGTTATCATACAGGTCTTGTCTTTCTTCAGTGAGACCTTATCACATTATCTGCAGTGGATCCTGCTCCTAATTCTGTGTTTCAGCACTTATCACCTTATCAATAACAGGTAATTATTACTTTCTTTACTGAGTTTGTATCTTTTTCTCCTCGATCCATGTGGGCAGGGACCATGTCTGGCTGTTTAACCTTGCTTTCCCTCGCACCTAGCGCAGTGACAGTTACATGGTAAGTGCTTGAAGAAAAATGAATGCATAAAGCTTAATCATAAGCTTTTTAGAGATACTCCTGTCTGCCAGATAAGCTCATGCTGCACACTTCAGGTCAGTTGTATGTATGCCTCTTGTTCTGTCAGCTATAGTTGGCTGGGATGGGTGAACAGGTTGGCTGTTGGCTGAGGCAGAATATTTTTGAGATAGAGACTCTGGGTGCAACAAGAATTCCAAATCTGTTTGCAACAAATGTAATCTATTGCAATCAGGGCTGGGCTGTCTGCCTATGGCCACCTGGTTTTATTCTGCTACACCAATGGTGAGCAACATGCATTTGGGGAACGGTCATGTTCACAGGTGTTATTGTGTCTTTGATGGGGGAAAGGGTAGGAATAACAGCATGAAAGCATATATTCATAAAAGTTAAATGTTCTACTTTATGAAAAAGAACAATTTCACTGAGAAAGTCACCACTACTTTTTAGCCAATAAAATGCAGTTATTGGGCATATTTAAGAAATAACAGCATAGATACAGCTCATTTAATTTTCTATTCCATTTGCATCACACAGAGCACATTCATATTTTATCTTCAAAACAACCCTAACAAGGAGATATAATCATCTTCATTTTTCATATAGGGCAACTGAAACTCAGAGAGGGGAAGTAAATCTTGAAAAGTTATATAGTGAATAAGTAACAGAAATCTGAGTACAGGATTTTTGTATTTCATTAAAACTGAAATGGATTCCAGTCTTGAACATAGGAGAATCCTCAGGTAAAAGTAAGGATGATCATAACCCTAAAAAGGAAAGAAATGCCTCCAAAAAAAAGAACATAACATGATGTTTTTTCCCCCAAATAGAATTATTTATACTTGTTTAAAGACCTATTTTAGACTTACTTTATCTTCTATCACCTTTAAGGATACAAAAAGGGAAATTATAAGCAAAATAAGTTCACTAAAGTACTACAAAAACTGTTTTATATTAAGAGTGCATTTTAGCCCTGACTGGTTTGGCTCTGTGGATAGAGCATCGGCCTGCGGACTCAAGGGTCCCAGGTTCGATTCTGGTCAAGGGCATGTACCTTGGTTGCGGGCACATCCCCAGTGGGGGGTGTGCAGGAGGCAGCTGATCAATGTTTCTCTCTCATCGATGTTTCTGACTCTCTATCCCTCTCCCTTCCTCTCTGTAAAAAATCAATAAAATATAGTTTAAAAAAAAAAAGAGTGCATTTTATTCCTAGTTATTCACTCTGTAATTAAAATCTAGTGATTTTCCACCATCACGTATCAGTTTTTTACTTACAATAAACAACCCCTGAATCTAATGGCTTAAAACAATAAACATTTGTTATTATTCATGAGTCTGAGGTCAGTTGGGCAGTTCTGCTGATCGGAGATGGACTCTGCTGTTCTCACTGAACTTGGTTATATCTGTGGGCTGGTGATTTGAGAATTAACTAGTTAAGGATGACCTCACTCACATGTCTGGTGGCTGGATGGGTATTGACTGGAGTGATGAGGGTGACAGATCCCCATCCAGTCGACTAGCCTGTATTTGTTCTTAGAGAGACCAAAGAAAGAACAGAAGTTCCCAAGGCCTCTTAGACCTAGGTTCAGAACTGGCATAGCATCACTTTGCCTGGGTTCTATTAGCTAATGCCAGTCACAAGAGCTTCCTATATCCAAGAAATGGGGAAATTAATTAATTTTGGTTTTCTTCCTCTCTTCTCCTCTTCTTCAAGTCATTAGATTACCAAAATGCCTGAAAGAATGATATGCATTTTTCCTAGATAGTTATCTAGTCAACAGCAAACAATTATTAAATTCTTGTGATAATCCAGTAACTTCAGGTCATCTTGAGTGTAATTAAAACAGGTACCCATTTTGGAGAAGCTGCACAGTAACATTGAATAAAGCATGGACATAGAAAAGGGTGGAGATTCCAGGTTATTTTTAGAATTAATTTATACTATTAAGGTTTACCTAAAACTTGTTCATATTCAGAGTCTGGCCCTTTTGAGTCATTTCTTACTTTGAATTATCAATATCTAGTGATTTCCTACCCAGTTTTGTCCTCTGGGTTATTAAGAATATCTCTTAGAAGAGTTCTCCTTTATTGTCACTGGGATTTTTTTTTTCCAAGTCACTGATACCTGTTCTACAAATTTCAAAGCTTCACTTTCTTGATTTTGTTAGAAGGGAACATAAATTAATCACTCCAACCTTTCCTTCACCTATTCTTAGAAATGTGGAGACTTTTCTGACTCTAGATCTGTTGCTTGGCATGGGTAGGAGGCTGAATAGTGGACCCAAAGATATCAGATCTTAATCCCTGAAAACTATAAATGTTAGCTTATTTGTAAAAAGGGTCCCTGCAGGTGTGTTAAGTTAAGGATGTTGAGATGGAGAGGTTATCCTTTATTATATGTGTGGGTCCGAAATACCATTACAAGTGTCCTTATAAGAGAAACTGTGAGGGGGGATTCAATACACAGGAGAGGAAAAAGTGCTGTGAAGACAGAGCTGGAGATTAGAATGTTGCAGCCACCAGAGGCTGGAAGAGGTGAGTAATAGATTCTCCTCAAGAACCTCCAAAAGGAGTGGGGCTGTATTTACACCTTGGTTTTGATCCTGTGCAACTGATACTGAACTTCTGGCCAACTAAGACAAAATAAATTTCTGTTTTGCTAAGGCAATGTTTGTGGTCACTTGTTATGGTAGTCACAGGAAACTAATACAGCATGTGGTGGGCAATCCTTTGCACATATCTCAATAACAAAATTTAATGGGATCATCTATTTATAGTTTACTTCCTTTCCTACATTCTGTAAAGTACTTGGATGTTACTTGGTAAGAAAATACAGAATTATAGATATTCCTTCAGTGACAAGGGCCTTTGTTCCTACACACTACTTTTCTTTTCTTTTTTTTTTTTTAAATATATTTTATTCGTAAGGGCCTTTGTTCCTACACACTACTTTTCTTTTCTTTTTTTTTTTTAAATATATTTTATTCGTTTTTTACAGAGAGGAAGGGAGAGGGATAGAAAGTTAGAAACATCGATGAGAGAGAGACATCGATCAGCTGCCTCCTGCACACCCCCTACTTGGGATGTGCCCGCAGCCAAGGTACATGCCCTTGACTGGAATCGAACCTGGGACCCTTCAGTCCACAGGCTGGCGCTCTATCCACTGAGCCAAACCAGTCAGGGCCCTACACACTACTTTTCTATCTCCATGCTTTCCTGTGCATAACATAATATTTTATATTTATTATCTATATAACAAAATAACATTTTTTCAATACTGAATCAGAGTATAATATTTTTAAAGACATTTTTAATGTCAGTTAAACCCAGCATGGGTTATACCAACAATGCAGATAATTCAAACAAAGAGACCAATGTTGGGATGCATCCCAATTTTTGAAATGTGTGAATATGAAAAATAATTCATCTGAGAATGATGATATACAATAGCTCATTTCATTCCATGCATCATCACTGAGTATACACTGTATGCAGGACCCTGTGCACTGGAAATAGATGAATAAGGTAATACCCTCATGGCCTCCAGATTTGCTCTTTCTCTCCAGTAGTTGCAGAATCTTTTCTATGTAAGGACCTGGAAGGGTATGGCAAACTTATATTCTGAAAAACACCAAGTGTACCAGTTTCCAGAAAGATGGGTTACATCTGCCTACTCTTGCATCTAGGCTATAGGCAACTCAGACTGCCATTCATGAAACTAGTCCAACATGGAGTGTTCCCAGCTGCCTCTACCCCAGACTAATTCATCTCCCAGTGCTGGGGAAATATCTGGGGAAGTGATTTCAAAGGTTTCTTTCTGCCTCTAAGGTGGTTGCCCTAGAGATTTTTATTTTCCTAAGGCTGAAATTGAATCTCAAGCCATTTGGAGATGGACTAAATATGATGGGCCATCATTTTGCTAGACTGATATAACCAGCCATTTTACAAATACTAGTATGTGCTCTCAGTCCTAAGGTGAGGGGAGGGATAGGTGCATTAGCAAAAATGTGCCTTTATTACTGGACTAGGGGCCCTGTGCACGAATTGGTGCACATTGAAAGGAAATTAATTAGAAAGTGGCCAGTGGAGCGAGACTGGGTGAGATGGGCTGGACACTCCCTGGAGCCAACCTCCTGTGGTCCCACCAGTAGGTGGGGTCCCTCGGCCTGGCCTGCAGGGATCGGGACAAAAGGGCAGTCTGACACCCCCCCCCCTCCCCACCAAGGGTACCATGAGTATGAGAGGGCATTTTGCAAAGTTGCAGTCGCTCGGCAGCTCCTGCATTGAGCATCTGCACCCTGGTGGTCAGTGCACATCATATCTACTGCCGGTTGACTGGTTGGCCAGTTGGCCTGTTGCTTAGCCTTTTATTTTATTTATTTTTTTTGTTTTGTTTTTTAATAAATCTTTATTGTTCAGATTATTACAATTGTTCCTCTTTTTCCCCCCATAGCTCCCCTCCACCCAGTTCCCACCCCACCCTCTGCCCTTACTGCCCCCCACTGTCCTCATCCATAGGTGTACGATTTTTGTCCAGTCTCTTCCTGCACCCCCCACAACCCTTTCCCCACAAGAATTGTCAGTCCACTCCCTTTCTATGCCCATGATTCTATTATATTCACCAGTTTATTCTGTTCATCAGATTTTTTATTCACTTGATTTTTAGATTCACTTCTTGATAGATATGTATTTGTTGTTCATAATTTTTAGCTTTACCTTTTTCTTCCTCTTCCTCTTCTTAAAGAATACCTTTCAGCATTTCATATAATACTGGTTTGGTGGTGATGAACTCCTTTAGCTTTTTCTTATCTGTGAAGCTCTTTATCTGCCCTTCAATTCTGAATGATAGTTTTGCTGGGTAGTGTAATCTTGGTTGTAGGTTCTTGCTATTCATCACTTTGAATATTTCTTGCCACTCCCGTCTGGCCTGCATAGTTTCTGTTGAGAAATCAGCTGAGAGTTGTATGGGTGCTCCCTTGTAGGTAACTAACTGTTTTTCTCTTGCTGCTTTTAATATTCTCTTTTTGTCTTTTGCTCTTGGCATTTTAATTATGATGTGTCTTGGTGTGGTCCTCTTTGGATTCCTTTGGTTTGGGGTTCTGTGAGCTTCCTGGACTTGTAAGTCTATTTCCTTCACCAGGTGGGGGAAGTTTTTGGTCATTATTTCTTCAAATAGGTTTGCAGTATCTTGCTCTCTCTCTTCTTCTGGCACCCCCATAATTTGGATGTTGGTACACTTGAAGTTGTCCCAGAGGCTCCTTACACTATCTTCATATTTTTGGATTCTTTTTGCTTTTTGCTTTTCTGGTTGGGTGTTTTTTACCTCTTTGTATTTCAAATCTTTGACTTGATTCTTGTGATCCTCTAGTCTGCTGTTGGATCTCTGTATATTATTTTTTATTTCAGTCAGTGTATGCTTAATTTCTAGTTGGTCCTTTTTCATATCCTCGAGGGTCTCACTAAATTTATCGACCTTTTCTAGAAAATTTTTGAAAAACCTTATAACCGTGGTTTTGAACTCTATATCCAGTCATTTGCTTTCCTCCATTTCTTTCATTTGTAATCTGTTTCTTTGTCTCCACATTTTGGCTGCTTCTCTGAGTTGATAGAGTGGCTTTATGTGCTAGATGTCCTCTAGGGCCAAGTGGCTCAGCCTCCCCAGTTACCTGAGGTGGACACTCTTGGTGCACCCCTTTGTGGGCTGTGTGCACAGTCTTGTTGTAGTTAAGCCTTGATTGTTGTTGGTATCACTGGGAGGAATTGACCTCCAGGCCAATTGGCTCTGAGGATCAGCTGTGTCTACGCTGGGAGAACTTCTGTGCTGGAGACACCCTTATGAGACAAGACTTGCAAAAGCCTTTGTGCTCAGCTTGGATGGGGTGGAGTCTCAGGGCAGAGCAGACAGCAATGGCTTCCCATTGAGGCTCTAAGAGGCTCCTGGGTCTCAGTGTCCTGTGGTAATCGCTGCAAGCACCTCTGAGAGAAAGCCGCCCTTGAGTTTCGCCTGCTGCCAGATAGTTCATTTTCTCCCCGAATGAGTCTGGGTCCCCAGAGTCTTGCCAGGAACTGGAGTTCAGAGCCGTCGGGAGCTTTTGTCTCCCTCCTGGTTGAGAAAGCCAGCCGAGTATTCAGTTGCCAACCCTCATTGCGCACGCGCCTCGGTACCTCTGCCCTCCGCAGTTCCTCTGAGTCTCAGTGTGCTTTTCTCTTTCCTGACAGTCCAGTTTCTCCCCTAATGAGTCTGGGTCCCCAGAGTCTCACCTGGAACTGGAGTTCAGAGCCATTGGGAGCTTCTGTCTCCCTCCCGGTTGAGAAAGCCAGTTGTGAACTCAGTTGCCAGCCCTCTCCGCTCGCGCGCCTTGGTACCTCTGCCTTCCACAGCTCCTCTGAGTCTTTGTGTGCTTTTCTCTTTCCTTCTAGTTGTAGAATTTCCACTCAGCCAGCCTTCCTGTGGTTCTGGATGATGTCCATTTTGTCTTTTAGTTGTAGTTTTGAAATCGTTGTGCGAGGCAGCAGTTTAGGTGTTTACCTATGCCGCCATCTTGGTTTCTCCCCAGCCTTTTATATATATTGATAATTAACACCAAAACTATAAATGATAGGTCTTGCCTGGCTGGAGTGGCTCAGTGGTTGAGCATTGACCTATGAACTAGGAGGTCACGTTTGATTCCTGGTCAGGGCACATTCCTGGGTTGCAGGTTCAATCCCCAGTGTGGGGCATGCAGAAGGCAGCCAATCAATGATGCTCTCTCATCATTGATGTTTCTATCTCTCTCTCTCTCTCCCTCCCTCTCCTTTCCTCTCTAAAATATAAAAATATATTTAATAAATAAATAAATAATAGATCTTTAGAGTTAGTCATGCACTGTGATAACTGAGCTTAACTTTTCATTTCTCACCTGCCAAGCCTTCTGCATCATTTCAGAGGCCTTCCCTTCAAACAATTTATAAGCTTTCCAGATCTTTTGTCTGAAAAATCTATCTTTTTCTTTTTTTGACCCTTATAAATCAAATTATGTGCTACTGAATTTCAATATCTTTCTCAATATATTATATCAGGTACATTCTAATTTATTAGAATAAGGGTTTTAAAAAGTGATGTTTTCAAAAGCTCATAGACAGGCCTGGGTTTGGGGGCTCTGGCACAAGTTGCTCTGACCTGGATCATTTAATCTCTTTGTGTCTTGGGTTCTTCACCAGTAAGAAGATTTCTAATATTCCTTCTGGCATTAAAAAAAAGTCATGACTCTAGAGAAAGCTTCCTATTTATAGGACTACAGGGAGCACTGTGGTGATGGTGATGCTAGAGGAAGGCAGGATTCACTGGCATAATGATTAGAGACAGCAAAGCTAATCTACCCAGTTGTTCATAAGCCCTAATAGAAATGTCAGTCCACAAATGCTTAAGTTTCCTTGGAGGATGTCACTACAGTGGTTACTCTATTGGCAGGAGTGATTTGCCCTGATGAACAAGGAAATTGGGTTCCTACTACACAATGGAATTTAGAAAAGAATATACAGGAGATTCTAGGGCATCTGTTAGTACAGTCAAGTCTCTTTATTTGTTATAAAATAGTAAACCACTGCTCCTGGGGGAAGAAGATATTGTATGTGATTTGGGGCTAAGGTGTGAGCGCCATCCTACCCCAATGCCAAGGGGGAAAGAAGGAGTCTGCTATTTCATGGGGTTGTAGAGATTCTCTAGGGCTACTCAGAGAGTTTTGTGTATTTTTTGGGGATAGAGGAGTGGCTCCCTCCTGAAGTCATAGAAGTTAACTTTGCGGGGGAGGGGCAGAACCAGGTCTGAGATACTGTGCTGGGATCCATTTACCCAGAGCTTGTCCCCCATAGGAAAGAAAGAGCAGACACAAGGTCATCATAGGCCCAATCCAAGCAGAAAGGCAGAGGGATACAAGCAGGAAGTTAAAATCCTCAAGTCACCTCCAGAAGTGGAGATGCATCTGCCTGCGCCAAGGGGAGTGCCCATAAGAGGAAGCTTGGCTCTGGATATCTGCCAGGTCCAGAGCACATTAGAATGGTGCTCTGTTCTTTTAAGTCTCTGGACCCACTGCTTCCTATTTCAACTTTTGGGAGTCAGAAACTAAAGGAAGAGAAAACACAGGGAGGAGAGACTGAGATGAGGCCAACTATATTTTCCTTCTCCACTTCTAGCCTCAGGTAGGCCTGTTCTGAGGAGTTAAGGTTTAAATCATAAAATGGTTCCACATTGCTATTAATACTTGTGTTGGACATCCAAATTACTGAATTGTGATTCCATGACATTTTATTTATTTATTATTATTTTTTTATTTTGTGACATTTTAAACTGTGTTCTAAGAATTAGCATAAAAGTTATAGGACTTGCCAAATTTTCATTCAGGAGTATAAAAAAAGACTTTTCCCACTGAACACATTTTTAAAGAGGCAATAGGAGAATGGGTAAATAAACAAATAAATAAATGTTTGGAAAGCATCAGCAAACCAGTTATATTTATTATATGGAGTTTCTTTTCCAAATAAGTTGAAAGATTAACACTAATTCTTTCTCCCCATGATCCCATTTTCTGTGCCACACATAAACTGAGCATCAAGATTTCCTCTCTTATGTATACCAAACAATGTATTCTTTCTTTACATAGTTTTTATACATCTACTAGAGGCCTGGTGCACAAAATTCATGCACGGGGGAGGGAGGTGTCCCTCAGCCCAGCCTGCACCCTCGCCAATCTGGGACCCCTTGAGGGATGTCCAACTGTCCTGGTGAGATCGGGCCTAAACGGGCAGTCGGACATCCCTCTCACAATCCAGGACTGCTGGTTCCCAACTGCTCGCCTGCCTGCCTTCCTGATTGCCCCTAACTGCTTCTGCCTGCCAGCCTGATCACCCCCTAACCACTCCCCTGCCAGCCTGATTGATGCCTAACTGCTCCCCTGCCAGCCTGTTTGCCCCTAACTGCCCTCCCCTGCAGGCCTGGTCCCCCCCAACTGCTCTCCCCTGCAGGCCTGGGTCCCTCCCAACTGCCTTTCCCTACAGGCCTGGTCGCCCCCAACTTCCCTCCTCTGCCAGCTTGGTCACCCCTAACTGCCCTCCCCTGCAGGCTTGATAGCCCCCAACTGCCCTCCCTTGCAGGCCTGGTCCCTCCCAACTGCCCTCCCCTGCTGGCCATCTTGTGGTGGCCATCTTGTGTCCACATGGGGGCAGGATCTTTGACCACATGGGGGCAGCTATCTTGTGTGTTGGAGTGATGGTCAATCTGCATATTAATCTTTTATTAGATAGGATTATTAGATAGGATAGAGGCCTGGTGCATGGGTAGGGGCCAGCTGGTTTGCCCTGAAGGGTGTCCCAGATCAGGGTGGGGGTTCCCTTGGGCGAGGGGCCTGTGGTGGTTTGCAGGCCAGCCATGCCCCCTGGTGACCCAAGCAGAGGCCCTGGTATCTGGGGTTTATTTATCTTCTACAACTGAAACTTTGTAGCCTAGAGCAGAGCCAAGCCTTCTGCTTGCTCCATGGCGGCAGCCATTTTTTTTTGGATTTATGTATCTTCTATAATTGAAACTTTGTAGCCTTGAGTGGAGGCCTAGGCCAGCAAGGGCAGGCGGAAAGCTTGGCTTCCTCCATCGCCGGGGAAACCCAAGCCTCCCTCCTGCTCTCTGTGGCTGTAGCCATCTTGGTTGGGTTTATTTGCATATTCGCTCTGATTGGCTGGTGGGCATGGCTGGTGGGCGTGGCTGGTGGGTGTAGCGGAGTGATGGTTAATTTGCATATTAATCTTTTATTAGATAGGATTCTTTCCTTTATATTTCCCCTACCTTCCATTGTTCTATTATAAGTCCAGACTGCCTCAGATCTTGGTTAGTATAACAGTTTCTTATTAGTGCCTTTGATTCAGTCTTAGGATCACTTTCCATTGAATCTATAAGACATTGACACAAACTCTGCCTGAAAACATAGTATCTATGTTTCCCTGCCTAGGATCCAAGGCCTTTCATGATCTGACTCTACTTTCCCAACTCTAATCCTACATCTTTCCTATTCGATGTGTTTGTTCCAGGTAAACAAGCATGCCTCTGCATCTTTTCCTTATGTCTAAAATAGCCCATGATCATGGCTGTATTTCAGTTTTGTGAAATCCTCTCCTGCCTTCAAAATCCAACTCTAATGTCCCCTCCTCCAGAAAGCCTTTTCCAAATACCTTGGCTTGAAGGTATTAGCTGCAGTGTGAGTAAGGTGGGTTCTAGAATGGTTTTAATTGATCTAATCAAATCAACTACTAACTGGAAAAGGCACAACGTTTGGAGGTTCCCATCAATATAGATTTGACTGTTTAGTAAAATTTATACATCTGGATCAAGGGTAGATTGACAAAAGGGCCATGATTGACATAATGAAATGAAATCTCCATTCTATATTCAGAACTTCCGAGGAATATATGAGCGCCAGAAGAAATTTTGTCACCAGAAAAGTATTTTTTTTGGTAAAATCAAGTTTATTGGTTTTTAAGGAGATTGGATGAAGGACCCACCTTGATAGTCCATGTCCAACTAGAGGGCAGAAAGCATGTGGTCATCAGAACAGGTAAAGTTTAATTTAAAAAGTTATTAACTAAAGCAGAGCATTAACTAGAAAGGGAGAACCCCGGGGCTGAGGAGGTACACCCACGGATGGAACACACTTAGAGGAGAAGCCCCCTTCACAGGCTATGATCCACTGGAAAGAAAAGATTCCTGGATTGTTCTGGGCCAGAGCTGGTCCACAGCTGGTCTGAGCAGAGGCTGGCAAGCAAGGGACTTGAGGAGGGACTAGCATACAGGGAACATTCTCCTGGGATCCAGGCAAGCGGCAACTGGCAAATTGGGAACTCTAAGAGGGAATGTTGCAAGTGACAGTCATCCAGAGAGATGTCACCAAAGGAGATCTTGGGCAGAGGTCCTCATAGGGAAGTGCTATGCTCCACTGGCCACTAGATGCTGCTGGCCACTGCACGTGCTGTAGGATCCTAGCCTACAGAGGCTGGGCCGCAGAAGGAGACGCTGGAAGGAGCACAATGGGTGAACCAGAAAGAGTGCGCTTTCCTCTTGCAGTGTCCCTCCAGCGCCCTCTACTGACAAATCTTAACACTGTACCAGCTGCAAAGGAGGGATGCTTGGAAGATAGAGCTCCAGAACAGTGGATTGGGAGCTGAGAGGCAATACATTGATAAATGGAACACTGCCAAACCCGTTATCTTCTTGTGACTTTATTTTTCTATTTATCAGAAAAAATAAATTTGTAAATCAACTTCCCAAGGATTTCTCTAGATACCACAGTCATCAAAGAATCCCAAGGGAACAAAGAAGATGATTGGCTCTTGATTTAGAGTAGATGCTTGCATACATTACCTCCCTGATGTAGGAGGTAATTATATAGTAAGCAACATGTAAGTGCATGCTACCATTCTTTTTACTTTAACATATGATGAAATTGACGCTTAAGAACACACAGTAAGTGATGTGTATAAATATATGAAACTGGGGAAATATGTGATCAGTTCACTAACTCAGCCTAATTTCTTGCCAACAGACTAATTTTGTGTGTGTGATGTGCCAAGAAATTTCAGGTTCTAAGCTGAAAACATGGTGCCTCACTAACACCTTTAAGAAATTATTCTCGCAATCGGTTTTTACTTTTTGGATGACACATTTGGATGAATGCCTAAAAAAGGCAATAGAAGTTATGATTTTTCGCTATGAAATTTGATATTTCATAGTGATCACACAAAGTCTAGTTGTACACACATCTCCACTGCTGGGGGATTCTCTCCAGCCTACCATTTATGGAGCACTGAGTACTTGCTAGGCATTGTGCTAAGTGCAATGCATACTTTTTCCTGTGTAATCCTGCCCACCACCTAGTGGGTAGATAATACTACCCAATTTTTCGGATGAGGAAACTGAAGACTGAAGAGGCTAAATACCTTCACCAAAGTCATCACCTAAGTGGTGTCACTGGAATTTTAATCTAAATAGGTCTAGCTCAGGTCTGACTCCATAAGGCCATCCGGTCACCTTCTGTTGTACATCTTTATTTTAAATTATCTAGATTTCTAAAAATATAGAAGGAGGTTAATATACTTCTCAGCTTCTTTTAAATAATAAAGGAGATTGCTCTGTTAAGATAATTTGGCTCCTTTAAGAATATTAAGCTGTTTTACAGGGTGCAGCCCATTACTAACCCTGTTAGATTAGCAGGGGAAGAGTTACTGATATAGTGCCCCTTCCCCAGTCTCATTAATTCTAGGTGAGGTACTGCAGATCCCGGGAACTTGATGTGAGTAATTTGCAATTGTCTAGGATGGGAATAGTAGCTGATATAGTGAACGTTTTGGAGGGCTTAGTTTTCATGGTCTTGCTTCTTACTTTGAGTGTGCTGTTGGAAGCATCATATCCACGGGGGGAAGAAGGGGGGCGGCCTCCACACAACCCTTGGGCCTCCTCTTAAGTTTAACCAAAAATAGATCTCAGTGCACACTTCCGTGATACTCAAACTAGCAGAACTTACATAATTGCTGAAAGAAAATCTACTTAATCCTGTACAGTAAAGATCTAATATGCAAATGGTCATCATGCCCTCACGTCCTCGAACCAGGGCTGGGGGACCTGAGGCTGCACCCCCCGCCTGGCGGGGCTTGAAGCGGGTGGGGCCAGCCAGGTCTGGGTCTCAGGTGATTTCGAAGCGCATGGGGGTGGGTGGGGAATTGACTCTGGGTCCCGTGGCGCACCCCTGACTCTGACAGGAGGGAGATTTTCATATATATTTTACTAATTTTCTTTCATCTCTGACACTTCTATTATGGAGAAAGGGCAAATAGCAATATTAAAATATTTCCTCTAATTAATTCCCTTTTAATATGCACAAATATCATGCACCGGGCCACTAGTATTTAAATATTTGCTTCACTTACCATTCATTAAATTCTATTTAATATTATTTATATAACATGAGTATCACACCCAAGGTATCTGATTGTGAAAAAAAGTAGGAAGAGAATTTTAAGAATTTAATATCTTATAATGGATTTTATTTAATTCTGTTTTATAAAATAAAATTGTGCATATCTAGACCTATTTCTTAAGATAAAAAAATATATTCTGAGGGGCCTTTTGTAGATGACTCAACCCTGCCAATTATGTCTTCCCGGGAGGTCAGGCAGCTGCAGGGCTAGGTCTAATGCTGTGCCCGGAGTCATGATGTAGCCTGAAGAGGGCATCACCTTATTGTAAATCTCACTAAATGAGTCATAATAACAATTACAAAAGACAGCAACTGCTGTTGTAATTAACGGAAATTCACCTTGCATGCTTTCCTCAATTCTCACACTTCTCTGTGCAATCCGCTCCTTTCAGTTCTATTATCACGCCACATGGTGGCAGCCTTGTTTCTCGTTTCCTCTTCTGTACGTTCAGGGCAGAGACTCCCATAGTCACTGAATCCATGTTGGGTTCCGAAGAAACCTACGGATGCAGAACCACGTTCTGGAGGAAACTAGTAGGAAAAGTAGTATGGCCTTTGTTTCCTTATTTATAAAACGGAATTGATTTACAAATCCCTTCTAGCTATAGCTTAGGATTCTGAAACCAACTTGATACTGAACCTGAATCTACTAAAACGGTGGCAAGAAGATGGTGGGACAAAGCCTTCAGGAGCAAGCTGAACAAGCACCCGCAGAGAAGAGGGAAGTAGTGAGGGAGGGCATGAACTGAGAATGTTCCCAGCATTTTCTAAATGGAGGCAAAACAAAAAAACAAAAAACAAAAAACAAAAAAACAAAAACAAAAAAAAACCCAAGCCCAGCAAACCTCTTGAACAGTTGAGGATCTCCAGGACAAAATAAATGAAGGAAGATTGTGATGGAAGTTATAAATGAACCAGAAAACACTTGTGATAAGGGTTTAATTTCCATACCCTAGAAAATGTGCCAAAATCAATTCTTATGTATAAAATTACCATCTCTGAGGAACACTAAAAAAAATCAATTTCTAATGAAAATAATTCTAACAGCTTCTTGGAGGAGAAATACAAAACCACGCAATCCAATCAAGGCATAGTTTCAGGAGGAAAAAAAACAAATACCTGATGAATAATAATGTAACTTCTTTCTCTGAAAATAATTTAACAGTAAGACAGCAGTTGCTACCTGCTTTTATCTATGGTGTCTGAAAAGGGGATACACAGAATTTAAAGTCTTCTCCAGCATTGTTCAGGAGAGAAAGTCTTGATCACATTGCATATCTATTTTGTCTATTTGAGGTGAATATACTTTTAAATAAGAGATGCTATCCTAGTTTGATAATGCTTGTCACTTTAAGTAATAAGTGGATAGCATCCAAGTGGTTGAGTGTCAATCTATATGGTGTGGATCTATGAACCAGGAGGTCTCAATTGGATTCCCGGTCAGGGCACATGCCCAGGTTGTGGGTTCAATCCCCAGTAGGGGGCATGCAGGAGGCAGCTAATCAATGATTCTCTCTCATGATTGATGTTTCTAACGCTCCCTCTCCATTCCTCTCTGAAATCAATAAAAATATATTTAAAAAAATAAAGACAGAGGAAATCTTTAATCCATGTGGAATTTATTTTTGTTATTAAGTAAAGATCTGACTATATATGTTTTTCTCAATACCATGTCTTGATTGTGTACCCTCTATCAACAGAGTTGAAGTGCCACCTTTATCATTTACTAGTTTCCTTTAAATCATGATCTATATTTTCTATTCTTTTAAACTCATATTTTTGTCCATCCCTGCCTACATTTATACTGCATTACTGATTTTTAATGTTTTTATATCTGGCAGTTTAATACTTTCCTTTTGCAAAATTGTCTGTTATACGCTGGCATTTTCTTTTTCAAATAAAATTTAGAATCTGATTGTGTTAAAATTATAATTAACTATTGATTGGGTAACATTCAGTTTATAGATACATTTGAGGAGAACTGACTTTATACCATTGATCCTTTCCATCCAAGCCGTTTTACACTTGCTTCTCTTTTCTCTCCGTCTCCTCTCTCTCTCTCTCTCTCTCTCGTCAGCTTTATCTCCTCATAAGTATTGTTCTTTTCCTTACAGAAGAGGATATGTCAGCCTATTGCCCTCAATAACAAAAAAGGAAATTGTTTTTTTCCCAGATCCAATTCAATAAATCCTGGGGTAGAACACTCTTTGACCTGGCTTGGTCGCATACCCTGTTCCCAATCAATCATAGGAGCCGGGGGTGGGGGGGGGGGGGGGGAGAGGATGGGGAGGGGTAATGAGTCCAATCAAAGGAGATAAACCATAGAGTAATTTCAGCAGAGATAGTACAATCTCAAAAAATTTAACCATAACAGGGGATTGGCGTGTTGAGGAATTGGCTAGAAAGAAAGAAAGCTCTATAGGAATAGCACCTATAAGGAATAGCCACTACCCCCAGAGTTGAGATGGAGCACCCAAGGAAGACTCCACCCCTCTAACATGGCTGAGCTCCAGACCTTGTTGGAGAGGTCATGGCCATGGCTCACTGAGTAACAGAATTTGCTATGATGCTTGACAGACAGAATTCTTTGGAACCCACCCTCTAGGTGTAGGGAAAGCGGTTCAAAGATGGTGTCTCACTGAAGGCATGCTCCTACCAAACCACATAAGGAAAGTTTTGGGGGATGAGCTGCAGGAGTGGGGCACTGGAGAGCTGCCATGTGCTGCAGGAGGTGGAAGAGAAGCTGCATGCATTACAGGAGCTCCATGCATTACAGGAGCTGCTTGACTATTGAGCTTCCTACAGCACCTTTCTACAATGAAACAATGCTGCATTTATACGTAATGAGATACTGTTATCACTGACAAGTGAATTGCTCACCTTTTCCCCGAAATAAAGAGACACGGAGTACTAGGAGCCCATTGTTGGCTATATTGATCCTCAAGTTCAGTCACAGTTCTAAATATTCTGTTACCTAAACATTAGCTGTAAAGTTAATTTCCATAGTGAGCTGCATTGTGACCTCAGAAATATATGTCTAAGTCCTAGCCCCTAGTACCTTGAAAGTGAACTTATTTGGAAACAGGGTCTTAGGGATCTTGAGATGAGATCTCTGGATTTAGAGTAAGCCCTAAATCAACGACTTGTGTCCTTCTAATAGGAAAAAGAGGTGGATTTGAGACAGAGAGATGCACAGAAAAGACAACATGAAGATGGAGGCAGAGGTTGGAAAGATGCGTCATAAGCCAAGGAATGCCAAGGATTACCAGGCAGCCACCAGAAACCAGTCGAAACACATGGAACACATTCTTTCTCAGAGACTCCAAAGGCAGTCGATGCTGCCAACACCTTGATTTCCGTGTTCTGGGGTGCTCCCAGAACTATGAGAGAATAAATTTCTGTTGTTGTAAGCCACCAAGTTGTGGTGTTTTGTTATAGCAGCCCTAACAAACTAATAGAATTGTTGACAACTTGCATGTAAACGGGAGGAAAGGAATAAAATGATACAATAGGCCAACAGAAAATATGCAAAGATGCTAAAGTCCCCATTTCTGTAATTAATGATTAAGACCATGATTAATATCTGTGGCTTTCATGTTCCTCTAATCAATCTGTATTTCCCCTACCCTCAGCCAGAACCTCAGCTTGCTCCTTTGCTTAGTGGAGTGACCTGAACCTTCATTTGCAAAGGGTCTGAGTCCTCAAGCACCCTACCTTTTATTTTTGGTTGCTATAATTTTTCATTAACTCTAATATTAGACACAGAAGTACCAAGAGGATCCCCAGAGAATCTCCTGGGTTCCAGGCTATCCTTCTTTGCCTTTATTGTGTACAAGCAAACCAATTTCCCTATTAGTGCCACCATTTGAATGTAGCAGTTCACTAAAAGTTTATACTTTGGGGTGAGGATTTTATTATTAATTTAGTAAGTATAAGAGAGAGTCCAAAATTGCTATAATTTGTCCCAGCAGGTTTGGCTCAATGGATAGAGCATTGGCTTGTGGACTGAAGGGTACTAGGTTTGATTCTGGTCAAGGGCACATGCCTGGGTTGCAGGCTCAATCCCCAGGAGGCAGCCAATCAATGATTCTCCATCATCATTGATGTTTCTATCTAGCTCTCCCTCTCCCTTCCTCTCTGAAATCAATAAATATATATTTTTTAAATTGCTATAATTCGCTTCAATGTGACTTTGCTGTATACTTTCATTGATATAAATGTATTGTTTCTTCATTAATTTACATGAGTTATTTATGCAGTAAATACTTGTAGAAGGAAAAAAAATCACTCCAGCCAATAGATCACCCCTTGTTTTGAATTTTTGTTTCAGGGAGATAAGAAACCCAAAATGGGCAGGTGGTAGTCTCATCTTCCCATTCAGTGAAGCCATTGTACCTCCTGAGAAAGCAGCAATCTCTTCATGGGGACTAAAGTTTCCACATTAGCAGCAGTCCAAGTTTCCAGGTAAGGGAGGAAAAATTCTAAAAGTGGGTTACTAGGTGAAATTGTGAGAAGAGCCACTCCCACTGACATACCTTGATTCAAATGCATCCTGGCTATGGAAGAGAGTACCATATAATGGTCACTGATCAAAATACATCCTGTAAGAAAGAATCCCATTTTTCCAGGGTGTTGCCTCCCCAGTGGGCCAGAACTAAGTCTTTAGCAAGTCATTTCACTGTTCAGTTAAGCCAGATGCTTCCAAGTGATGGTGTATGTGGTAAGATCAGTTAATTCCACAGACAGACTCATTGCTGCACTTCTTTTGCTGTGAAATGAGTTCCCTGATCAGATGCAGTGTTGTGTGGAATGCACTTCTGGTAGATTAACCATTTTGTGAGTTCACAGATAGTGGTGCTGGCAGAAACACGAGCATTAAAGGCCAATCCATTTCCAGAATGTGTGATCATTTTAATGAGGATGAATCTTTGCTCCCTCAATGATGAAAGTGGTCCTGCCACAAGATGACGTGTTCATCACCTTGGGGAATAGGGCTATACCAAAGATTCAATGTTGTTCTTTGCTCTTGACAAGTTAGGCACTTGGCAGTAAAGTGAGCCCTGGTAAGGGGAAATCCAGGTTGTTGAGTCAATGATTAGCATGCGTCCCTACCACCATGGCCACTTCGTTCATGGGACAACTGAATAAGCACTAAGGTGGCTGGGGAAAGAGGCTAGCTGACATCCACAAAGTGTGCCATTTTGTCTACCGGATTAACAGCCTCCTCTGCATTTGAATATCTTTAGTGTACCTTCACATTCAGAGAAATCCATCTGTCCATATACTTCTTTCCCATACTTCCTTGTGACTAATCTTCCAATCCCATTCCTTCCAAGTCCCTGTCCATCTAGATAAAGCATAACTGTCCATTCTGGTCATCCCTCACTCCAGACATGGTAGCTAAAAAAAATTATACTGTTTGCATTATGCCCATTTAGAAGATTTTCCTTCACCCCTAAATGGGGCTGAGGAAGCCACCAGTGATGCAGGAGGTAGATTCTAAAGAAGCCTTCTATGCTTCAGGAGCCTGACACCAAGGCATAAAACCCTTTCCCACTTCAGTGTCTCTCCAGCACTTTTAGTTGACAAAGTTTAACACTGTGATAGCCAGCAAAAGAAGCATATTTAAAGGGTCAGGATTCATCTTCACACAGCAGGTATAAAGAGTGAATTGGAACTGAGAGCAATAACTCAGTCACAGTACAGGGACTATATAATTGCCCCAACTTACGTCAGAAACAAACCTATCAATCACTGTGGCTACTGCACCTCCCATTTGGACCCACAGGAGATTGGAGGTAGGCAAAAAGTAGAAGTAGTTCCCCCATATAAGAGAGAAGAGTACTCTTCCAAAAAGAAAAGTTCTGGGCTGACAAAACAATAAATGTTCCCTACACACCATTCTTTGGCTGCTCAGTGTACACACACACACACACACACACACACACACACACACACAGTTTTCCATTATCTATAGTTTCTCTTAACATAAAGCAACTATCACATGTACAACTGAAAATGCACTCAATCCCTACACTGTAGGAGAAGAAACTTGATGTCACTACCAGCCCAAATTCAGGATCTTTGAGTATAGTCAATCTTGATCAGGTCCAGTCATAGCTAAATGGTGAATAATAATTTTTCCCCAATGTACAAATATATAATAAAGGGGGGATGAGATAATAAAAATGAATGAGAAGGGGCAAAAAGGAGGTTCAATATGCAGTGGTTGTAAGCATATACCATAAACTGCTGGACAATAATAATAAGGGTAAGAAAGACATCACTTCTCCAGCAGAGGCATGAGACCTTTGGTCAGTTAATGTGGCAAGACTTCCTTTGTCTATTATCCTCAAAGACCCTGCCTTAGAGGAGTAGTGAGAAGAAATCTCCGGGGACTGCCTTGACAACTGAATTCATCTTTCTACAGATTCAGAGACTGGGACATTATCTTTGAGGCAGCATAATCAGTAGATGCCTTTTGCCAGGCTGAGGTCTTCTGGCAATACCTTAAATCTTACTTGGCTTTCAATCAATGTCATTTGGGGAAAATCCATTAGCTTGTTATCAGAAACCTCACTGAGACATGAGCTTTGAATATGGACTCTGCCCTTCTGGCTTCTATCTCTTGGAAACTGGCCTGGCAACTCTGTCAATCTCCTCAGATCTTAGTTCACTATCTTTGCCATAGACTTTATCTGAGGGCAACCAGAGGGAACAGAATGGGGTCATAAAGCCAGGTTACAGCATCAGATTCTAGGCCCTAAGCTGTATACCACTCACCTGGCATAATGCTAAGGGGCCTCAGCAGAAGATATCTGAGAGGACTCCTGAGGAATGAGGCATTCCTGACTCCGCAGGGTCTTCACATTCCTAGTGCATTAACCTTATGTGGGGCAGAAATTTCAGTGGCTTCCATGGACAGAGTAGATATCTGATCCCCATCAGTATTAGAGAATAAACCACTGGCAGAAAGGATTCCTAACAACGCTGTGTAAGCATCACCCCACTATTGCCTACCTCTTTCATAAAGGCCATGCTGAACCAGTCTGCCTATCTCATAGTACCAAGGGCAGCAAGCAGTAGCTAACATATTCCAAGTTGGTTATTATTTTAAACCAAGTTCATAAAGCTAGAGCCTTAGTGAGCATAACTATCTGTGGTGAAGGATCAATTTTGTGTTTTTAGTTACCAACCAAACACAGAAAAATGCTTTCATAAATATGAAACTGCATGCTTAGTTGTCACAGTAGTGTCAAATTATTAAAAGTTTCAAAGTGCTCCTCTCAATTTCTGTACCTATTTCATTGCTGATAAGTACAGTTTGCAGACTGGCTTTGGTCTATACTTCACATTTTAAGTAGCACTGATCTAACTGATAAAGCTCACTATTTGGTCAGCCTATGTGTCAATTTCTGTATTAATTGAGAGTCTTGATTTGGAACATCACTGTATATTTTAACCTTATCTATCACCTGAATAATGAAGCACATTATAAGTCCAGTGGAGCCCATGGTCTTTATCTCATTGTCTCACTTCTTTCATGAAGTGAATTCCTTTGTCAGGGGAATGGTGTATATGCTAATGAGGTAATGTATAAGCGTTCAGTAAGTCTGTAGATGGTGTTTGCAGCAAAACCTAATCCAATTCCAATATGAGAAACTATTGTAGTGAAGCAAATTGTTGACTGATCTATGATAAAAGGGAGTCCAAAGTAATTGATGTGCTTGATATCAGGTATCTGCTGGCCCCTTGGAAGGAGGGTGCCTCATAAAGATCTTAAAAAAACTGGGTCACTGTTGCTGTAAAATTGATTTTCAGCAGTTGCAATAATCACCAGAATAGAGCCTTTCTCCTGCCATTCATTCCTTGGTAAATCAGACCATGATACGGGACAGCTCACAACCCTTCATGTCCCCTAGCACTTGGAAGAAAACCCAAACTCCCTGCTATGATCTACAAGGCACTGAATATTCAAGACCTTAGCTTCTCTCCAACTTCATCTCATGTTGCTCTTCTTGCTCTGACCACGATGCCCTATCTAAGCTAGTAACTCCAGCACAGCAAACTCTTAGCATATCCTGTTCCCTCTGTCTGGAACACTATCCACATCCCTCCCATCCCCATCCCCTTTAGAGACCTGCTGAAATGTTACCTCCTAACAGTTGTCTCCGCACTACCACAGACATTACTTTCTAATCTAGCCCTTCACGCTACCTAACACAAGCTGTAGTTATTTACTATTATTCAAAAACAATTTAGTACAGAAATTGAAACAAAATGGAAATGCCATAATTCTACAGAGCTTTTAAGTGTTCAGATATTTTTCTTAACACTCAGCGGGGGAAGACACATAGGCTGACCAAATAGTGAGCTTTATCAGTAGATCAAGAGGCATCTTTGTAGACTCCCTAAATAATGAAATGTCCAAATGGTTTCCTATACCCAAATCTCTCAGAAGTCAGCCCCTGTCTTCTCTTTCAAAAGGAGAGTGGCATTATCCTTTTTCATCTACGATGCACATCAGTCACAGGCCAGGTACCCAGGAGGCCGCCTCGTGGCCTTTTATTAAACCGGAGGCCCGCGCAGCCCGGGTGTGGGCTCCGGGAGCCGCTGGGTTCGGCGTCGCCTGGCTCTCCGGGCGTTACTCGAGTCTCGCTCTCGCCCGCATCTCTCAGGCCACCCCACTCCCCCAACCCCCGAGTCCCGAGGGCGCCCTCGGACCGCAGCCGTTCAAACTGGCGAGTGTGCCCCCTCGGGGTTCCCCGGGTCGTCTCATGGTTACTTGGGCGCAGAGCCCCGAAGGGGTCTCAGTCCCCAGGCGCCCAGCTTCCTCGTGAGCGCCCTCCTGCCCGAGCTGCCTCTGCCTCCCAGCACCCCAGTCCCAGCCTCAGCCGCCCCCTCCCACAGCCCATCCTTCCTGCCTCCGGCCACGCGGCGCAAAAGCCTCCGACTCCGCCGGCAGGGTCCTGACCGCAAACCAAAACTAAGTAAGGAATCGCGAAGAGACAGGAGGCAGTGTGTGACCTAAGGTGCCCGCTCATCCGTCCGTCTGTCCGTCTATCTATCTATCTATCTATCTATCTATCTATCTATCTATCTATCTATCTATCTACCTATCTATCATCTATCATCAATCACCGGCCTACCCACCTATCATCTACCTATGTATCTATGGACCTTCCTACCCACCCCCTCCCCTCTTACCTAATCCACCCATCCATCCACTATCGCTCTCCTGCAGGACGAGGATTAGAATTCTTTAATGAGAGCTTTACGCGACGTCGTAAATTAACACGTTTAACTGGAAAAGCGAAGGACTTTTTTTCCAGACAGAAAATGTCTTAGAAAATGTAGTTGTTAAAGTCTAGCTTTGCTAATTAGGTTAAATGGTGGACCTTCTCTATAAATTGAATGAGCTAACGAGAAAGCTCTAAGTTTTCGACAACATTTAAGTCCACTAATATTATACTTTACACCAGAAATTATGTTCTTGAGTTTAGGTATCAGCCAAATATGCACAAGGGATACAGAGTTTTTTCAAAATCTTTTTAAACGGCTCAAGCAAAAGGCTAAGCAACAGTACCGCTCCCCAACCCCTACCCCACTACGACAATCTCATGGGCAAGTGGGGCCGGCCTTCGGGACCAGGAAGGAGGAAGCGGAAGTAAGATAAAGGGCGGAGACAGTGACGGGAGCAGTGAGAGCCGGAAATGAGTGACTAGCGAGGCACAGAGGGGGGAGCCCAGTGCGGTGACGCTCTAGCATCGGAGCGCTGTCTCTATGCTCCCCCGCGTCTAGTCTATTTATTGTCGCGGGGAAGCAGCGGCCGCCCCGGACCCGGAACAACAAAGCGCGAAAGAGGGAGCCCGTGCCTCGGGGGCTCCTAGCAACGGGCCGGGGCGGGAGTTCCATGGAGACTGGAGAGCGCGCCCGCATCATCATCACCCTCGTCCTCCAGCTTATCCTTCGCGTCCGACGCCACCGGCATCAGCGCTGCCGCCGCGTCCTCTGCCGCCGCCCCCTCTTCCCACGGTAACCCCGGAGGCGCCCCTCGGGGCGGGGAGCGGGCGGCCTGAGTGCGGGTGCGGGTGCGGGGCGCCGGGCGGGGTGTGCGGGGCCGGAGCCGGGCTGCGAGCGGGGTGTGCGGGGCGGGTCGCCGGAGGAGGGGCGCTCAGGTTGGGAAACGGCTCCGGGAGTCCAGGGAGGGTCCAGTTCTTAGGACAGGAGAGACATTTGGGGATCTCGTGGGGGGACGGCGAGGTGGAGGGTGGGGCGTCGCTGCCGGGGAGCGTCTTCCAACGGGGTGTCGGAGAAGAAAAGAGGTGTTTCTTTCTCGTGCTCGCCACCCCTGGGAAAGACGGGAGCCGGAGATACCCTGTCTGTCCGTGCGCAGCCCTCACCAGGGGGAGGGTCGTGCAAAGATGCTAAGGGTGCGTTGTTTCCCAGAAAACTTGAGTGGCCTCTGCCGCGGCCGGAGGGCTCCCAAATCTCATCTGCGTCGAGAGAGCCGCTTTATTGTTATTATTTTTATTAGCCAAAAGATGTGAAGAAGGATCTAGAAACTGAGGAAGAGAGAATGAATTGTGGGTAGGGCTGAGCCGGGATTGGGGTAAGCGCTTGATAACAGGAAGAATCCTAAAAGTAAATGCAATTGGTAGTGACGCTTTTTAAAACTCTCTTCTGCTGAGATGTGCATCTGCGGGCTGTGTCAGTGTGCATTGCAACAAGGCTCAGGCTGCAGCCAATCCACATCTGTGAGCTCCGTGACTGCATCTGTCACCTGCAGTTCCCCAGCGACACTGGCAGTTAACCAGCGTGGGCTTGTGTGTGAGCGTTAAGAACAGTGCCTTAAAATTGGTTCAAGAAAAGAAAAGGAAACAAGCTTGGTGTGATTTTTGTCTGAAGTAACACTGGCAGATTCTCTGGGGAAACTGAAAAAGAAATAAAGAAGGTTTGGCTATAATCTGCAGTTTCTTTGAAAGTTTAAGGAAATGGTCAGTTAATTCCAGTTGAGAAGAGGCTTTTATCACTCTCTTGTTTAAAGAATTACTGTTTCATATGGCCAGGGAAATACTGGCACTTACAGGTTTATACTGCCTCTTTAAGCCTTACATCACTAACTATTTAAAGGTTTTATACTTTCCAAAACTATTCTAGGTCAGTGAATGAGATTTTCCTATGGCATACTGAAAAGGCCACATATACGTACCACAATAATACCATTTTTGTGTTCAGCGGGAACAAAGCTCTTTACATACACTTGAAGATTAAGGATGAGAATAAAACTGATAGATCGCAGAAGCAGTTATGTCAAGCACAGCTTCTGTTTGTCCCCTACCTTTTTTGCTAAGCCTGACTTCTTCAACAAAAAGGTATCATCCTTATGTCCAGCACCCTCTTTTTGTAACCTCTGCCCTCGAAATGAGCCCCAGAAACTGTAAATGATCTACTGTGTGTTCTTGAATTTGATGCCAGAATACTCAGGCTTTTTCATGTAATAGAAGTTCAGTGTCTCTTATTAAAGGACTTTCCTGTGTAAAGAGGTGGGCAGTTTCCTTTAACAAAGATGGGAAGTACAAAACACTGGGAAATTTAAAATTGCATTTTAAGATGCCAGGAAGAAAAACGTGATATTGTCATCTTTAGGTTAATGAATGGACTGTTGCATAATCTATATAATAAAAGGGTAATATGCAAATAGACCCTAACGGCAGAACATCCAGAACAACTGCTGGAACAGTCACTATGAGGTGCACTGACCACCTCTTGGTTCCTTTCCTCAGCCAGCAGGCTCCGATCACCTGATGGTGAATGGAGGACTGGGGGTGCGTGGCGGCAGGGGACAGGGCCGGCTGCAGGCAGCTGGGGAAGATGGCCCTGATAGCAGGCCAGGCCTAGGGACTGTACCCGCACACGAATTTCATGCGCCGGGCCTCTAGTCTTTTCATATAGCTGTTCTTCTGTGAAGGCTGTGCTGGGAGATGATCACACTTGAGGCTGTTGGGTGGTCAGCCCCAGAATTTTCATAGTGTAGACGAGACACAGTGAATTCAGTCCTCGGTGTCCAGGCTGCCATCACACTCAGTTCACCTGGACCTCTTAGCTGTTGCCTCAGTTCCTTCTATATGTGAGTGGGGCGTCAAGCCCTACTTTCCACCTTTATTCACAATCCAATTTTTGCTTTCCCTGCTCTCTGCTGCAACACTTCCAACATTTGATGTCTTTTTTCCTCACCTTACTTGTGTCCTAATAAAAAATGGGATTTTTTTATGCTATTTGTATTATTTCTGTTTCTTAGGAAGTTTTCATCATGTCCTTGGTCTGTATATCCTTTTCATTAATGTCACTTTGTCTGTTGCATTTTCCTTCTGTGTCCCTCCCCTTTACTTGGAGAATTGGAGTGGTCATGTCAGATGTTCTGTATTCATTCTGATACCTGTTGGTTGTTCAGTACAACAGGTAAGAGCCTTATGCTGAGAAACAAAAGATTGTATGGAGATAAGCCATGAAAAATACTTAAATTTTTAGAATAGAAGGTGTTTTAGAAGTTCAGAAGTAATACTGCGATTTTAGACAGTCACTTTTTTTTAAAGATAAAAGACTATTTTGGGTTATTTATTGAACCTTAGATTTTTCTAATTCTTAGTCTAAAAAACTTTTGACATCAATCTTTTCTGATCATTATGCACCTGAATGTTAGACCAAAATTACATTTTGCCAGATTAGGGGGACAATTGAGGTGATTCCCAAAAATTTTCCTTCATGTGGAAAATTTTTGTGGATGTATGCATATATAGAATTTGTTTTAAAGTAGAAAAATACATATGAAACACATAGCTGAATATTTTTGGAGAGTGTTATTTCTTATGGATGTGACACATTTAAAAATCAGCAAATATTGTATAATACAGTTGAGTGGGTATCAGTGCTGTTTTAGGTGAAGTAGGCTGGTAATAACCTGGTGATTCATTTAATTCTGTTGCATCATAGACCATGTGAAGAAATTATTGCTATGAAAAATAAAGTTTAAATCGATTTTAGAAGAATTTATAGTAGAATGTTTCCATAGTGTCTCTGAGCTAATTCCTCTAGTGTTTTGAAAATTTAGCGATATTGTGATTTTTTTAAATAATAAAGATTTACTGTAATTTACACCCGTACTTGTTGCACCTTTTATAAGCCTGATGCCACATCAGGTGTGCAAAGCTGGACCAAAAGTGTTTCTCTTCTGGTGCCTTTTGTGCACTTGTAGATAGCAGAGAAATGACATGCATGGACACCAAAATATGACAGACAGAATTTTTGAATTTTAAATCCTTTATTACATACTGCTTGGAGCTATGGTTACTGTTGTATGGATTTCATCCATACCTGCTAAATTAGAAGTTTCCTGAGGTTTCGGACTATGACTTGTCATCATGTTGTGTATTCATGCCTGTGTGTGTATTTTGAAGATTAATGTTAATAGAAGGATATATTTTTATTTTACTTCAGGGACTTAATCTAGTGGATGAGGGCAACCTTTAGGCATGTAATCTAATTAGTAGTCTAATTCTTGATCCTTAAAATGTCAACTTTTTATACTAGCTGCTAGTTATAAGCAGCAAACATTTCTTGAACATGATTAGAGTTTTTGTTTTTTTAACCAATTCAAACAATAAAAATAATGGTTTACTGCCCTGGCCAGTGTGGCTCAGTTAGTTGGAGCATAGTCCCGTAAAACCAAAAGGTGGCAGGTTTGATTCCTGGTCAGGCCACATACCCAGGTTGCAGGTTCCATCCCTGGTTGGGATGGTTGAGGGAGGCAGCTGATCAATCGATGTTTCTCTCTCACATTGATATTTCTCTCTCTCTCAAAATAAACAAGTAAATAAATGATAATAGTAGTAATAATAATGGTTTATTGCCTTTAGCAGATACAGTATTTGTTCTTGTCACAAGATTCACAGTTTGAGAAATTTCAAAAGGGTGAAATTATATACATATCTGATGTCTTTCAGGCCACTTAGTAACAATCAACCTTTTATTTAGAAGAGAGATGGTGTGTGTGTGTGTGTGTGTGTGTGTGTGTGTGTGAGTGACTGTGGAAAAGCAACATTCCAGAAGTATGTCATTATTCTAAAGGAATCAGGTCATGTCAGAAATTGTATGCATCTGGTTTTATCTTTTTACTAAAGGGTGATAAAATACAGAATTTGTTTCAATGGCTAGTTTTATACTGGAAGCAGACTTCTGGGGATCCTGTAAAATGTTCAAGAAAATACACAAAGAAGTGAACTCTGGGATGGTTCAAATCAGAATTCATGTAGGAGTCAATAATGAGACTTTTAAATTTCACCCCCAAAAATGCAACACAAAAGTTTGCCTGGTGACTTGGACCATGCAATACTTATCCATCAAGAAAGAATACTGAAAATCCCATTGTGTGTTAAGGACAGTTTTCTTGGGACATGTGTGGATGACTTTAGTACTTTGTGTTTCGCACCATAAACATCTGTCTATAGACATCGGTTCATGGTATGCTTTTGTTTTTAACTCACAACTTTTAAAAAGAAGTAAAATGTTTTATTAATTAAGTGGTGTTACTCTTTCTCCTCCTGATAAATTACAACTATTTTCATTGAGACAGAACAGTTTTGATCAAAATTAGTTATGCTTTCTTAGAATTAGTATAGAGTTTAAGAGTATGGACTCTGAATACAGCCTGCTTGTATTCAGCATGGTGGCCATACTGCTTAATATGGCCTTGAGCAAGTTACTAAGTGTAATGCTTAGAACAATGCTCAGCATAGTTAGATGAAAAAGTATCCGTTGGTGCTAGAAGCAGTGGTACTTGGTAGTACATTAAAGGTGAACCATTAGATCGCTTGAATGCTTTGTTTCTTTGATTTGGAGGCTTTCTATTAAAGCATTGAAATTCTTTGTGAGCACTGACTATTCGGCTCATCTCTACTCTTAGACTTTGGTGGCGGGGGGAGCACTTGTTTTAATTTTTGAATTGTCACACAGGCATCTGGTTATCACTTATGGCAGATGGACTAAGTAAAAAGAGATATCTCTGTTTCTTGGAAAAGGAAGGCCAACAAAGCCTTTTCTGGCACTGTGTTGAAGCTATTGAAATGCTATTTCCCTGTGGACTTGACTGCTTGTTTAGCTGTATGGTACTTCTGAATAAAAGCAATAGACTCCAATGGTTTCATTTAGCAGAATTAGTCTTTCTTTAGAAGACACTATTTTTTACTTGTATAACCTTAAATGATGGTACACTTGAAACTTGGTATCATTGTGAAGCCATTTAACTTGAGTTTTCTGTGTCACTATAACTGTTCTAGATAGTGGCTACCTTGTAACTTTAGCAGGAGCTGACACTGCTGCCAGGCTCCAATAATTCAAGTGGCTCGAGAATGACTGCATGAAATTACAAAATAACTTGTTTATAGTAAGACTAACACCAAATGCTGAGCTACCTAGCCAGGGGAATAACTTTGATTATATCTTTTTTTAGGCTGCTACTGAAATGGTTAACTTTAAGATTAAGTCCAAATATTATAGTTCAGTTTTAGTATGTACATTTGAAACTGCTGACTAGAAAATAAATAATTATGCTAAAATACAATGAATTGCAAACTCCTATTTTGGCTCCTATCCAGGTCTTGGTTTTTAGTTGGAATAATATTTATATAAAATATATGTTACAGAAATATATATAAAATATGTTATTAAAAGTATATTTTGCTTTAAATGTACAGGGGTGAAGTTGTATAATTCCTCCCATATTGTGCTGTTTTTATTTTTTTAGTTGTTTTTTATACCCCTCCCGAAAGAAGACTGGCAATTATGCTTGTGTTTAGAGTGTGGATTTGCTTTTCTGTTTAAAGAGAGTAAAGTCTACTTTGATACTGTTGATTTATTTGAGTAATAACTGCGTTGGCCAGAATAGATTTAGTATTGATGTGATATTGTTAAATATTATTCCCATAGCCATCATAGATTCTGGATCTAAAAAATACAGATAAGCCAGGAAATGATTATGGCTATTCTCTCTCTCTCTCTCTCTCTCTCTCTCTCTCTCTCTCTCTCTCTCTCTCTCTCTCTCACACACACACACACACACACACACACACACACACTCTGTATTAGGGTTTTTTAGGAAAACACATCTCCAAGATGTCAATTCTGTTGTCCATAATAAAGCCTCCTGTTTTGAGATAAAGATCTAACATTGTTAATGTTTCCCTAGTGTTCTTTTCACCACACTGTTTCAGGGACAGGTGTTGCTATCCTTTAGATATAAAGCTAATAAAGCCACTATGTAACCTAAAAGTGCAAATATGAAGATGGGTATTTGGTTTTTTACTATGGTCAATATTTATAGAAACAATTGTTGGCTGAACCTCAGCTAAGATTCATGGTGAACCTGAAACTTGTGGAACAAGAACTAACTCATTCTTTACAGTTTACCAGATACTTTTGTTGAACCACAAAGCCTTTTTTTCTGACCTGCTTATGGCTACAGCATGCTTCTTGGATAGCACCAGTTTCTTGTGTGCAGGTGCAATCTAGTGAAGTTGGAATGAACATCCATCCCATAATTGCCCATGGGTTGACCACATCCCAGCATCTCCACTGGCGGCAGGTTAGGTGGTTGTAAGAAACACAGCCATGTTGAGGACAGAACCAATTCATTAAATCTTCCTCAACATAAATTTTGTATGCTAATCTCAAAGGCACACTAGATTTCTTAACTCAGTTCTCTACTCTTTTTTTGGTGGTGGTGATAGGGGGAGCCTGAGGTAAGTGATGTGACATAACAGTTCACAACTGACAAAAAGCTGTATTAATAGTTTTATCATTTTCTCAGCAGCATATTGCTGTTGTAAATCTTTAGATCAATTTGGCAGAGAAAACCTTTGGCTAGCCAGTAATCTTGAAAATTCTGCTTCAATGCGTAGAGTAAAATTACTTGGATAATTGTTAATTTGTATGTGCGTTAAGAATATGTGTCTTTTAATTTACTCTTTCTAGGCTTTTTTTTGGGGGGGGGGGCCTGTTAAGTTGGAAGAGTTTCAAATGTCTTATATTCTTAATTTATCTTGCTTTGTATTCTCATTCTCACTTTGTAAAGAGATGAGTAATAGTGTTATCAAACCCTGTTTAATTGGATGGTTGCTGTGCTGAAAGTAACAGATAGGTAGCCAGTCTATAACCAGCTATCATGGAATGAACTTAGCATATGGATGAGTTAGGACCCTTGGGAGAAATGGAGAGCAAAACTTTTAGAGGAAGGGAAAGGAAATACGTATCAAAAGTGCTGAGAGTGTGTATATGTGTGTGTGTGTGTGTGTGTTTTAATTAAATTCTTTCCTTACATCAGAAATCAGAAATGTATTATATTTCTGTATTTGTCAAAGCTCCTGGAACACAGTTGCCCTTCAGGATTTGGGGTCTGAACTAAAGCCAATAATAACATGTGCTAAGCAGAACATACCAGAAAATGAAATCTATAATATTAAAAGCGTAATATGCTAATTAGACCAGACAGCCGGACATCCTTCCGGACTACCTTCTGGTCGAATCCGGGGCTGTGAGGGAAGCCCGGGTCCCGAGTGCCAGAGGGAAGCCAGTGCGGGCAGCCAGGGGAAGGAAGGCCTACTCTTGCATGGATTTCACGCATCAGGCCTCTATTAAGGAAATAATAGGGTATTGTTGGAGAGCTTGAGTGGTTTGGGCCTATAGAGATTATTATTATAGTGAAAAATGTCTATACTTCCCACTGTTTCCCCACCCCAATGATTCTTTTAATTGCTCTTAAAGTATTCATATAATTCATAACTATTGAGTTGATGACCGAGTGCCCCTTGTTAAAACAAATTTTACAGAAACACATTTATATTAAACAGTTCTCTTCAAGGATCATGAGACAGTTATAACAGTACCTTTGCATTTGCTGTGCCCTCTGCTTTTGGGGTCTTTTCTCTAGTTTTTCATATTGCCTGGCTCTTTATCCTTCAAGATCTAACTGTAAGAAGTATTTCTCATCTTTGAGGAAGTTAAGAAGCCTTCCAGGATCATTCTCCTAAAGTTTCTCTTGTGACATCTTACATCCTTTATAACTTAGGTCACTTTCTCTATTTTACTTACTTCTCTATTTGTTGTCAGTTTCTTCCACTGGAGTACAACTTCCACGAGGGTCCCTTACCTGACTATTTTGTTCTGAGCTATATTCCCAGTGTCTAGCCACATTAGTTGTATTCTAAATGAATGCAGTTATGAGTAGTAATTTAATTGAAGGAGTAGGGAAGGGCATCCTAGGCAGATATAAACTCAGAAAAGGATCTGCTATTGCAAGAGGATTGATAACTTCAAACTGCTCAAGTGTACTGAAAGTAGAAAAGGTTACAAAGGCATATTTGGAAACGTGAAGCTCACTGAATTTATAACAAAGCAAGTTAGAGTCTGTTTTGTCCCTGTGAGAGAGCCAAGAGATGGGTCTTTAAGCAGGATGTGGCACAGTCAGGAAGATAATTCTGGTTGCCTCTTTGGTGGATGGACCAGATTGTGGAGATGGAAAGCAGGGAGTTCCATTAAGACTGTAGCGTAATGACATGTGAAAGCCTAAAATAAAACACTGATGCTTTGGATGCAGAAAAGAAGCTAAATCAGAAGTTAACGGTATAGGAGAATAAAGAGATGAGGGATGGTTCTGAAATGTCTGACTCAGGTGTGTAAGTGTTGGATGGTAGCTCCATTAAAATTAAGAATCAAGGGACAGCAAGTATTTCTGAGGGGATTAATTTTGGATGTCTTAATTCAACGAAAAACCCTCATAGGCAGTTAGGAATATGAGTTCTGATCTCTGATAGGTCAGCATTGATGGTAGGAGCCATAAACTCATGTATAGCAATTGAAGCCTGAAAGTTTAATGAAGAAAAGGATTTACTGGTATCTAGTGATCTTAAACTTCAGGGGTCTTAAACTCTCTTGAAAAATTGAAAAAAACAATGGCCTCCTCAGATGCCACATTCAAATTTGTGTGTACATATATAGTTTCAAGGGTTTCTCACCCTGGAACCTATTGTTGAGCTGTCAGGCCTGAAATGGAATTTAGTTAAGAACTTCTAATTTAAGGAGTAGATGGTAAAGTATTTGAGCTAGGAGGAGAATTTAAGAAGAAAGGTGCCTCTGAAGCCAAGCCAAGGGTGGTGTGGTGCCAGAGGGAGAATTTTGAGAATCGGGGGTTCCCAGTTCCCTCTCCTACTGGAGAGGTCGAGTAGGAAGGAGTTTCAACTGTGACTTTGGATTAAGCCAAGAGCCATTCATTGGTAACGTTTTATGTCATGCAGAGGCCAAAGGCAGATTGTGATGATATAGTGCATGAATCTGAGTTAAGGAAACAATCAGTACATGGTAAACAGTGTGTAGAAATCTTGATAAATAGTCCTGATATGTGGATATAGCTCCTTTTAAGGATCTATTTACTGAAAGGAAAATTCTGTTCTTTTGACTTGTTGTGGTATGGTGTTTCAACCAGTGGTTCTTAACCAGGTGCCCATTAGAAACAACTTGGAAATGTTTTAAAAATTCAGGGCCCTACAAACCTTAGTTAATCAATGCTTTGGGGGTTGAGCCTCTTCATAGTTTTTTGTTTCAACTTCTTGTTTAAGAACCAATGTTCCAATCAGAATACTTCCTTATCACTCTTGTTATGTGTTCTTTTAGTTGTATGTTATTACTTAATTTCTCAGTTTACTATTGTGCTACTTTTAAATCATTGTCTTTTAGTCTTTCTCATAGAACTTAGTTTCCAATATATAAAAAAAAAAATGTATGGCTTTCTTCTGATCTTTAGCCAAGTTCTCCATTTTCATCATTTTAAAATCTGACCAGTTCTGTGTAAAACCAGAAATTCTTAATCGTGCTTATATATGGAAAGTGTATTTATTCTGTAGTCCTGTTTGCTTTTATTTATGTTACATTTTTTTACCAAATAGTAAAAACTTAACTAGAATAGGTTGAACTCTATACACTATTTTCCAAGGAGCTAATTTCATAATCTTACATTCCTTTTCTTTCTTTTTTTAAATATTTTTTACTGATTTTAGAGGAAGAGGGATAGAGAGATAGAAACATTGATTGGCTGCTTCCTGCACCCTCCCCCCTCACTGGGGATCGAGCCTGCAACTCGGGCATGTGCACTGATGGGGAATTGAACCAGTGACTTCTTGGTTCATAGTCGCTGTTCAACCACTGAGCCACACCAGTCAGGCTTACCTTCCTTTTCTTTCTTTTCTTTTCTTTTTTTTTTTTAATATATTTTATTGACTTTTTACAGAGAGGAAGGGAGAGAGATAGAGAGTTAGAAACATCGATCAGCTGCTTCCTGCATACCTCCTACTGGGGATGTGCCTGCGACCCAGGTACATGCCCTTGACCGGAATCAAACCTGGGACCTTTCAGTCCGCAGGCTGACGCTCTATCCACTGAGCCAAACCGGTTAGGGCTACCTTCCTTTTCTTAACATGGCAGTCATAAATGGCATAGACGTCTAACAGGTTGTCTACATCAACACAGGCATTTTATATGAAAGGTAAACTTATAAAAGCAGTTGAAAGGAAACTGTCAAAATAGGACATTTCACTGTTATGTTTTCAACTTGCAGTGCTTTCTCTTGATTAAGTTTTTGATGAGCTGTCAGCAGTTCAAGTTTGAGCCCTGCATTCACACTCTGTTTTTAAAAATATATATATATATATATTTTATTGATTTCAGAGAGGAAGGGAGAGGGAGAGAGAGATAGAAACATCAATGATGAGAATCATTGATCGGCTGCCTCCTGCATGCCCCCTACTGGGGATCCAGCCTGCAACCTGGGCATGTGCCCTTGGCCGGGGAATCGAACCTGGGATGCTTCAGTCCCAGACTGATGCTCTATCCACTGAGCAAAACCAGCTAGGACCCCTGCATTCACACTTTTGAAATAAAAATCAGAATACAGAGAAGTTTAAACTTTATGCATGCCAACCCTGACACCAACCAGAGGCTGAGAGAGGGTTTATTCGGTTTGTGAGCTATCTAGTGAATTAATATTTATACTTGGGAAGAAAATAATCTTTACAAAAGGATGCTGTTTTATTAGCATTAGCGTAATGGCTAAATTAGTCTACAAATTGTGGTTATTTATCAGTAACTTGGGACAAATATCAAGATTCTCTAGAAAAAGATAAACTTCCTAGTTTTCTACATGATCACCCATAATATGGGGAAATAGAGATATATGTAAGACCTGTGGAGAAATGAACATGATAAATTTACACTTTAAATGAAAAGAATACGATGAACAGTTTTGTTGCAATTTAATAATCCAAACCAACAACTTTTTTGTTTGTTTGAAATGATTTTGTTAATGGAGATTTTTTTTAATTCACTTAGTTAAATTTAGTTATTTTTAAAATACCAATTTCATTTACCAGATACATCAAAATTGTATTCTTTACTTTTACCCCTTGCTTTTAGACTTTAAAGAACATGATCTGCTTTTGTACTCCAAAGCTTAAGGATCACAGTGAATAACTGGAAATCCTTTTTATTTTATTTTTTTAAATATATTTCTTTATTGCCCTAACCAGTTTGGCTCAGTGGATGGAGCGTCGGCCTGCAGACTGAAGGGTCCCAGGTTCGATTCTGGTCAAGGGCATGTACCTTGGTTGCGGGCACGTCCCCGGAGGGGGGTGTGCAGGCGGCAGCTGATCAATGTTTCTCTCTCATCTATGTTTCTAACTCTCTATCCCTCTCCCTTCCTCTCTGTAAAAAAAATCAGTAAAGAATATTTTTTTAAAAAAGAAAAAAATATTTCTTTATTGATTTTAGAGAGGAAGGGAGAGGGAGAGAGAGAGAGAAACACCAATGATGAGAGAGAATCATTGATCAGCTGCCTCCTGCACGCCCCCTACTGGGGACCGAGCCCACAATCCAGGCATGTGCCCTTGGCCGGAATCTAACCTGGGACCAGGTCAGTCCCCAGGCCGATGCTGTATCCACTAAGCCAAACCAGCTAGGGCTCCTTTTTATTTTTGAACATTTCTCTAACCATGGAAGAATGAAGGAAGGAGAGTAATAATAGTAACAATGAGAATAGTTAAATTTGAATGCATACTACCGTGTGCAAGTACTATGCTATGGGCTTTGCAATTTCAATGTTTACAACACTGTGATGGGTAATGTTATCTGCCTTATTTTGCTGGTGAGGACATTGAGGCACAGAGGCATTAAGTAACTTACCCAAGGTCATATGACTGATAACATGGCAGAGTCTGGATTTAACCCAAGTAATCTGCCCCAGAGTCTGAGCTCTTAAGTGTGTGTGTGTGTGTGTGTGTGTGTGTGTGCATTTGTGCATATGTATAGATACTGCTTCTTAATAATCTCAAACTAACGGTTAAGTTCTTACAGACATTATATTGAATGTGTTTCATGCCTTGGGAACTATGCCAAGGCTAGGGTACAGAAATAAGATTTGATCATACATCTGGAAAGATTATTGTCAACCAAGGAAACGTTTATAAATAGAAACATTCACTAGATTGTGGGAAAATGCAGTGATAGTGATATGCATAGCAACATGGTAATGGACTCCAAGTAGGGATACTCTGCCTTAGTCTTGGGGATCAGATGTCTTAGTCCAGTGGTCGGCAAACTGCGGTTCGCGAGCCGCGGTTTGCCGCTCTGTTGACTGATGAGTTTGCTGACCACTGTCTTAGTTTCTTTGGTTTCTTATTTTACCTATTGTGGTTTTAATTACCTTCTATACTGGGGTTTCCAAATTTTTACCTCCAATCTAGACCTAGACTTATCCTGAGCAATGAACTCTTATCTGATTTTTCTGTCTCTCCTCTTGGATGTCTCACAATTTCCTTCAGTTCCTCATTTCTAAAACAGAATCCGTACCCCTCCTCCGTTTGCCATCTCCCCTGCAAACCTGCTCTCCTCCAGTGTTTCTATTCTAGCCAATAGTATCTTGGGCCACAAACTTAGAGTCATGCTCCCTCTTCCTTGAGTCAATCTCAAACCTCTATTCACTCTGTCTTCAGAAAATGTCTCTCTTCTCTCTGCTTCTTTCCATTTTCCTTCACCCTCTCATCTGCCTACTACAGTCATCTCTCCCGGGACTGCTGCACTATAGACCCTGACTGAGTTTTCTGCCCATTCTTATCTGTTAGCTCATTCTCCTGTTACAAAAGTGGTACTGATATTTTTTTAAAAACATTATGTCATCTTTTGCTTTTCTTTTAGTTCACCGTGCTCTTGGGATAAATATGAAAAGTTTTAACATGGTCTAGAAGTTATGATTTGACCACTCCCTGCATTTCCAGGCTGATCTTATGCCAATTTCCCATTCACTCTTCCCACTCTAGCCATGCTGGCCCTCCTTCAGGGTCGAACAGTTTATACTTTTAACTCACCTCAGAGCTGAGAACATCTGCTGTTCCTTTTACCAGGTCTTGTTTACTGCTGGACCCCCATCCCCTAGTGCGCTACGAATGCTTAGATTTCCAGTTCATTGTTATAGAATTGATTGGATGAAGGTGATGCTGAGCTATAGAACAAGTGGGAGTTAGCCAGGTGTACAAGTGGGGATAGATCATTTTTAGCAAAAGAATAGCATAAGAAGGCAAAATACTAATATTTCTTTACATGGAAGAGCCTTTATAAATCAGTAAGAAATCTCAGAAGGAAAATGAACAAAGGATATGAGACAGTTAACGTAATAAATAGTAGTTAGTAATATTTGAAAAGTTAAACCTCTTTTGCATTCAAAGAAAATCAATTTAATATTGCTGATTTTTATATCTCAGGTTGTCAAAGATTTTTACAAAGTCCTTTGTTGACTAGATATGACAGCATATACCTATGAACCCAATCTTGTTTAATATGCACAGATAAATATGTGGATTTAGCAGTCTCAAAACATGTGTCAATATAAGCATAGAAAAAAATTAGTAATTATCACTGTGGTAGGATGATGGGTGACTTTTTTCCTTAGAGTATTTCTTATGTAACCAGAAAATGACATGCTGTCTTCTTTAAAAGCCATACATCAAGACATTAATTTGAAATACTAAATCTGTTCAAATTTTGCTTTTACATAAGGTCTCGATATGCTTGATATTTGAATCCCCAAATTTTAGGTTGTATTCAGTAAAATATAGTTCTTTTCTTGTTATCTGTAATTAGACAGGTCCAGATTAATATTAATGTTAGCACTGACTAATATGACATTATTTTAATAGAGCATTTTTAATTTGTGAGGTGCTTGTTATTCTGTTAAAACAATTATGTGGTGAGGAAATGGGGTTTGCATTTTACAAGTGAGGGTAGGAATAGTTCACAGCTGACATGAACCTTCCATTAGGGTCCACATCCAAGTTTTATTCCATTAGAGATACACTGTAGTACATTCTGAAATAGTGGAATTCTTTTTAAAAAGAATATATTTTTACTGATTTCAGAGAGGAAGAGAGAGGGAGAGAGAGATAAAAGCATCAATAATGAGAGAGAAATCATTGATTGGCTGCCTCTGGCATATCCCCCACCAGGGATCTAGCCTGCAATCCAGGCATGTGCCCTGACTGGGAATCGAACCATGATCTCCTGGTTCACAGGTTAATGCTCTACTGAGCCATGCTGGTTGACCTGAAATTTTTAAGAAGGCTGCTCTTTAAACATTATCAATATGAGATGAATATAGGTTTAAATTAACTAAGTATTAAGTTTAATTAAACTTACCAAATTTTCATTCTCCTTTAATTGGAACTTCTTCATGAGAATGTAAACCACTGACTTCTCTTTCCTTAACATCCATTCAGAAAAGTCAGTATCATTTACATTTTCTTCACCCCCTTTTAGGCACCATTACAAATACTTTTATCGACTGAAGCATAAAATATCCTGCTCTTTACTATTTTTAAAAATAGATAGTTGCTGGCGACCCTCAGAGTTATTATTGTTAATTAACTTCCATTAACATTTTTTGTAGTTTTCTTAATATGGATTTTTAAAAAGTGTAACACTTTATTTTGATGCAAGTTATTCACATGCTTACCAGTCTTCAGAATTGGTATTAAGAGTGAGTCAAAGATACAGTAGTTGGAGACATGTAGTGAACATAGTTTAACTTTCTGTTTAACATAATGTGATGAAGATTTTATACATCAAATACTTTTGCTCTTATTTAAGCACTAGAGGCCCAGTGCATGAAATTCGTGCATGGGAGGGGGGATCTCCTCAGCCCAGCCTGCACCCTCTCCAATTCGGGACATCCCTCTCACAATCCTGGACCACTGGCTCCTAATTGCTCACCTGCCTGGTCGCCCATAACTGCCCCCCATGCTGGCCTGATCACCCTTCACTGCCTCTGCATGCTGACCTGATAGCCTCTAACTGCCCCCCCCCCCCCGCCAGCCTGGTTGCTCCTAACTGCCCCTCCCACCAGCCTGGTCACCCCTTACTCCCCCCCCACCCCTGCTGGCCTGGTTGCCCCCAACTGCACCCCCCTGCTGGCCTGGTCACCCCCAACTGCCCTTTTCTGCTGGCCTGATCGCCCCTAACTGCTCCCCCTGCCGGCCTGGTTGCCCCCAACTGCCCCCCCTGCTGGCCTGATCACCCCCAACTTTCCCCCCCTGCCTGCCTGGTCACCCCTCACAGCCCACTCACCAGCCTGGTCGCCCCAGGCAGCCTGCTTGTTCAGTCATTTGGTCATTCCTCACTAACCCCCCTGCTGGTCTGATTGCCCCATGCAGCCTGCTTGTTCAGTCATTTGGTCGTCCCTCACTAAACCCCTTGCTGGCCTGGTCGCCCCATGCAGCCCACTTGTTCAGTCGTTTGGTCATCCCTCACCCTCCTGATAGCCTGGTTGTAGGCAGCCATCTTGTGAAGCCGTGAGGGTTAATTTACATATTATCTCTTTATTATATAGGATTTGTTAAATGTTTTATATTATACTAGAGGCCCGGTGCATGAAATTTGTGCACTGGTAGGGTTCCTAGGCCTGGCCGGTGATCAGGGCCGATTGGGGCCTTACGGCTACCAGCCAGGGCCTTTCTTCTTTCTGCACCACCCCCTGGTGGTCAGTGCAAGTCATCATAGTGAGTGATCGAACTCCCAGTTGAACTCCCATGAGGACACTTGGCGTATTAGCCTTTTATATATATAGATGTTGGTATAATATATCATCCTTTCCTTGGGCGATACAAGGGTTTTTGTGACCAAGCATATTATTATTAACTTTTTTTCATGTGGTTAGAAAATAAAAATGGCAACCCCAAGGACTGGTTCCTGAAGTATAAGCTCTTGGGTCATGCATGAAAACATGTCCTCATGACAGAATGTTACCCTGCCAAACAAGTGAAAGGTTTTGCAATTTTGTTCACTGTCTGCTGTCACCCCTTAGTGCATCTAACTTTCTTCCTTTACTGCCCCTTTGAACACAAATGCATGTTGAAGGTAAGTGGGAAGTTCAGAATTGGAATATTGATTTAACTAAACTAACATAATAGCTCCAGAATTAAAATAAAAATTTAGTATATAATTTATAAATTTTGTCTAAGTGCGTCTTCATCTAAGCTGTTAGAATTGGGAACTTTAGAATTAGATGGGATATTAGAAACCATTTAGTCTCATCTCCCACCTAATAGAAGACTCATTCTATACCCTTCCTGTTGGTTAATTAGTTAATTATCTAGCCCTACCTCCCTCCCCCCTTTCTTTACTTTTCTTTCCTTTCCTTTTCTCTTCTCTTCTCTCTCTCTCTTTTTTTTACACTTACCTTCTTAAAAGACCAGATTGTAACTATTTTAGACTTGTAGGTCATTTGGTCTTTGTCAGAACTGCTCAAAGGTGCCATAGTCATTATGTAACAACATGAGCATGGTTGTTTCAATAAAACCTTTTTTATAGAACAAGCACGAGCCCTTTGGCTATAGTTGGCTAACTCCTGCCTGACCTATTAAGACCTCAGTTTTCTCTGTCTGGTAATGTGATTGTTCTCAAGTTTTGTACCAATTCATTAAATACTCTTTGGTTACAATATTTAACTATGTGAATCTATCAAACTGTAATAGCTGCCATTTAATAAACGAGGTCTGTGTACTATGTGCTTGACATAGGTAATTAAATTGAAGTCTTAGAACATGCTGGGAGGGTACAGTGATATTATTACCAATTTCCAGAAAAGTAAGGTATATGCTGTACTGTTAAACAGGTGCAAAAGAACACCCTCTTTCTCAAAGGCAAAATGTTTTATTTTTTTCCATCTTGGTCACAGGCATGTGTTGGGAGACTGTCAAGTATAGTAATTGGTTGGACTCATCATACAGTTTTCTAGTCTGCTATTTTGGGAGCTTTACAAAGAAGAGTTGGTTTAAATGCCATGTCTTAACTTTTAGAAAAGAATAATCCCTAGGGGAACAAGTGTGTTCATGTTGTGTTTGCAAATTAGTCTATATCCAGCCTTCCCCTCTGCCATTTCTTAAATCATGGATGGTAATTTTGTGGTTAAACCTTTTAGGCCCCTCCCTCAATATCTTCATATGCAACTTGAAAACACTTAAAGTAGCTAGAATTGCCCTGACCGGTTTGGCTCAGTGGATAGAGCGTCGGCCTGCGGACTGAAAGGTTCCAGGTTCGATTCCGGTCAAGGGCATGTACCTTGGTTGCGGGCACATCCCCAGTAGGAAGTGTACAGGAGGCAGCTGATCGATGTTTCTCTCTCATCGATGTTTCTAACTCTCTATCCCTCTCTCTTCCTCTCTGTAAAAAATCAATATATTATAAAAAAATAAAGTAGCTAGAATCTACTTTTTTGTATACTAAAGTTTCTTTAGGGTTATTTGTTTTGCTTTTAGTTATCTCTTAGAGTAATTTTTGTTTTGTTTTTATCATGGTGTTTATTATGGCCTTTCAGAAGTATCTTTTCTGATGTGGAATTTAAAATGTAGTAGTCTTAAGTGCAATTTGTCTTAAAAGCCAGGAGGTGGCAGTGTTTTCCAGGTGTTGCTTAAGGTTTCAGGTGCTGAAAGAATGTTTTTAAATACCACTAGAAAGTCAGAGGACCTAAAGAACTGTGTATTATTGTCTGTAAAATCATGGATCGAAGAAGAAGTTGCTTCAACTCTACAGTGCATTTTAATGAAAGCTAGAAATATAACATTTTCTGAAGTTAGGACAGCTGCAATTTTGAACTTTGCTTCTTATTAGAAGGATATATTTGAACTCATACTAGGTATTTACTTCAGAAACAGGAAAAAACACCTGATTAAACCATGTCTTCAATTAGACCTTGGGCAGTGGAAAAGTAACTGATAACTATATTTAAATAAAAATGGAATTAATTTTATTTTTCTTATAGTAAATCTAATATATATTCGTTGTTTTTAAAAAGATAAATTTAGACTACAACACAAGAGAAGAAAAAAGTTTTAAAATCAGATGCCAACTCTCTGAATACAATAATTGTTAACATTTTGACTGTTTAAACATCTAAGTACATACTTATGATGAACTATGTGTGTGACCTCATCTTTAGAATTTAAGTTGCTGCAGTATAAAAATAATCATCTGTTTTGAAGTTCAAGGCTTCTTTGCATTCACAAAGGTTTGCTTTACCCCTTCTATCTTGACTTACTTTTACCCTACATATTGTCCTTGAATTTTCTCCTCAGTTTACTAATTTAATACTCAGAGAAGTAGATCTAAGTGAATTTCTTTTAGCCTGTTTGATGTAAAAAAAAAAAAAAAAATCTGTGTGAAGCAGTAAATTTGACATAGTTTCTTTATATGTAATTTTTCCTTAAATAGTGTTTTTTGTAGCTTATTCTCATGGGATGTATGTCAATTAGGATTAGGTTTGGCTGCATACATCAGAAATCCAGTGTGAGGGTCTTCATAGAAATAGATTTTCTCTCATATTCATGACATCTGGAATTAGGAAGTACAGGGAAAATAAGGAGTTTTATTACCCAGAGTCTCATGATCCCAGATGGCTCCTTGAGCTCCCCCGCTCACATCCAGGCTCCAGGCTGCAAGTATGAAGAAGGGCAGAAAGGCAAAGTGGTTTTTTGCTGGCTTAGATCAGTCCCTTTAAGCACACTTTCCAAAAGACACAAAACTATTTCATTTTACATTTTATTGACAGAGTCACAGAGTCATGTGACTTTTTGGCTGTACCTGTTGCCTGGGAGCCTAAAATGTGTAGTATTTTATTTCTGCCACAATGTATGTGGCTAGACAGCTGGGTTCTGTTCCTTGTGAAGGAAGGGTGGAGTGGATATTGGGGTGAGCAACTTGGAGCCTCTACCTCACAGTTACAATGTAATCATGGGAAGTGATGCTAAGAAACTTCTGTTCTGCCAGTTGATTTGAACTCATTTTATCCATAATCACTTTTGGTTTTATGTTATTATTTCCAAGATATATGTGCTAAGTACTTTTCATACATTTTATATAATTCTCCAATACTATCTCATGGGCACCATCCTTATTACATGTCACATCTGAGAAAACCAAGGCACAGAGAGACTGCATAATTTGCCCACGTTGTCATAACTAGTAATTGCTAATTCAGACATCGAGCCTGCTGCTTAAGATCAGTATTGATAACTGCCTCTGTCCTCTGCTTATTAATCTACCTATATATCTATTAATAAGGGTCACTGCCACCCCTACCCCACACCTTATACATAAAAATCATTTGAGGTTGCTTAAACACACACAAAGAACAGAAAAATGAGAAAATAAGCAGATTGTAGGGAACATAAGAGTGAGAAAATACAGTGAAGTTGAGGAACAATTGACACAGAATTGGATGCAGTCTGGTCCTGTGGAGGTGCCGAAGTCTTGGTCTGGCTTGTTGCTGGGTTCTAGTATAGTGGAAGGCAGGAAAACAAAATTGAATTTTCTTTATTTGGACACTTGGCATCTTCATTGATTTAGTCACATAATAATTTAAATCTGTTGCCATTTTCTGATTTTTCTCTTTGTAAATTAGGTAAGGTGAGTCATCATTACTTATTAAGATGTGGAAACCCAGTCAAAGAAAATTTTTTTAGCTAGAATATGGGTCTTTTGCATAGTACAAGCTAGGGATATGCTCCTGTCAGTAGTTTTAAAATGATATGTATTTTGGAAGATTGTGATCTCAATAAAAATGGTATTGTGCTAACTACTTGTTAGAGCGCCTTCCTACACACCACACACACACACACACACACACACACACACACACACACACACTCGTCTGTGAGCTCCTTGAGGACAAAAGGCTTGGCCATGTTCACTTTTTTTCTCCAGTATCCTCAATGTATAGGTGTTCAGTAGGTGAAGAATGAATGAATGGTAAATGAGAAACATTTGTTTATAAATGTTATAAATAATATTTCTGCTTCTTTAAATTTAATTAAGTCATTTACTTGAAATAAGTGAAAAATAGGTCAGACTTTTTATAGCCCTAGCAAATGTGAAATGGTTATAGTGCCATTAATGATTAGACATTGGAACCACAAAGTGCAGCCCTTCAACTTGGTGTGTTTGGAGAATTGCCATAACTGTGATACACCTGGAACATAGTGGTTGTATAGGCAAGTAGCAGGAGATAAGTCTGGCAGCCTCCTGGCGTGTAAAAGTTACTTACTAAATTTAAGGAATGACAGTTAGATTTTAAAGATATCTTTTAAAATTGGCATTTTTAGTGGGGAATATAAGTGACATGATTTGATTTGAGTAACATTTAAAATAAATAATAAAGATTTTTTTGCATTTTAATTTTCAAGTTTATTTGTGAAAAATTCAGAAAACATTAAAGTTTAATTACTTTATTTTATTTTGTTTCTCAGGATGTGATCTTCGTGGTGGGAAGCTAAGTTTTTAAACTACCCCAATGGATGCAGACAGTGATGTTGCATTGGACATTCTAATTACAAATGTAGTCTGTGTTTTTAGAACAAGATGCCATTTGAACTTAAGGAAGATTGCTTTGGAGGGAGCAAATGTAATTTATAAGCGTGATGTTGGAGTAAGTATCTGAATTTTGGTATGTATGCCAATTGTATAGTGCTAGGAATGATGTACTAAAATGTGTTTATTCTATAGAGCAGCCGTCACCAGCCAGTGGTCCGTGAGGTCCGAAAGATTGGCGACCACTGCTATAGATAGTTTATGAGCACCTTACCATGTGCTAGTTGTGCTGGATACAATAGTGAGCCCTGTAGAAGTGGCCCCTTTTCTCATGAAGTAGCAGCTTTTGGAGATACTTATCTCCAAGTCTTACCAAAGAACTCACTGGCTACTAGACATTTTATACTGTTCTCTCAATTTCTTTTGACTGAAAAAGGCGACTTTTATACTTTACATGAATATTTATTTAAATACTAAAGGCCCAGTGCACGATTTGTGCACCAGTGAGGTCCCTCGGCCTGGCCTCCACCCTCTCACAATCTGGGACCCCTCAGGGGATGTCGGAGAGCCGGTTTCAGCCCAATCCCTGCAGGCCAGGCCGAGGGACCCCACCGATACACAAATCTGTATGCACATAAGATCTTTGGTTAATCTCTTCCCGCCTTCCTCCCTCCCCTCTTCCCTCTGAAATTCATTAGTCTGTCCCATGTTTCCATGCCTGTGGTTTCTGTTCCTGCATTGAGTGTCTGCCCCCCTGGTGATCAGTGCGTGTCATAGCTACCGGCCAGTTGGCCGGTCGCTTAGGCTTTTATATATATAGATAATTATGTTTGAATGGTGTCCTAGAATAGAGAAAGTCAGATTGTAAATTTTGTAGCATGTTGTCATAGCCCTCTTTAATTAGCCAAGATAGTTGGTATTCTTTCAGTAGCAAATTGCTGAAAATAAGGTTCATATCCTACCCTGTACATTCTAAATTGTAGTTTTTGTAAAACCTATAATACTGAAAATAAAAGCTGTTAACTTGCTTTTTTAACCTTAGTGTTTTGAGATTAACATACATGACAGTGGGTGTTCATTTGGCTTTTATAAACCAAAGAATGATGAGATTATATATCATATATTTTTTTGTGAAAATTAAGAATGTATTTGAAGACTTTATTTAAGCTCTAAAAATTAGATGCCAGTATACTTAGGAAAAATATTATTAGTTAGTGCTAGAAACTAAGTGAAGATGAATTAAACTTTTCAATGACCCACAATTAAAGATTTTCAAGTTCAATAATGCCATCTTTATTTTCAAAAAAAGGAATAAATATGTTTGCTAAAAAGTTTGCTAATGCTACTTTGAAACTTTTAATATACCATATGGCAGGGAAGTCATTTTTCCTAGGAACGTTAACTGAAAAGGCTGAGTTGATGGACAAGCTGGTGGTGAAAGACAAACGTAGAATAAACTCAGTCTAGTGTTTTCCAACCATTTCTGTTTGAAATTTTATAATTATTTTAGCTCAGATTTTACTTTGTATCTTCGTTATTTTTGTCTTCTCAGATTTAATAACTTTCTAGTTTGATAATATAGCATATAACGGAGAAAAGGAAAACCTCAGACTGTAACAAAAGTTTTAAGGAGAAATATCTGATTCATTTATGTGCTACATTATTCAGTAAACATTTATCTCTTACACAGAATGGGCATATGATAATTACTTCCATAAATGAAAAGTTGCAATGAAAACTTAAATTCATGTATTATCTTGGATCTTAGTTCTTGACCTATTTATACTCACTCTGTAAATAATTTTATTCATACCCATAGCTTTAAATGCCTTTCATATCTAAAATTATATCTCTAGCTCCAACTTTTCTCCTGCATTCAAAATTTGCATATAGAACTAGAATATGTAATAGGCATTTTAACTGTAAGACAATGTCAAGTAGTGATGGATACCATGAAGCTGAAGAAAGCAGGGTTAGAATTCACAGAGCAATAAAGGAATGGGTGTTTTGGTGGAAGAGTTAGGGAAGGCCTCTCTATGGAGGTGACATCTGGTGAGAAACTTGAATGAAATGAAAATATGAAGGAAAAATATTCCAGTTGAAAATAACAGCTTTTGCACAGCTCATGAGATGTGAACAAATTTCCCATATTTGAGGATCCATGCAAATTATAAATTGTAGTTATGTGACTGGAGTGGAATGAGAGAAGAAATGTTTACATACTTGGTAGTACATTGGTTTTAAGTATTAGTGAGAGATTTATACAGTCCATGTATTTTTTAATTAAGTGTCCTTTTGGATTAATACATTCTTTTGTTCAGTATGGTACTTGATTTCAGAATGGGTGGATGATGTAGGGAACAGTTATTTTGATCGTGGGTAAGCTTGGAATAGTATTTAAACATTAAAATAGCCTCACAGGGCAGTAAAGCATCAAACAGACTGTCAAATTACAGCGGTAAGGTTAGGGAGAGGTGGGGGAAATAAGAGATCAACTGAAGGACTTGTATGCATGTATGTAAGAGTAACCAACGGATGCAAAACATTGGGGGGTGAGGGCATGTATGGGAGTGGGGTGGGGAGGGGCAATGGTAAGATATGTACACATATAATACCTTAATATAAATAAATAAATAAATAAATAAGTAAGTAAGTAAGTAAGTAAGTAAAAGTTAAAATAGCCTCACAGAACAGAAGCATACAGGATGGGGCAAAAGAATGTTTATAGTTGTTTGGATGAAAAATTATACAATAATAATAATTATTAAGAATAATTGTTTCGCATACTCACAACTGTAAGCCTACTTTTGTTCACTCTGTATATGAAAATTAATCCTTATTATGTACTTTTTTTTCCAGAAAGTATTAATGAAACTTAGAAAACCTAGAATTACAGCTACAATTTGGTCCTCAGGAAAAATTATTTGCACTGGAGCAACAAGGTAAATTTTACTTGGGTTTTTAATTTTTTAACTTACCCCTCATGGAAGGAACATTTGTAGACTTAGGAACAAAATCATATGTACAGTTTGTCATGTTCCTCAGTATAAAATTGATTTCCTATATAACAATCTTTTTTTCCCCCCTAAAACCATAGTGAAGAAGAAGCTAAATTTGGTGCCAGACGTCTAGCCCGCAGTCTGCAGAAACTAGGTTTTCAGGTAACATTTTCAAAATGTATCAAACTGCAAATATTCAAGGACTTATTATTATAAAGTTAAAACATTGAATTTAGTAGACTAAAGAAATCACGACAGAAACTACTCTCATGATTGACCTTTTTCTAAGGTTTTTTATACTGTTCTTCAGTATAAAAAGTTAGTAGCGAAATTTGTCCACGTGGATGTTTTTAAAGGATTCTTGCTTTTTTTTTTTTTTTTTTTTTTTTTTTTCAGATTCTTCTTATAGAGAGACACCGGCTTGTTTTCTTACAAGTTAACTACCTTTTTTTTTTTTGAACCCATAAGTTTATTGTGTCTTCAAGACACTATATAATGAAGACTCCTCTCACTGAGGAGGGTCTTTCAGAGACAGGGAACCATTCTCCATACGAGTTGCTCATTTGTCATTTTCATAGGTGGCTGGATTCTTCCTCCTGGATTTCTCAAACTCCTCAGTCCCCCATGTGTAAACAAGATAAAATGCTACAAATGCTCGCCCTCCACAGTGGCAGGATCCACTGGTCTCCGTCCGCCACTTCTTAACTACCTTTTTAACTCTTTTAAGTTTTTTCCACCTTTAACATGCCCCACCTCTCCCTCCCCCCCCCCCAAAAAAAAATAACCACCAAAAAAACCACATATTTCTGATCATCCCAAGAGTGGTATGTATTATATATATATCAGGATGTGCTGAGAGCTGCAGGACCCTGTTGACATGTACACACTGGTGGCAGACTCTCACACCTATACAGTGACCATCGCTGGCAGGGTAACCTCATCAAATACAATTTTGTAAAGACATAAATTTGAATAAAATTAATACATATTATGCACTTGCTGAGTCACAGATAATGAGTAAATGAAAGATAAAGACGAGTCCCTAAAGAAATGAGCCTAGGCTCTTTTGAATTTGGATGGGAAGTGATGGGAAGTTGAGTTTCCCTCTGATGACTTCAGTCTCCTCTGAGGTAGAAGGTGAGAGGAAAGCACTGACGAGCTGGTGCGTGTGGCAGTTCTGGTGCTTGAAAAGAGGTGGTATAGAGACAAAAAAATGCTGGGGCCACTTTGCACAATTTTATGGCTTTCTGCAGCTATCTTGTGCAGGTACTGACTTGGAGGATGGTTATTTATCCAGACTTGTGGTTTTACTAGGAACATTTGAAAAGATAAGATAAAACCAGTCAGGGAGTTGCTGAGGTTATTAATTTTAGAGGACATTATTTTTAGCCTTAGAGTTTCTTATCTTAGCATAAAATTAGAAATGTTGAGAGACATCCCAGTAAATTAAAAGCACAATTTTATCCCTTTATCCCTCACTCTGTCCCCCTAAAGAAAACAAACATCTAAGCATACAGAAAGATCATTTTACCTTACTGCATATAAGAAAAAGTCTGATCTTTGGAGTTTAGTGTACTAGTATACTCAACTATTCGTTGAGTTTTAAAGTAACAACTTTTCCATTTAAACTCTTGAGAAGAGGACTGTGCTTTCATTTTTTTCTTCTATTTGCTCTCCTATCCCAGTAGACTGAATATCCCATTTCAAATATAAAAAATATTAAACTAAACATGAAAGTCACTCATGCAAATATCTCAGGCTTTATTTTCTTAATAAAGTTTTGAGTTGGTTTTCTTTAATTACAGCATTTAATGAATCACTGATAACTTAAAATACTGGGTCCGTGCTTAAGATATTTGTTTTATTTTATTTGCTTTTTAAAGATTGAAACTTAATTGATAAGGATATCTCTGATGAGCAGATATTTTGTTTCAAAATAATTCACTGAGTTTTATTTCTCTCCTAAAGGTAATATTTACAGATTTTAAGGTTGTTAATGTTTTAGCAGTGTGTAACATGCCATTTGAAATCCGTTTGCCAGAATTCACAAAGAACAATAGACCTCATGCCAGGTAGGTCTTTGATAAATCAAAGTAACTTACCAAATTTGAAATTATTTGTCAGGCTACAAATACTTACATTGTGGCTTTCTTTGTGTAGTTATGAACCTGAACTTCATCCTGCTGTGTGCTATCGGATAAAATCTCTACGAGCTACATTACAGATTTTTTCAACAGGAAGTATCACAGTAACAGGTATTTTATGATATTGAAATTAAACTTGTCAATCCTGAAATAAGAGGTGCCCATACCAAAATAGAAATAATGTCTAATTTGTCCCCTTTAGTCACTTTTGCCCTTTAAGGGGAACCAGTCTCCTGACTTTAACATGGTAGGTTAGTTTTCCCTGCTTTCATGTGCTGTTTTAAAATCATTACATAGTACTTTGCTTCTGTCTTCTTTCACTCATTATTATCCCACTGGGATTCATCCTCCGTGTAGTGATAGATCATTCATTCTCATTGCTGTGCAGTGTCCAGTGTATACATATACTGTCCACAGCATTTGGATAGTTTCCAGTTTCGAGCTATTAAAAATATTTTAGTATATTTTTTCATAATATTACTTTAAACTTATAATATCTTCCATTTGAAATACATAAGAGAATCCAAGTTTATGAACTTTATAAAGGTTTTTTACATAAGCAAAGATTTAAATACAATTGGTACCTATTTGTTACATATCTTTTGAGTCAACTATTTGGAAGGGGTAGTTTCTAAACACTAGGCCAAGGTGTCAAAGGGTAGCATGAACTCTGCAGGATGATTTGTAAAGGTACTGTGGTTATAAATTGTACAGAGACATTACTTGGGAGTCAGACCCAACTTTGGGCACATTTGTGTTAAGGGAGATTTCTTTAGTGTCCTTAGAGTTTTTCTTTTTATTCCCTCAATCCTTAAAGGAGAATAAAAATGATTAACACCTTTAAACACTCAATAAATAAGTTTTAGTTTTGACTCATCCCATGGGTTTTCACACCTACTTCTGAAACTTTTCAAGCTTATTGTCAGGGCTGTGCCTGAATTAAAAGTGGAGTGGTAAGGAACACGTCTATTTGTTTCCTTCTTTCAATTGTCATTTCTGTACTTCAGAACCCAGACTTCTGAGGGGCCCCAAAGTCTACAGATAAGTCTCTACTAAGTATAGAATAAAATGATGCATACGTAAAATCAGTCTTTTATTGAGTTAATAGATATTTAAACAACACAGTAACAAACTGAAGACAACTGACCTGGTTAATTAGGATGCATTATCTATTTACATCTATAATATTTTATGAAATTCTATAAATTCAGTGAACACATACTCAGTGGTTCCCACGGGCAAAGCACTGTACTATGTGTAGGGGTAAACTGAAGGAAGGAGTGGACCAATGTAAGATGTGTTCAGATCGTCAGAGTCTACAGCAGGTCCATATGTATGTTTTTTAGGATACTTCAAAGGTGGTAGGTATAGTTAGTGAAGCCATTTTTATTCAAAATGTTATAAAATATTTTTTATTATCCACTTTCATGTTTCTTTTGAGCTATTTAAATGGACGATTACATTTTTTAAAAGTTATTCCCAGCGTCACCTCATTCCCTTGTGCTTTTTTTGTGCCCTATTGCCTGAGTGAGCTGTGGGCGTTTTAGACCAGGTGGCGTAGAACAGCCTCCGCGTCCCAGCACTTGGGAAGCAGCTTTGTTTTGCTCTGCTGGGCTTCCGACTCCCGCGAGCTTCAGTTGCAGCCTAACAGAAAGCCAGACTGCAGCCTCCAAAAGGATAGTGGTTTTCCAGGCCCATTTGCCCCTTCTCCCGTTAATAACCCTATCATAGCACGTCCTGTTCTCCTCTGTGGTAGTTTGTGTGCAGGTTTTTTATATACGCTCTTTTCACACCGGTGCCCTGAAACAAGATGAGTAACATCATTTTTGTTTCAGATTTCCTTTCCTTGTCCAGGGAACATTTGTATTCTCTTTGTTCTTATTATGACTATGTGTATAATTATGTTTGTAGATTATTTAAAACAGTGACCCCCAAACTACTTGGGTATTTTTAATTGTGAGAACTGTCTTTTCCTAGTGCTCTCTGTGCCTCTTCTCATCCCTTCCTCCATTGTGTTTGTTTCAGGGCCCAATGTAAAGGCTGTCGCTACTGCCGTGGAACAGATTTATCCATTTGTGTTTGAAAGCAGGAAAGAGATTTTATAACTCATCACTTAATTGGTTAGAATCCCTAACTGAGCACCTTTTAAAACCTGCTGCACATTGGACTCAAAACAAAAGGAAACTGGACCAACAGTAATTGAGAAAATAGACTCTTTTATTCATTCACGGCTACAGTGTAAAAAGCTCCAGTCCCTTTGGATTTTATTTCAAACTTTGCTGTAATATAAAAAGGAAGTTTACAAGACATGACATTGCTGCTTTTACAGAAGGACATTTCTATTTATTTTCGCAGTAATTCTCATGTCCCCATAAGCAGAGCTGTCACAGTGTGCACTACCTTAAATTGTTTTGTTGTTTTTTTCCAGTTTGAGCTAATGTGTTTTATTTGTGAATAGTCTTTTACATTTTTGTATGCTGAATATGGGCACCAAAGAACCTGTAAAAGTTATCTTTTTCAATTGAATATGCACAAATAAAAGTTTGGAAAAGGTCTCTCTTCATATCCATTCTATAACTTTTATTCCCCATTTTCTATGAATAAAAATTGTAATTTATAATTCTTTTTTTTTTTTAATCTATGCAAGCTTAGACTTTTGCTAAAGTGTGTTGGCTTCTTTTTGAAGTATGTTTTGTAAATATATATACATTATATATATATATATAAAGTATCTTTTAATTCTCTGTTACCAAATATCAAATAGGGATTTTTTTTTCAGATTAGAAATAAAAACATGTATATAAATTCTAGGGAACCAGAATAGAACTTTATAGATTAAGCGTAATGTTCTATGTTGCTAATTTAATATGATAGAAAATGTTAAATATCTTTTGAAAGTTACAAAATTGTAGTTTTAAAAAGAGAAACCTCTTACTTACCGGATGGATATAAGAAAGAAGCTATGATGGGTTGTACCTCATGTACCTTTATATCCTGGAAAGACTCAACTCTAGTTGTAGGAAAGTAATAATCTTAGGGTGGTACTCAAGGCTATATATACTGTCTTGTCACATGGTGACATATTGTACTGTTTTAATAAGAAGTTCCACTAGTTGCCTCTGTGCCACGGTATCATTATACTCTAGTTCAACTTGAACTTGAAAGCCGTTTTGCAAGATCTGTCTTTCCCTTGCTGTGTCTTATGTAAAGGAGCTAAAGAGTGGCTGAGTATATAGGATGGCTACTCTTAAAGTAATAAATATGCCTTTGTGAAACAGTGGCTGTCTGGCTCAGCCCCAAGCCCGGGAATGGTAATGCAGGATCAGGCTGCCATTGTGCTCTGCCCTGTGTGTTTAGGAGTTTAGTATAAACAGTGATTTTTACCTAGAAATAAGACCTAGTCCAGAATCAAATCAGCTTCTCCATAGAGACAATATTCCAGCACAGTCTTCCTCTAAAACCTGAATTTCAAAAATGTTTGAAGCCTTTGTGAAAAATTGCAACATCTTAACCTCTATATTCTAGTACATTTTCCTTACTGTATTATAAAATCTTGAAAACTTAGTTTAAGCACTGCACTGAACAATACATATTATTTTGTTTTTATCTTCTCTATACCTTCCCCTACCCTGCCTCTCACTCCCTCATAAGCAGGGGCAAAGGCTAACTTTTGTATTTTCTTTCTTGTGAAAAACTTAATTGTGGTTTTCAGACTTCTTTTGTCCTTTCTTTTACATTTGTGTTTATTTGCTTCATTTAAAGTTCAGTAGGATAGATAACCTCATAAAATAGAGAATAAAATCCAATTAAAAAGTTACAGGTTCTGTGAAGACTTTTAAAATTTGAGATTTTCCACTTATTTTTAATTAACAGTAATTAATAAGTGACCTCCAGTTTGCTGTGTTCCCAAAAAAAGGAATATGGAAAAGGGGAAAAATCATGATTATATGGCCAGGGTACGTAACCAGATGTCATGCCATTTTCAGTATTCGAGTGACTTAAAAACTAGTAGATCAGTAAGCAGCTCATCAAAATGCTTTCTCAGAAAAGAGGAGGAAAGACAATCTGGCCAGGTCTGGTTTCAGGCTGCAGGAGCAGCACCTGGCTGACTGGCCTGGACGACGCGCGGATTTTAGCAAAGCTGGTGAGAAAGGAGCCAGTTTGGGTGTCTTTTGCTGGCTTTTCACAAGTGCTGTGAATGTTTTTATAAATAAAAACTGTGACTATATACATACAAATTTGAAGTATTTCCCCTTTTATTTTTGAAAATCAAAAGCTCTGATTGGCGGTGTATTAGGTGAAAATTAGATTGAAGATAGAGTTGTTTAGTTATAGACTCAATAGAAAAGAAAAATATTACAAAGCATTTTAAGATACTGAAGTTGAAATCACTAATAATGAACATAATAAATAGGTTGATAAACAATTTCCTGCCCGTTAACAAAGAATGGCTAAACCAAGATAGCTAAAGAATATATAATAGCATTTGAATTTCAAAGAAAACGTAACAATTTTGTTAAATATCTTATATTCTTTGATGCTTGGCAAAGCACAAAAATTTATACTGATTACCTATCTTGATTTTTTTTAATCTAAATATAATTCCACTGAAGTTTCATAATAAATTTCTTAAATTGATCCTCTACAGAACACACTTGCTCTTCAAAACAAATAAAGGGCGGAAAAAACCACACCAATGCATGCTCTAACTTGCATATGAAATGTTACACAAGACCCAGTGCAAGTAGTATCTTCGTAGGGAATTGTCCTGAAGTCTGAATGTCATTTATCTCAAAATCTTTCCTTATAACTTCCCCTGCCAGTTTTAATCAAGAGAGTACATTTCAGAACCAGGATTGTTAGACATTCTCCTGAGTCTCTGATAATATAGTATAGTTTTACTATGTTTTTAATACTTTTTTAAAAAAATATTTTTTTTATTGATTTTAGATAAGAAGGAAGAGAGAGGGAGAGAGAAACATTAATGATGAGAGAGAATCATTGATGGCTGCCTCCTGCATGCCCAACATTGGGAATTGAACCGTGACCTCCTGGTTCATAGGTTGATGCTCAACTATTGAGCAATGCCAGCCAGGCTAGTTTTACTAATTCTTACAACAGTTAGTCTTCCACTTTGTTACAAGGAAATGTAGTATTATACACACTTATATCAAACTTGGGACAGTTTGTTAACGTGCCAGGAGGAAAATTCCAGGCTAAATAAAAAGGGTCCTTGTTTTTGACTCTTAGGATTCTCTTTTTCTTCAGATTAATCATGTTTCTGTATTCATTTTCAAGTTAGGTTGCTCATTAAGTTTTTTTAGTGTCTTCCACAACTTAAAATATTAGTAATGTAATGAATTACTACTTAGTGGTTTGAGATTCTTTACCGTAGATTTTCTATCATATCTAAATCCTATTGGTAAAATGCTTCACCAAGTTTTAAAAGTTAACTGGAGAAATGCACAAGAGAGCAACTCATTGTGTGGGTGAAAACGCAAGTTTCTGGGACAGTTGGTGATCTCTGTTTCAGCATAGAGAAGAACATAGGGAATCGTCCTGATGTCTGAATGTCATTTATTATGACTAATCATCTGAAAGTCAGCATTGGTTATAGCCTGTATGCCATAACCTGAGGTAGTGATAATCCTGAGGAGTACAAATAATTACAGGAAACCGGATCGCTATTAAGTCATCATGAATGCCTTACAAAGAGAATTTTATAAGCTTGGCTTGAAAAGTCCAATGTAATTGCTTAGAGATTGGGATAAATAATCTAATGGCCTGACTCCTAATGTTTTACTAATAGCTACTTCTAAATAAATATGGTCCCAGGATTTCATATTGTCCTTTCTATTCATCTTTTTTAAATGGATGAGAACATGCTTATTTTTCTCAGCTATTGAAGAATTGTTTTTCGCATTGTTTTATAATGCTAATATGAAATTCACAAAAGTAAGGTACTTTGCATTACATTGTAGTTCACAATTCATAAAATAAGATGCATAATGTTTGTAACCTGTTAAACTGTAATTAGGATTTATCACTAAAATCCTAGCCAGCACCCTCTCCTAATGTAGAACATATGTGCAATTGTCCACACTGTGTTCAGATTCTTTTTTACACAAGACCCAGTGCAAGTAGTGTCTTAGTAGGCAAAAAGCCACAAGCTCGTGTTTAGACCACTTAAGTATCTGAATGATAAAACCGCAACTGGCCTCTATGCATACACACCTGAAGGCAAAGGTGATTGGGTCCCTAGTTCAGTCTGTCAAAGCTACTCTGTGAAAAGGTGCAAAGTGTAGAACCGGCCAGCATTTTTTTACCTGGTATCCTGCTCAGAGTAACAGAGTCTTGAGGCCTTGTACCTCATTTACCTATTGTGGGTGGAGATTAAAGGTTGTTTTTATAAATTAACTTCATGACACTGAAGACAAAACATGGCGTTCGTCAACACGTATTGGTATGAAGACTCTGTACTAAATGTTCTTATACTGTATCAGCATTTATAAGGTTTTGAGGCCAGTAGGTCTCTGGACCAAACTACCTTGGTTGTCCCCCACCACACAGCTTTTACTCTCCAAGAGCTGCTCTTGATGTTTTCTTTTTTGGAGTTGTTTTGGCGCCAATTCCTCTTGGTGATGACTCATAAAACAAAAGCTGTTTTTCACATAGTTCCTGAAAGAGAAAGGGGCACTAATGAAAATGTCATTCTTAGTTTACAGTACTTGGAAAAAAAAGCGCAAGCTATTCTTTTTTAAATCTCCCTGGGCTTTAATGTTTTAGCTATGCAAAAAATAAATAATTTTTATTGCAGAGCCTTGATGTATCATAGAATTGAGTATACCACAGAACGTTGGTGTGGCGTCTTCTCAGGCACGAGGCATTCCTAAATGATGTGCAGAGAAGGACTCCAAGGAGAGAGTTGCATAGGACTAATGGAGGTGCATCCCAGATCCTCTCATTCTTTTCCATTTCTTAGACTCAGCCAATATGCCTTTAAATATATATCTACATAATCCTATTTTTCATTGTTCCCTCACTCCTGCATTAAATTCTTTTCTACAGGATTATCCCACTCAGCATGAAAATATGCTCTAGTATTTTACATTTATTAAAAAAGAGAATTCTACCTTTGAACCTCTCTCCCCTTTCAAATAGCTTTTTCTGGAATTTAACCAGTTTATCAAGTGACTGCAACGTGCCTGATACTAGGGTAGGGGCTTTGGATAGAGAAGAAAAAGACTCCTGTTTTCAAGAAGCTACATTTTAGTAGAGGAGATAGCACCTCAGCATGTAATTTCAAGTACTGTAAATGCCAATGAGGAAAAGGGGAAAGGAATGACCTTTTTTTGGGGGGGAGGGGGGGAGAAGGGGTGGCATATGCTTCTGGCATCTCTAAAGAGGTAACATTTGATCAGAAACTGGAATGAAGTTAAGGAGGGAACCAAGAATTGCAAGTAAAGTATTGTACCTGCAGAAAGGCCAGTATGGCTGGAGCATTGATGAGTACATGAAAGACCTTTTTTTTTTTTTTTTTTTAAGATGGGGAAAAAATAACATACTAGGTTTCTATGCTAATGAAGAGGTAAAATATGGATGATGCAGGGGTGAGCAGGGAGAACTGTTGATGAATGTCCTGGAGAAGAGAAAGGGAGCGAAGTGTTTTGACCTTACATAGGAATGATGGAGCTGAGAGAGCGAGCCGGGAGGGATGGTGGTGTATTGGATATAAATGTGAGGGTTGATGTGGAAGGTTATAGACGTTCCCTTCTAAGTGTGTCCTTTTTCTTAATGAAGTCAGGAGCAAGGCCCTCAATGGGAGTAAGGAGGGCAGAGGAGGTGGGGAGGTTTCCTGAGAGGTGTCACTGAGCAGCCACCTAGGAGAGAGGCCAGTAATGGACTGGGGATGTGTGCGTAATGGCCAGGCAGCATTGAAGGCCACCTGAAGTCGTGTTCATGGTTTTAAATGAGACCAGGCCTATGCTTGTGTGCTTTCTCAGCCAGGTTCATCTATGCGACTGCAGAGGCGGACCTGGTAAGCCTTAAAATGTAAATTAGATCATGTCATTCCTCTGCTTAAAATATTTTAGTAGCTTCCCCTTACACTTAGAATGAATCCAAACTCAGATTATAAATCCCTATATACCAGTATCTATCAAATTTCTAAACTGGATCTCAAAGGTTGCAGCCTCCTGGATTTCTTTCAATTCCTGGAACAGTTCAAGTGTTTCTGCTTTATCCTTTGCACTAACTGTTCTGTTGGCTCTTGATTATCACCTAGATTTTATTTTAAATGTTACCTCTCAGAATAATTTCTCAGCTCAATCAAAAGTAGCCACCAATCACTATTTTATCAGTGCATTTTTACTCACTGATTAATTGTAGCACCTAGAATGATGCCTGACACATAATAGATGCTCAGTAAATATTTATTGAATAAATGAATTTGGATGAATGAAGGAAGAAATGGCCACAAATGAATTATTAAAAGTGAAAAAGAGCCTGGCCGGTGTGGCTCAGTGGTTGAGCATAGGCCTATGAACCAGGAGCTCACAGTTTGATTCCAGGTCAGGACACATGCCCTGGTTGTGGGCTTGATCCCTAGTAGGGGGCATACAGGAGGCAGCCAATCAATGATTCACTCTCATAGTTGATGTTTCTATGTCTCCCTCTCCCTTTTGCTCTGAAATCAATTAAAAAAATGTTTTTTAAGTGAAAAATAGGCCTCAGAACTAAAATATTTACAAAACAAGTACTTGGGTTTCCTATATGTTTCCACTTAAGTTGGAGGAAAGTCACAGCTGAAATAGCACATGTGGCAAATGTCCCATTTTGAGTTTTTAACTTGCAAGGCAGAAGTTCAAACTAAAATCCTTTCAGATTACATTTTTGCTGAAATCTTTCCCAACCTCTCAGCTGAGTCACTTTATTTTATAAGAAACTTAACAACTTTGGGAGAATATTTGTTTTCTCAGGCTGGTAGGAATAGAAGTAAAAGAACCCAACTCCAAATACCAGAGAGGAAAATGTTAGGCAATGTGTAGTATCAGATTTGGAGTTGATATTAGTTTTCTTTCTCACTCCTTAGCAAATCATTGGGATACGCACATCAGGACTATCGCTTTCCCTGGTGACAAAAGTTAATTCATTGTTTCCTTAACTCCTAAATTCACAGATCCCCTTAACTCAGCAGTGTCCTTCCTCAGTCTTCAGGTTAACTTCTGCTTCCCAGTCCTCGCAAAGTCCCTGGGCTTTCTGCCACCCCACATTTACTTTGCTGGTTCCATGACTTTTCAGTACCATTACGTCTTTTATTTTTATTTCTGTCTCTGACATTTCCCTCGAGGGAACCTTGCTACATGCATATTTCACACATACTTTGATCAATCTACACACTTCAAGCTGCTTACATTTTCATTTTCAAAGCCTTTGCCAACCTGCTGTGTCAAGCTAAGACAAGCCCCAGCCTCTAGTGTTGCTTACATAGGAATTCTCCAAGACTTCTGCAAGCAGCTTTGTTTCTCGCCTGCCGTCAGTACCGGCTTCGCCACACGGATACACCCCAGCAGAGACTCCTGCTGCTATAAATGAGTGTAAAATGCAGGATTGTTTTTTACCACCTCATCTTCCATACTTCTCTGCACCAGAGCCCTTACATGGTTTTGTTCTTCAATACCAACCTCCCAGTGCTGTGTGGTCTGCCTAGGGGCCAACAGCACCTGGGCTTTCGGTTCTATCCTACTTTGCCATTGATACCTTCCTTGGAGAGGGTCTGGCTTTAAGTTGGAGTTATTGCGTGACTCAAAAGTAACAGAAATACGATTCTTTTAAAAACATGTCCTGGTTCAGTCTTACTCATTTAGACAGATTCCTTCCCCACCCCAGATGCTGACAATAGTTTTGTTCAGTTTTGGATCACATGTTCTTAGGAAATGTCTTATTCTGGAGACCCGCCAGAAGGAAAGATGGGCCTCTCAAGTTTTGCCTTCAAATTTCCATTTGGTCTGCAGTTTGATTAATTTCGACAGCCCCCTGTGAAAAATAGATCTAAAAGTTTCTTAACCTTAGCTCATCCGGGACATTTGGCCTTCAAGTTGCACTTTATAAGAAAGAGTACAAAAAAGGAATAATAATAGGGTAGCTTCCTTTGATGAATTCATTACTACTTTCTCCCTGGCTCAGTTTTTTAGTTATTATTGCTCATAAGAATTTTAACAAACCTTTATATTTTAAGGGATTTTGCTTCCCCAGCTAGTAGAAGGGTAGCTCAAAAGTGCATATACACAAGGTGGGTTTCCATAACGCCAATGAAACAGGCCCCAGGACCCCTCACCCGCACTGCCCTTCAAAGATGCACATTGTCGTGTATAATTTTGCATTTATAATTTGTGATATTTTTCTTAAACTGGGCCCTCAAAAGCGTATTAAGCTCCACAAAATGTGGATCTGCCCCTGCTTGTGGACCTATGTGTTGAGTACCAAATCTATTTCTCCAACGTAGATACTTCTCCTCAACTCCAGCTCCCAGTGAACACTGGCCTTCTTTCCCCTTCACTTGCATGTCCCATAGGCACCTCAGACCCTGTGCAAACTGATGAGGGTTATCCCTGACCAGCCACCTGACCCCTGCCTCCCACACCTGCCTTTCTCCTGCTCTGGGTCTGACTTCAGTGAACGTCCCAGTGTACACCAGGTTAGTTCTCTAAGCTAGAGAGATCTCCGTGCCCTTAACTGCCTTTTCCAGTCTAGCTCCGAGCTGTGCAGATTCTATCCCTGCACCAAGACCAGCCTCATAGTTCCCTGTCTGATTCCTCCCACACACTCCTCAAAGGTCTCCCTCATTCGGCGTCTCCCCTTTCCATTTCCCAGATTTTGCCAGAGTGCTGCTTCAAAAATCCAGTTACCCTCCCCCCTGTCCTGCTGCTTTTATCATGCCCCGCTACTTTCAGGATAAAATCCAAATTCTTGACCAAGATGAATCAAGATCCTTCCTGACTTCTCTGTGCCCTGTGCTCTGGGCTCACCTCTCGATCCCCAGCTCAGAACCTGCCCTCTTCATCCCCCACCGGCCCCACCGGTAAGTGGACTGGCCTCTGCGTGTGACCCCTCCTCTGACTTCCACACAATCCCTTTGCCCAGATAACTCTTTCAAGACCTTGCTCTGGAATTACCTCTTTCAGGAAGGGTTTATAGATGAAATCCTCCAATGTACTTTCCTTTGTGTCTTCCAACGACGTGTGTTAAATGGTCTGTTTTCTTATCTGCCTCTTAAAGAAGCTTTGGATTCTTTGTCTCCTGTATCTTCAGTTCTTTCCTGGCACAGAGCCGGCCCATAGGAGATGGCCCACAAAGAGCTGAATAAGTAATATCTGGAGTGGTGGAGAGGGAGGGCCTTGGGATAGCCAGTGTCTCACTCATCTGAACACAGACCTCTTCCTCCTCCGTTGCACAGACAACGAGAGTAAGTCACACCCTGTGACCCACAGAGCAGTTGCCTTCCTGACTATTGTATTTCTCTTTGTAAATGAATAAGTATCATTTTCATTTTCTCTTTTAAAAGCAGGCCTTGCCCTAGCTGGTTTGGCTCAGTGGATAGAACGTTGGCCTGCGGACTGAAGGGTCCCAGGTTCGATTCTGGTCAAGGGCACATGCCCGGGTTGCAGGCTCGATCCCCATTGGGGGACGTGCAGGAGGCAGCCAATCAATGATTGTCATCATTGATGTATCTCTCTCTACCTTTCTCTTCCTCTCTGACATCAATAAAAATATTTTTAAAAAAATAATAAAAACAGGTCCTTTATCAGAAATTAGCTGTATAGTTTGATGTTTAACTTATGGCTTGAATTAAGAGAAAAGTTTTTCTGCTTTTTACTAAAGTGATATGTTTCTAAAATGTGAACCATTTAAAAGTGTATAAAGTAAAAAGTAAAACATTTCCCACAATCCTGCTGACCATGCACCCTAATAAACCAGGATTAACAGTTTGGTCTATATAAATACACATGCCTACTATCACTGCAGGTTTACAGACAAAAGCTGGAGAATCACTCTGCCCACAATTTCAGTAGCAATCACACATTTCTCTCTAGTGGATTGAAAGTATCTTTAGAAGAAAGTCACAAACTATAAATATAATGTTTCCTCCCATTTTATTAAAACCCAAGAACAAGTATCTCTACATTTTCAAGTATAAGTTTTAACTCCTGGGAAGAATAACCAGTTCCCCTTCATTCCTGGCCCCGATGCACCACCCTTTCCCCAGGCTTGTTTCAGCCGTTAGAACCGTGAGTTCTGCTACTAAAAGAAATGGAATTTCCTATGGCCCACTTCTAAGTTAAATTGCTAAAGTGATGTCTGCATTTGGAATTTATTTAACCAGTTTTCTAAATGCAAATTACCTAAGAAACGTTTAATCTTTCTTAAACTTACTTTATGCCCTATTTGGAATAATTTGTAGACATTTATGCCTGAATTTTCCTAATAATCTTAGCCTTAACAAGGGCTTAAAGAGACCATCAGGTAGGATAGAGATGGAAGAACTGAAGCCCGCGCTTCTAACGCAAGGTGAGCCTGATGTTCCAAGATCTACCCTCAACCCCAAACAAAAAAACCCTGCATCAGGGGAAGCTGGGGAGATGGGAGGGTCCTTTGGCGGAAAGAGCTTTGAACGGTTCACTTGTTAGAAAGCATCCATGATTCTAATTCCTTAGCTGAGTCACCCAAACTGAATACGTGTCAGAGAAACTGGAATTACGCTATGAGATACGGTTCCACACCAAAGAAAATATCCTAAAATACTTTCAGATGTTATGATTTGGTTGTATATAAAAGCTGCATTTTTTTTTTTTTTTTTTTTTTTTTTTTACTAAAAGGTGCTATTTGGAGAACAATGCACATCATACTTACGTTTTTGCCAGTTCCATTGATATTTGTTCCAAAGAGCATCCTTTGGTCTCAGGTATAAACACGACAACGAACCCCAGGGCTGCGAGACTCATGATCGCATATATGAAGCACACCCATGGCAGGCCAATGAGATCTATAGAGGATGAAAGGAATTGGTTAGAAATGCATTCTGTGTTGCTTTGATGCCACTTGTGGGCAGCGGCTTCTTGGAGCATATATAAAAGCATGTATTTTCAAACACATGATAGCATTCCGTGAAATAGCAGCACAAATTAAAACTACAGCCAGCCTCGGAAAGCTTCATGCTTACAAACCACCCCAGCTTCCTCTGGCAGAATAAATAGCAGTCTTGCAATCATCACAATGCACACCAATGCTATCTTTTTAGTGAGTATGCTTTTCTCTGCTCATTGCAAAAAGAGAACCAGAAACAAAACAGAAACATATAAAGCAGAAGGTAAAATATCTCCTCTCTCTCCTCAGGCTCCACAATTCCTCTCTGAGAATCACTGCTGTAGCAGTTTGCTTTCTATTAATGGACATCTTAAAAGACACATTGATACAGATGGATTTTCTTGGAACAAACTCACCCTTCTATACTCTGATTTGAATAAATCATTTACTTATTGGCAATATTTTATCTCTTGGTAGCTCGTGTATTTGCAATGCTTCTTCCTGGATTTACTGAAAAAAAGTGATGATGGTTCTATTGAAAGGCATTCACTTGCTCAGATTCAGCAGCAAGAAGCCTAGTTTTCCCTCAAACCACTTCTAGCCGAAGGTACAGTTCCTCTGCAGTTCCTGACCAAGGCCAAGATACATTAACCATTAGCTGGCTAACTGGTGAGAGATGGCCCCCTATGCACTGGAGCCTGCATTTGCATAGGGCCAGCCCCTGGCTCTGCAGCAGAAAGTCCAGAGTGGCAGGGGGTAGTGAGGAGGCAGCTGGCTCTTCAGACCAACCACAGGCTGGAACCGTGAAACAGCCCTCAGCAGCTGCGGCCACAAATCACGACTGGTCAGCCAGGAAACGTGGCCGGACAGTTATGTATGAGGCAGTTCCATGAGTGCAGTGGAAGGAGCTAGTGTAGAGTCAGTCAGCTGTGCCGAGAGGAGAGGCAGGAAGCAGACACAGCACTGCTGTCCTGGCGTTTTATTTAAACCGATGCATCTGTGCTCTTCTTGCTGTCTGCAGAGGGTTTGACCCAAGTGAGTGCTTAATAAAGTGCTTGTACAATTGGTCCTTTTTCCCTTCTGGGGCATAAAACCAGAATATAGAGTAAAAAGCCCCAAAAGGTTGTCTCATCAAACGTGTCCCCTGTTCTGTTTTAGCACTTTCAGAACAGGGAGCTCACCACTTTCCAAAGATTTTCTGTGCATGGTGAGCCGCCCCTTCCTGTTGCAAAGGCCTTCCTTTTCAGTTCCTACATGCAAGTCTGCCTTTCAGGAACTCTGGTTCGGGGGTTCTGCTTGGCCCGCTGGGTCAGCTCTCCCCGTCCCTCTTCAAGACAGCGTTCAAATGTGTCCGTGCACCTCCATCCCCCCTGAGCATCCTCTCCTCCAAGCCAAACATCCTGAACTCCTGCAACTGTTCTTTACAAACCATGTTAGGACAAGTGTCTCGAGGTGTGGGTCATTCTTACTAAAGGCTATTCTTGCCAAATGCTAAAACGTAGCACAGTATTTTGCAGACCAGCTGTAAGGAGGATAAGCTTGACAGGAACAACATGTAACTGACCAAATAGTGCATATGAGCAATGGCTGAGCCTCCCTTGGGGGGCAGAGCTTTGGATATCAATTTACCTGCTTCAAGTAAATGAAACTGCCTAACATGTCTCATTCTTGACTAGAACACACAAGCAGCGGACCCCTTGAGCTCGGTAACAATAGGTCACATGACCATGTCATCCAGATGGCACTCGCTTGGTGGACACACTGCAACCCTCTTAAAATATTTAAACAACCTTCTTAAAAATATTTTACTCAGAGCTGAGCACAGCACTGCAGCTGTGTCATGCCCACTGCGAGGAAGTCTGTCTCTCTGGAACACTGCCTTTATTGACAGCCGAACTTGCACTAGGAAGGTTGGTGTCCAAGGACTTGCTGCCCCTATGCTTTTGACTTGGAAAATTGATTATTTGAAAGTAAGTAGAGAATTTCAAACTTAGCCCAGTTAAATGCCATCTACAGGTTTCAGATTATCCCAGGATTTGTAAAAAGTGGATTCACTTTCCCAATGTCTGTTCTAAAAGCCCATGAAGAACTTTGGCATCTTCTTTAGCTCATCACATATATTTGCTATTCTTCCAAGAGATTTGTGTCATCTTTCTTTGTCCTGTATCATTTCCATTCTTCCTTTTATATTTCTCTTTCTCCTCATCAAATAGCAGACTAGGGTTGTGTGTGTGTGTGTGTGTGTGTGTGTGTGTGTGTGTGTGTGTGAAAGTGAAGGGCACAGGTCTCTGAGTGTGACTTGAGTAGGAAAGGTATGGTTGGTGTAAATAACTAGTTCATGTGTTTCCTTTAATCTTGGGCTATTTCTAAAAAAGTAGGAAGGATACACACATTTTAAAATTTTATATAAAAACTTAAACCATGCTTATTTAACAACTCCGAAAGTTCCATAAGTAGATGCACTTAAAAAAAAAAAGTGGTTGTCAAGATTCAGAAGTACTATATATAGATATATAAATATCTACACTTTTGAATATACATCCACTTTTGAGAATTTATATATAATATATGCATATTATTCACATTCTTCCAATGATTTTATAATTATTTTTATACTTTGCTTGACTCACAACCCAAATACATAACTTAAAATTGATATGTCTCTTAAAATCTGTAGGTTTTATCTCCATTTCTCCTCCCCTTCCTTCCCCTCACTTTACATTTTTAATGAAGAAACTAGGTCATTTGTCTCATAGTTTTCCCCAGGCGGGATTTTGCCAATTGTCGTCATATCGCATGACCTTCTGTCCTTTGTTTCTGTAAGCTGCAGTTTAGATCTAGAGCAGCAATTTTCAGCCTTTTTCATCTTATGCACACATAAGCTAATTACTAAAATGCTTCAGCACACCCAAAATATATTTTTTTTTGCCAATCTGACAAAAAAAGGTATAATTTTGATTCATTCACACCGGACAGCTATTGTTGTGCTGGCTGTTACTATTTTTTTATTTGACAATCTAAAGGAAAGAGGTTGTGCCCCTGACTGAATAGTCAGGTATTGCATTTTAAAAAAATTCTTGTGGAACGTCCTAGCTCAGTGATCGGCAAACTCATTAGTCAACAGAGCCAAATATCAACAGTACAACAATTGAAATTTCTTTTGAGAGCCAAATTTTTTAAACTTAAACTTCTAACACCACTTCTTCAAAACAGAGTCGCCCAGGCCGTGGTATTTTGTGCAAGAGCCACACTCAAGGGGCCAAAGAGCCGCATGTGGCTTGTGAGCCGCAGTTTGCCAAACACGGTCCTAGCTGGTTTGGCTCAGTGGATAGAGCGTCAGCCTGCGGATGGAAGGGTCCCAGGTTCGATTCCAGTCAAGGGCACATGCCTGGGTTGTGGGCTTGACCCCAGTGGGGGACTTGCAGGAGGCAGCCAATCAATGATACTCTCCCATCATTGATATTTCTATCTCTCTTTCCCTCTCCCTTCCTCTCTGAAATCAATAAAGATATATTAAAAAAATTTTTTGGCGGAACACCAATTGAAAATAGAGGCTTAATAAGATTTAGATTTTCTTGTTTCTTTGTTTGCAACCTCTCTTTCACTCTCTTTCTCTCTCCACCCCACTACCCACCACCTCCCCATATATATATATATGGAAGAAAACTCAACTCCTTGGTCAATTTTGCAGGTTGCTGGGGAACTATCTCATTATTTCAAAAACTAAACAATAAAGAGAAAGTTTCAAGTATTTATCTTTCCTTTCTTATATGACCCATACTTCAGGGTAGGCAAATAACTATTACTTATTAGAAATTCCTTCTAGTAGTTATAGAAGAAATTTCTCCTTCGCATAGTATTAGAGATAAAAATTTAGAAGGAATGATAGAGTGAAAATAACAGATCTGGGCAATGATGCTCAAAGGAAGTGGTTGTGATAAAGCGGGAGACAAGCAAACGAGATATGCCTCGATGGCAGGACACACGCCATCACCTACAAAGGAGCTTGCAAACAAAGAGACAAGAAAACCCAAATCTCTTCAAGCCTCCAGGTCTAAACAGCGGTTGGCAGGAAACACAAGGGACAGAAGGTCATGCGATATGACGGCAATCAGCAAAATCCCGCCTGGGGAAAAGGATGAGATGAATGACCCAGTTTCTTCATTAAAAATATAAAGTAGGGGAGAGGGGAGGAGAAAGGAAGATGAAACCTACCAAAATACAAGAAACATATCAATCAATTGTAAGTTATATATTTGGATTGTGATTCAAACAAACAAAATATAAAAAATAATTATAAGACACTTTGAAGAATGTGAACACAGATTGGATATTGACACCAAGGAAGTTTTATTAATATTTTAAGGTTGATAATGATATTGTAGCTATAGTTTTTATTTCATGTTTTATTTTTTTTATATGTTTTTATTGATTTCAGAGAAGAAGGGAGAGGGAGAGAGAGATAGAACATCAATGATGAGAGAGAAACATCATTGATTGGCTGCCTCTTGCATGCCCCCTGACCCGGGGACCTAGCCTGCAACCCAGGCACGTGCCCTGACCAGGAATCAAACCTGTGACCTCTTGGTTCATGGTTCGACGCGCAAGTACTGAGCCACACTGGCCGGGCATGGCTATAGTTTTTAAATGCCTTATCGTTTAGCAGTCCATGCTGAAATGTTTAGACAAATGACATGCTGTCTGAGATGTGCCTTAAAATAATGTTGGGGGACGAGCAGGTAGGATTTTAAGTGAATTATGGTTGACACCCCTTTAAGTTGGGTAGGGGGTACATCAGGTTCCTTGCCACTCTTTCTTTTTGGAATGTGTTTGACAATGTCCACAGAAAAATGTTTGTTTTTTAGGTTGTTGTTTTTTTTGTTTGTTTGTTTGTTTGTTTGTTGTTGTTTTTTTAAACTGAGTGTGCTTCTCTTGCATTTGTCCTAAGAGCACAAAGGCATTAGTGGAAGAGGACGCATCCTTACCGGTCACAGTCAAAAACGTCAGCGAGATGAGGAGGTTGATGCCCCAGTTCATGCTTGAAGTTAAAGCCATGGCTCGACCTCTGATTCCACCAGGAAAAATCTCGCTGAGCACCAGCCAGGGCACTGGAGGAAAAGGCAGAGAGGGTGGGGACAGCAGAATTATCAAAAAGCCATTGACACCCAGGGGCGGGCCATGGATCTCTGCCCTAGTCTTGCCTGATTTGTGGTTGGAGAGCAGGGCCATGTGCCTCCTCCTTACCTCCAGCCAAGTGAGGAAGGGTTCAGGAGGAACTCTGAGAAAGCCTGACAATGGTCCCCAGAGTAGGGACTGGGATTTGAAATGCTGTGTGTGACACAGGCCTGACAAATGCAAATGAGAGGGGCAGTGGGTGGGGCCACCTGCCAAGCACAGAACTTTAATGTCAGTGCCTCCGGGCCCTTTCCTGTAATCTCGTTTGCCCTTGACCTTGGAGAAATCCAACATTATAGCTACTGAGTGGGTAGAACATAATACTCTCACTTGTCTTGCTTGTGCTTCCTGGCCTGGGGCAAGCTAAGTAGAGAGAACCTCTAAATTAAATAGAGCTCTAAGATTTGATTAGCATACCAGACTTAACACATTTGAATCTTTGAAAGGAGATTCTTCTTGGCATGAACACTGATCAGAAGACATTTTATTATCTGAGAGTGACAGGGAATCTTATAGGACCTGCCTTATGGACTTAGAAAGGGGAGTCGAGAAGCAAATGAACTTGTCTCCTGCTCCCAGCCTATCAAACCGAGTTTGCCTAATAAATTGACTGTGAGTTCCTACAATGGGCTGAGCAATTTACAAAACTTACCTCATCTGATCCTCACAAAATCCTACCAGACCAGAGCTATTACTATCTTTTATAGAAAGGAAACGGAGGCTTAAAGAGTTAATAATTAGCCAAGGTCATGGGGCTCATAAGCGGCAGAGGTGGCATGAAGCCCTAGTGCCCAGTCTCTGGAACTCATGCTTTTTAATCACGGTGCTGTTTTGGTGGTGGCTCAATAAATATTTGTTAATGAATAATTAAATGCAGAGTTCAAACAGTTTGATTCTGAGGAAAGAAGGACTTAGGAGCTGTCCAGCCCTGGCTTACTGACTAAGTCACCTTGTGTTGAAAGGCCAGCTGCACCATCCTAGCCCAGAGGAGGCTGGGGGAGGAAGGAGCCAGAAGCTAGGGAGGGTCCCACAGGTCAGCAACCACTCGGGCCACCTATGCCAGAACCATGCAGTCAGCTGTGCCTCTAATTTGATTTCTTTCATGACACTACCACACTGTAGAGAAAACATCTGCTCCTAGTAAATTTGCTGTTTTAAAGTAAGAAAAAAAAAAAAAAGAATAGAAGAGGGCAGGAAAAATATTTTTTTCTTTTCCAAGTAAATCTATATAGGGTTATCTTTAAAGCCTGGAAGAAAATGACCATGATTATTAGTGTTCTAATTCACAGGGAATTCAGAAACACACTTCTATATCACCCCCCTCCACTTCTTGCCCCAAAAGACCTTCACCAGGTTCTTGCAGATTCTGTCCTTAGCGATCAGTGCAGTGCTAGAATGATAACTGCGTAATTCTGGTGAAGCCTTTGTAATAACCCGTCCTTGAGCAAATACAAGATAAAATTATGTAGATCCTACTTTTTGAAGCTAAACAATCTATACCACAGACCAATGCCCCTGTGTCCCTTCCTGCCACGGGTATTTAACATGGTTCATGGTAGAGCAGAGGGCCCCAACAGCCTTTTGCTCTAGCAGCCATGAGGAGGAGGCGAGGGGAGGACACTCATTTTCTTTAAGTGAGGGCATTAGCACAGCCTTTCTTTCTTTTTAAAAAAAATATAGTTTTGCCCTAGCTGGTTTGGCTCAGTGGATAGAGCGTTGGCCTGCAGACTGAAGGGTCCCAGGTTCGATTCCGGTCAAGGGCACATGCCTGGGTTGCGGGCTCGATCCCCAGTAGGGGGTGTGCAGGAGGCAGCCGATCAATGATTCTTTTAAAAATATATATAATTTTATTGATTTCAGAGAGAAAAGGAGAGGGAGAGAGAGATAGTAACATCAATGATGAGAGAGAATCATTGATCGGCTGCCTCCTGCACACTCCTCACTGGGATGGAGATCACAATCCCAGCATGTGCCCTGACTGGGAATCAAACCTTGACCTCTTGGTTCATAGGCTGACGCTCAACCACGGAGCCACGCTGGCCTGGCAGCACAGGTTTTCTTGATTTACTTCCATCCCCACCTCATCACCTCTGAAACCCCGTTCTTTCCTTCCCCACTTTCATAATGAAGCCTCTTGGAATCATTTAGTGGGGCCTGGGGATTATCACTGCTGAGGTCATCAGAGCCATGCTGGCCACAGAGGAGAATGAGCTGGTCCTGCTGTTCCAGGAAGTGTGGTCTCATCAACCAGAAGATGGAGCAGATGCAGGAGGTACTGGTTGTAAGTGCTCAGTCTGAACTGCCAAGAGCTTGTCTAAGAGCACCCAGGATCCACACTGAGAGCCTTTCCGAGGCACGTATGCAATGCAGCCCCAAGCCACGTCCTCGGGCAGTCTGACCAGCCTGTGGGCAACGAACTGAATACTGAAAGAGACTTCCCTCAGTCTCTCATGGAAACATGTCGGGCAAACCTTGCAGCTGACATTTCAAAAGATAATGTAGCATTGCTGAAAGCTTCTACTTCTTTTTAGAAAGAATTCTGAATTCCTTCTAAATTCTGCTTCTCAGAGAAAGAATTCCAGAACTGAAGCCTTGGTTTATCGAACAGACTGGATGTTGCAACAAAATTGATGTGTTTCAACAAGGATAGTTCACCTCCTAATATGGAGTCTAAGTCAAAAATAAGGAGAATCTTATTTTAACCATCATTTCAGAACCATAAAATCACAGGTTTTCAGATCCAGAGAGAGTGAAATAAAAATCAAAATGGCACCTGCAGCAAGAGAGAACTTACTGAAAGGGTTGGAGCCTTTCCATGGCAGACTTAGGAGCAAGACAGGGCCAGACTCTCACAGGCCTCCGTGTTCCCTGGGCGAGGGCTGTGAGTGCCCCACACAGGACAGACAGAGAAGCTTTGTTTCAATTCAGACAAAGGTACAGACCCTCACCCGAGGATTTGATGTTGATATTTATAATGTAAAGTGTCTTAAAACCTGATGTTTTTTCGAAGGAGTTGGCCTAATTTCTCCCCCAAGGAAAATCAAGCTGTTGCCACACACCACAGTAGAGAAGTGGTGGCTCTCTCTGGCTGTCCTCATGTCCCCTTCCCTGATCATGGCCCACAGGAGATGCTGTGTGCTATTTGCTTGGGAGGAATCCACAGAGTATCCAGAGACATAGTGAATGCCTACCATGAGCTCAGCCACTACAGTTTAGCAGGTCCTGAAACAATTCTCCTTGACCTCTATTATTCCACCTTCAACCCCACCATCCCAGGACTACCTCTGCAATATCTGTCTCTATAAATGTCAGCATCTGCACGTCTTTAAGGCCTTCACTATGCTGCACGGATTTGCTGGGAGATAACAGAGCACAGATATTAGACTCACATTTCACATGATATTAAATCAGACTGCCTGTCAGAACCTGCCTGGTTCTGATGAATCTGCAGAGTGTTTATGGCTGCTCAGAGTGTCATAAAGAGACCGTGATGGGCAATAAGTTAAAGTGGCCCTGTGTGCAGTGGAGGACATGGACTTGGATTAACAGGGGCTGTCAATGGAAATGACTGAGCCCTGCCACATGTAAACTGCCATGGGCATCTCCTCCCTCCTCCATGTTGCTGCCACTGGCACAGTGTTTCTCACTGAGGCTGTCAGTTCTCTCCCTGTGCTCTCAGATTTAAACCTTGGGGCGCTCCGGGCACACTTTCCTTTTGGCTGGAGCTCTTCCTGAACCACTTGGTGTGGTAGCCCCAGGTTTGAAAGTCACATGGAAGTTTTGAAACTTACCAGAGAACTCCTACCAACTTTGGAGGAAGTTCTGTGCTTTGGCTGCAGACTTTTTAACAACTTGATTTGCCCAGGAGCCAATCCTATACTTTGTAGGAGTGAAGCCAGCTCCTACGGTTTCTATTGCCTTTGCAAGTAGCATGCAGCACACCCATCTCTCATTGCAAAGGGCTGCTTTCATGTGAATTTGAAAGAGAATATGCCCACTTCCTTCCTTCCAACCAGATGTTTAGATTCTGGCCTCAGAAGTTCCCTAAGTGGGAAAATTACATTCTTTAAAAAATATACTCCAGGGGAGAAACCAAGATGGTGGCATAGGTAAACACCTGAACTTGCTGCCTCCCGTAATCACTTCAAAACTACAACTAAAAGACAAAACAGACATCTTCCAGAACCACAGGAAGGCTGGCTAAGTGGAAATTCTACAACTAGAAAGGAAGAGAAGGTTGTGCTGCTCTCTGCTGTGAACTCTTCAAAAGCTGAAGATGGAGCACAGACTGAGGATAATGGCGGCGGAATAGACAGACGTGTTCTGAGCCTTGTCCCGGAGCAGAAAGAAAGAACAGCTGAGGGTCGCACAAGGAGTGTTTGTTGGCTGGTTGGGAGACAGCTGAATTCCAGAAGGAGGCGGGGGACTGCTGAACGGGGTTCCCCTGACCTGGCAGCACCCACTGCGGCTGGGTCCCCTCCCGGAGCTGCGGGCTTGGACGCGGAGTCTGCGCCATCTTGATCCGGAAAGTGGAGCTTATCTGAAGCCTGAGAATCCACAACTGCGGCACCCCAGGAACAGCTGCGAGCCCCAGAACAACGCTCCCCAACTGGCGCAAGCACACGGGTTCAGAGGAGCTCTACACTCCACCACGGAAAGGTCAGATTTCGCCTGAGATAAGGTGAGGTCTCTGGTCCCGGCGGGAGAGAGGAACGCGCGTTTCGCGGGAGCTGGAGGACCAGGGAAGTCTGTGCCTAGAAAAATCCGTGGCTGTAGGGGCTGGCGTGATCTGTGACTGTGGAAAGGGGTCCTCAGAGCTGCTAAGAGAAGGGCACTCTAAAAAGCAACCCATTTTGATCTGAAGTGCAGGGACACCCTAAGAATTTCAGGCAGTCCAGACTTATGCGCAGCCCCTGCGTTCCCTGGGTGCCTGGGTTTACGCGCAGCCACGGAGTGCGCACACTTGGGCTTTTTCCTCTTGAAATTCTGGCTTCTGATTACTAAGCCCAATACATAGGATCACCCAGTTGGGGACACCCTGGGAGACTGCAGGGGAAGGTTGTTTTTCTGGCACCCGGGGATCGGAGCGGGGAGTGAACATCAGAGAGTCAGCTCTGAGGCAGACCACGCCCACAGGCCGGTGGGAAAGAGTGCCACAGGGAAAGAAGGCTCTAACACTGCCTAGAGAGGCCATAGATAGACCCGGAAGTCAATCCAGAAACACTGCCACCCAGGGGCTGAATCACAAATTGACTCTTGTGTAATCAAAAATAAAGGAATACGAGAAATTAAGACACACCGCCTGCTTAAAATCAGGACTGGCTTACAACACCGAAGAGCAGTGGATCGCAGGGAACTGCAATACTGTCTGGACTGAGAAACAGGCGTGCCAAACAGAAAAACAGAGGAAGTGAATGACCTTCACTACTTCACATTTTATTTTTACCTTTTATTTTTTTATTTTTTTTTATTTTTTTTTATTTTCATTTTTTGCATCTTTTAATCAAGAAACTTTTTTTTTCTTTTTTCATCACTTGATTTTACCTTTTTAATGATTACATTTTTATTTTCAATCCGTATTATTACTACTGCTATTTTATTTTATTTTATTTTATTTTTTTAAGTGTCATTTTACTTTCTCTTCATTTTATTTTGGGATTAGTGTTCTACATTCTATTTTTATCTTTCCTTTAGCATCGTTTTACTCTATCTCAACTCTACCTTTAGGCCATCACTCTCTTCCTAACCTCCCCCTTTTCAGTGTCCTGTTTATCTTACCCTTTTACTGCTTTAGATTTTCCCTATTCTTTCTGTTTACCCCTTGTTAAAATTTCACCCTACTTACATATCTAATCTCCAATCCCCTGCTCCAAGTCCACATACACCTCTCCCTTCACTGTCTGAGCTATCCATAAACTTGTCCTTCTCTCTGTCCTTTTGTTGTTGTTTGCTTGAATGTAGATTACACCCAATTTTTATGCTTTTTTGTGAGATTGTTTTGCTTATTCTTCTTTTGTTTATTTTTTTGTTTGTTTTGTGCTTCAGCTTTCCCTTGCCTCACTCCGTATTAGTTGGTGTTGTAGTTTGTACTAATCCCCAGGCACTTGTTGCTGGCATTTGCTGGGATTAGTGATTGTTCTATTGGAGTTTTATCCCCAATATATATAGTCTGTTCCCCTTTCTCTCTTAGTCACTTTCTTGTCTCTCTTACTTTTTTTTTTTTCTTTTTCTCTTTACTTTACCTTTTCCCAATTTCATTTTCACACTCCTTTTTTCTTTTTTTCTTTCTTTCTTTCTTTCTTCCTTTTTTCCTCTTCTTCTTTCTCTCCTATCACCTAATTTGCCTTTCTCTGGTGGTCACCTTTATTGGAGGTTATTAATATCGTGAATACATTCCTGTTCAGTGCCTTGTGAGTTGTACCTGGTAGTGCTGTATTTTGTGCCTTTAAATCAACCCAGGAGAGAGAGAACTACATAACCAGACACCCAGAGAAGAGAGACCATGGGGAGACAAAGAAGCAGCCCGCATATGAAAGAAAAACAGGCATCACCAGAAAAGGAAGTAAATGAAATGGAGGCAAGCAACCTTCCAGAAAAAGAATTCAGAGAAATGGTCATAAGGTGGCTGAAAAGAATGGAAGACAAATTCGACAATATGAGCAAGAACCAAGAGGAAATGAAGAAGAACCAAGAAGAAATGAAAAATGACATCGCTGCTGTAAAGAACTCAATAGAAAGCATCAAGAGTAGACTAGAAGAAGCAGAGGACCGTATCAGTGAGCTAGAAGACAAGATGGAAAAAAATACCCAAGAAAAGCAACTTCTAGAAAAAAAAATTAAAAGGCAGGAGGAGAGTCTAAGGGAACTTTGGGACAACACGAAACAAAACAACATCCGCATAATAGGGGTTCCAGAAGGAAAGGAAGCTGAGCAAGGAATAGAAAACCTCTTTGAAGAAATAATGACAGAAAATTTCCCAGATATAGGGAAGAAAAAACCCACACAAATCCAAGAAGCTCACAGAGTCCCAAGCAAAATGAACCCCAAAAGACCGACGCCAAGGCACATCATAATTAAATTGGCAAACACCAACGACAAAGTAAGAATCTTAAAAGCAGCAAGAGAGAGACAGAAAGTTACATACAAAGGAACCCCCATCAGATTAACAACTGATTTCTCAACAGAAACTCATCAGGCCAGAAGGGAATGGAATGAAATATACAAAGTCATGCAAAGGAAGGGGCTGAATCCAAGAATACTGTACCCAGCAAGGCTGTCAATCAAAATTGAAGGTGAAATCAGGAGCTTCACAGACAAAAAAGGACTAAGGGAATTTATTACCACCAAACCAGCAATGCAAGAAATGCTAAAGGGTCTGCTGTAAAAAAAAAAGAAAGAAAGAAACAGGAAGCGAAGAAATAACACAGGGGTAAAGAATAGGAATGGCGACAAATAAGTACCTATCAATAATAACTTTAAATGTAAATGGATTAAATGCCCCAATCAAAAGACATAGGGTAACGGATTGGATAAGAAAACACGACCCATATATCTGCTGTCTACAAGAAACCCACCTCAGAAAAAAAGACGCACACAGACTGAGGGTGAAGGGATGGAAAAAGGTTTTCCAGGCAAATGGAACTGAAAAAAAAGCTGGGGTAGCAATACTTATTTCTGACAAATTAGATCTCAAACTGAAGGACATAACAAGAGATAAGGAAGGCCATTTCATAATACTAAAGGGAGCAATCCAACAAGAAGAAATAACTCTGGTAAACATATATGCACCCAATACAGGAGCACCCAAATACATAAAAAAACTCCTGGAGGATATCAAGGGAGAGATTGACAGCAATACAATCATAGTAGGAGACTTTAATACCCCACTATCACCACTGGACAAATCCTCTAAACAAAACATCAGCAAAGAAACATCAATCCTAAATGACTCACTAGACCAGATGGAATTAATTGACATCTTCAGAACATTTCACCCCAAAGCCACAGAATATACATTCTTCTCAAGTGCACATGGGTCATTTTCAAAGATAGACCATATGTTGGGACATAGGCAAAGTCTCTTCAAATTCAAGAAGATAGAAATCATATCAAGCATCTTCTCAGACCACAGTGGCATAAAACTGGAAATCAACTACAATAAAAACAACCCAAAGAAATCAAACACATGGAGACTAAACAGCATGCTATTAAACCATGACTGGGTTACCAGAGAGATCAAAGAAGAAATAAAAAACATCATGACAACAAATGACAATGAAAACACTACAATCCAAAATCTATGGGACACAGCGAAAGCAGTCTTGAGAGGGAAGTTCATAGCTCTACAAGCCTACTGCAAAAAACAAGAAACAGGGGTAATAAATTACCTAACCCAACAACTCAAAGAGTTAGAAAAAGAGCAACAAGAAAAGCCCAGTGTAAGCAGAAGGAAGGAAATAATAAAGATCAGAGCACAGATAAACGACATAGAGATCAAAGAAACAATACAAAAGATCAACAAAACCAAGAGCTGGTTCTTTGAAAGGATAAACAAGATTGATGAACCTCTAGCCAGGCTCACCAAGAAGCAAAGAGAGAGGACCCAAATAAACAAGATCAGAAATGAAAGAGGTGAAATAACAACAGATCCCGCCGAAATACAAAGGATTGTTAAAAAATACTACGAACAACTCTATTCCAACAAACTGGACAACCTGGAGGAAATGGACAGATTCCTAGAAAAATATAACCTTCCAAAACTCAATCAGGAAGAATCTAAACAGCTCAACATGCCAGTAACTATGGAAGAAATTGAAGCAGTCATCAAAGAGCTTCCGGCAAACAAAAGCCCGGGGCCAGACGGCTTCACAGGAGAGTTCTACCAAACATTCAAGGAAGAACTAAAACCTATCCTCCTCAGACTATTCCAAAAAATTCAAGAGGAAGGAACACTTCCAAGCTCCTTCTATGAAGCCAGCATCACCCTCATACCAAAACCAGATAAAGACAACACAATGAAGGAGAATTACAGGCCAATATCCCTCATGAATGTAGATGCCAAAATCCTCAATAAAATTCTAGCAAATAGGATCCAGCAGTACATCAGAAAAATCATACACCATGACCAAGTAGGATTTATCCCAGGAATGCAAGGATGGTTCAATATCCGCAAATCAATAAATGTGATACATCACATAAACAAATTGAGAGATAAAAATCACATAGTCATATCAATTGATGCAGAAAAAGCATTTGACAAAATCCAACACCCTTTCTTGATAAAAACTCTCAACAAGGTGGGAATAGAAGGATCATACCTCAACATAATAAAAGCTATATATGATAAACCCACAGCTAACATCATACTCAATGGGCAAAAACTAAAACCATTTCCCCTAAGAACAGGAACAAGACAGGGATGCCCACTCTCACCACTCCTGTTTGACATAGTACTGGAAGTATTAGCCACTGCAATTAGACAAGAAGAAGAAATAAAAGGCATCCAAATTGGAAAAGAAGAAGTAAAGCTGTCCTTATTTGCAGATGACATGATATTGTACATAAAAAACCCGAAAGACTCCATCAAAAAACTAACAGACTTAATAAATGAATTCGGCAATGTAGCAGGATACAAAATTAACGCCAAGAAATCTATGGCATTTCTATACACCAACAATGAACTTACAGAAAGAGAGACTAAAAAAGCAATCCCATTTTCCATCGCACCAAAAAAATTAAGATACTTAGGAATAAACCTAACCAAGGAGGTAAAAGACCTATATGCGGAAAACTACAGGACCCTGAAAAAAGAGATAGAGGAAGATATAAACAGATGGAAGAACATACCATGTTCATGGATTGGTAGAATCAACATCATTAAAATGTCCATACTACCCAAAGCAATCTATAGATTCAATGCACTCCCCATTAAAATACCAACGGCGTATTTCACAGACCTAGAAAGAACTCTCCAAAAATTCATCTGGAATAAAAAAAGACCCCGAATAGCCACAGCAATCCTGAGAAAGAAGAATAAAGTAGGAGGGATCTCAATACCAGATTTCAAGCTGTATTACAAAGCCACTGTCCTCAAAACAGCCTGGTACTGGCACAAGAACAGACATATAGATCAATGGAACAGAATAGAGAATCCAGATATCGACCCAAACCAATATGCGCATTTAATATTTGACAAAGGAGGCATGAGCATACAATGGAGTCAAGACAGTCTCTTTAATAAATGGTGTTGGGAAAATTGGACAGATACATGCAAAAAAATGAAACTAGATCACCAACTTACACCATACACAAAAATAAACTCAAAATGGGTACAGGACTTAAATATAAGACGGGAGACCATAAAAATACTAGAGGAATCCACAGGCAGCAAAATCTCAGACATATGCCAAAAGAACTTTTTCAGTGATACTGCCCCTAGGGCAATGGAAGCCAAACAGAAAATAAACAAATGGGACTACATCAAAATAAAAAGCTTTTGCACAGCAAAAGAAACCATCAACAAAACAACAAGAAACCCCACTGTATGGGAGAACATATTTGCAAATGGTATCACTGATAAAGGTTTAATTTCCAACATCTACAGGCAGCTTATACAACTTAATAAAAGGAAGATAAAGGATCCAATAAAAAAATGGGCAACGGACCTAAATAGAATCTTCTCGAAAGAAGACAGAAGGAAGGCCAAGAGACACATGAAAACATGCTCAAAGTCACTAATTATCCGAGAGATGCAAATCAAAACAACAATGCGATACCATCTCACACCTGTCAGAATGGCTATCATCAACAAATCAACAAACGACAAGTGTTGGCGAGGATGCGGAGAAAAAGGAACCCTCGTGCACTGCTGGTGGGAATGCAGACTGGTGCAGCCACTGTGGAGAACAGTATGGAGTTTCCTCAAAAAACTGAAAATGGAACTCCCATTTGACCCAGTAATCCCACTCCTAGGAATATATCCTAAGAAACCAGAAACACCAATCAGAAAGGATATATGCACCCCTATGTTCATAGCAGCACAATTTACAATAGCTAAGATTTGGAAACAGCCTAGGTGCCCATCAGCAGATGACTGGATCAGAAAACTATGGTACATCTACACAATGGAATACTATGCTGCCGTAAAAAAGAAGGAATTACTACCATTTGTAGGCACTTGGATGGAATTAGAGAACATTATGCTAAGTGAAATAAGCCAGTCAATGAAAGAAAAATACCACATGATCCCACTCATTTGGGGATAATGAAAAACATTATAAACTGATGAACAAAAAGATAGTTACAGAGGCAGTAAAACATCAAACAGACTGTCAAATTACAGTGGTAAGGTTAGGGAGAGGTGGGGGAAACAAGAGATCAACTGAAGGACTTATATGCATGTATATAAGAGTAACCAACGGATGCAAAACATTGGGGGGTGAGGGCATGTATGGGAGTGGGGTGGGGGGGGGCAATGGTAAGATATGTACACATATAATACCTTAATAAAAATTTGAAAAAAAAAAAAAAAAAAAAGAAAGGAAGAGAAAAGCACACTGAGACTCAGAGGAGGTGCAGAAGTAAAGTACAGAGGTATGAAGGCGTGTGCGGAGAGGGCTGGCAACTGAGTATGCGGCTGGCTTTTTCAATCTGGAGGGAGACACAAGCTCCCGACTGCACTGAACTCCAGTTCCGGGTGAGACTCTGGGGACCCAGACTCATTCGGGGAGAAACTGGACTGTCTAGCAGTGGGCAGAACTCAAGGGCGGCTTTCTCTCAGAGGTGCTTGCAGTGATTACCAAGGGACACTGAGACCCGGGGGCCTCTTAGGGCAGGGCTGATGGGAAGCCATTGCTGTTTGCTCTGCCCTGAGACTCTGCCCCATCCAAGCTGTGCGCAGAGGCTTTTACATATGAATGGCCTGGTCCTTTGAAATCTAAACTTACCTATCAAACTGCAGCTGAGTCAGAGAGACCCAGAACATCCAAAAGAAGGCCCAAGGCCCCACAGCAGCTTGCATTGCTTCACAGCTGGGCCTCATCTGGGCACCTCCAAAACCCAAACAAAGAAGAGGAACCCTGCTCCTGCTGGGTGGCCTCAGGCAGAGGCTAAATTAACAGCTCCTTGGAGATCCAAGAGCCAGTGTACCCAGGAGTCAGAGTAGGACCATCCAGATTACAACTCCTCAGATCCATAAGGGACACACTCAGGGGGCAGACTCAGTGAGCACCAAAGCCCCACTGAAGCAAGTCTTGCCCCATAATGGTGTCTCCAGCACAGAAGTTCTCCCATCATAGACACAGCTGATTCTCACAGCCAATTGGCCTGGAGGTCAATTCCTCCCAGTGATACCAACAACAATTAAGACTTAACTACAACAAGACTGTGCACATAGCCCACAAAGGGGTGCACCAAGAGTGTCCACCTCAGGTAACTGGGGAGGCTGAGCCACTGGGCCCTATAGGACACCTAGCACACAAAGACATTCTGTCAACTAAGGGAAGCAACCAAAATGCGGAGACAAAGAAACAGGTCACAAATGAATGAAATGGAGGAAAGCAAACGACTGGATATAGAGTTCAAAACCATGGTTATAAGGTTTTTCAAGAATTTTCTAGAAAAGGTCGATAAACTTAGTGAGACCCTCAAGGATATGAAAGAGGACCAACTAGAAATTAAGCATACACTGACTGAAATAAAAAATAATATACAGAGATCCAACAGCAGACTAGAGGATCGCAAGAATCAAGTCAAAGATTTGAAATGCAAAGAAGCAAAAAACACTCAACGGGGAAAGCAAAAAGAAAAAAGAATCCAAAAATATGAAGATAGTGTAAGGAGCCCCTGGGACAACTTCAAACAACCAACATCAGAATTATGGGGGTGCCAGAAGAAGAGAGAGAGCAAGATACTGAAAACCTATTTGAAGAAATAATGACCGAAAACTTCCCCCACCTGGTGAAAGAAATAGACTTACAAGTCCAGGAAGCACACAGAACCCCAAACAAAAGAAATCCAAAGAGGACCACACCAAGACACATCATAATTAAAATGCCAAGAGCAAAAGACAAAGAGAGAATATTAAAAGCAGCAAGAGTAAAACAGTTAGTTACCTACAAGGGAGCACCCATATGCTTGTCAGCGGATTTCTCAACAGAAACTATGCAGGCCAGATGGAAGTGGCAAGAAATATTCAAAGTGATGACTAGCAAGAACCTACAACCAAGATTACTCTACCGAGCAAAGCTATCATTCAGAATTGAAGGTCAGATAAACAGCTTCACAGATAAGAAAAGGCTAAAGGGGTTCATCACCACCAAACCAGTATTATATGAAATGCTGAAAGGTATTCTTTAAAAAGAGGAAGAAGAAGAAAAATGTAAAGATAAAAATTATGAACAACAAATACATATCTATCAACAAGTGAATCTAAAAATCAAGTGAATAAAAAATCTGATGAACAGGATAATCTGGTGAATATAATAGAATCAGGGGCATAGAAAGTGAGTGGACTGACAATTCTCGGGGGGAAAGGGGTGTGGGGGGTGTGGGAAGAGCCTGGACAAAAATCATACACCTATGGATGAGGACACTGTGGTGGCGGGCGGTAAGGGCATGGGATGGGGTGGGAACCAGGTGGAGGGGATCTATGGGGTGAAAAAAAGAGGAACAACTGTAATAATCTGAACAATAAAGATTTAAAAAATATATATATATATACTCCACCATAGGTCACCATCTCCCACATCAACAATGATGTGTTAGTAGCTTTAATTTATTTTTATTTTTTTGTATTCTCTCTTCTCTAAGTCTCTGAGTTTTGTTCACTCCTGGCCTTGTGGAAAAAAAAAACACACACACACAAAAAACAAACTTCATTCAAGCTGAATTTCTTAAATAACAAACCAAGATATTCCAAGGTGAATGTCACTTACTTCTAGAATTACATATTCATGCATTCTGTTTAAATAGGTAAAATTTATTGTTCTGAAGAATAATGAAAGTGTATGGGGAGTTGAAGAAATTTTATGATAGTAAAGTCATTCAATTCTTCTAATTAACAACCAAAGTTATTTCTAATATCAGCTGATAACTTGTATAGGTCATACTTCAGGTTTGTTGAAAGCAAATTATTGAAAACAACTAGGCTTATAAAAAGATTATTATCTAGTTATTAGAGTCATTTTCCACCCTATACCTACATCAATATTTCCAATTGTCGCTTTAATTAGTGTTTCTGAGGTTTTTATAATGTGTGACATGTATCATAAGATTTCTGATGGGTAAAAGGTGTGCTTTCTTTTAAGTGGAAGAACACATAACTGGGGAGAGGGGAAGGAGAAATGTTAGGAAACAGATTTTTTTGAAATTCAAATTTATTTCCTTTGAAGTATCATTAAAGGACCATTCTGGAAAATAAAGCCCAGGAGCACGCAAGTATGCATATCCTAATTTGCAGACCACTGAATCATTGTTCAAAATGCAAGGGGGCGGGGGTGGGGGGGTGGAAAGGAAAGCTACAAGAAATTAGCCTTTTCTGGTTTAAACTATAGCTTGAATGTCACGTTTCAGATGTAACATTTTATGTCGTGCTTTTTCATGCCTGATGCTTTGGACTTCAATCAGAAAAGTTTATAGTTTTTAATGTTGCAAGTGTTCCTTGGAAAATTTCGTAACCTTGTGTTCTGGAAAATAATAAAGTAAAAAATAAATGCTTGTGCTTATCAAGATAGTGTTAAACCCTTAGTCTGTCTCTTTAATATCGCTACTGTCCAATATTCGTAAGTTTCAAGGTCATAGGACTGTGGTTGTGCTGGCCTGGAAATAAAGTTCAGCACTGATGTATTATGTGGACAGTTGCTGATGGTAACAGATGGATGGTGTCATTCTGTCCAAACACTACAAACACAATTTTAGACTCGTTGGTTCTGTTAGGTACTACTGCTTCATCATCTGACTCCAAAGAGGAAAATAGGATTTAATTAGATAAGAGCACAATATTTCTTTAAAAGTTTTGCCTCTTTTGCTTGGGTGTTAATTTAGTGTAAAACCATTCAGACACTATTTTTTGTTTATTTTGCATTATTTTAATGACTAACACCAGAGGATCAAATAATTCATCACTTTAATCAATGAAAATGACCTCTGACTTAATTAACTAAAAAAGGAGCAGTAGCAGTGTGAATATTGGTAATTACTGAAACCTAAGATTTAAAAAGGGGGATAAATGGTTTGCAAGATCTTAAGGTAACACAAACCCTGTGTGTGAGTATGATTGTGTAATGGCTGCACTTGATAACAAAACTCTCCTGTGTAAAGAATAACAATTTGTGCAATATACCTTTTCTGTAAAGATATGTAATTATCATAAGAATGGTGGAAAAGGATGATAAACAGTAACTGTGATAGTTCTGCATATCAGGGGCCCGGGGTGTAGGGAGAAATATGAAGAATATCTTTTGAAACATTTGATGTCCTTCTGGCCTGTAAGCCTCTCTGCTCTAAAACTAATATATTTTAGAGTGAAGCAGCTAAGTAAACTTCTAAATTAGAACCTATTGTTCCACATCCCTGGAATTGTCATAATCTTTAACTGTGCAAAAATCACATGAAAATTTTGAAGAGCTAAAGTTATTTAGGTATAACATCTAAATGTAGCCCTAGCTGGTTTGGCTTAGTGCATAGAGTGTGGGCCTGCAAACCAAAGGGTCCAGGGTTTGATTCAGGTCAAGGGCACGTACTTGAATTGCCAGCTCCTCCCTAACCTGGGGCCTCGTGGGGCGTGTACAAGAGGCAACCAATCGCTGTGTTTCTCTCACATCAATGTTTCCCTCTGTCTTTTCCTCTCTCTCTAAATCAAAATATCCTCGGGTGAGGATTGAAAATAGAAATACATTTATGTGTTACAGCAGATGGTTCTTATGCTTCCTACTGATACCCATCCTCCTAAAAGCTGGTTAAAAAAACAAAACCAAGCAAAGCTAGGCTCTATAATCTTTGAACCTTAAAAAAATTCTATTTTTTTTTCTTTGTTGTTGTTGTTAAAAACAGAAAAGTAGGATATTTGAGGTGAGAGTCAGTTCTCCATGGGTCCCTTCTCTGGCTTGTCTTACAATCAAAGACACTGACTGCCTTTGTGCCAGGAAGATAGACATAGTGTATCATCTGAAGCCAAGGTATTTTTACTGTCCAGTAAATTAAAGATAAAGTCTCCCTGCAGAAAAAAAAAATCAAGCTGGCTTGCTATCCTATCCTATATAATAAAAGGCTAATATGCACATTGTCCCCTTGGAATTCAACTGCTCACTATGACATGTGTTGACCACCAGGGGTGGCGCAGAACGAAGGAAGGCTCTGATTGCTGGCCAGTCCTAGGGACCCTACCCTACCTGTGCAGAATTTTGTGCACCAGGCCTTCAGTCTATTATAAAAAGATTTGGGTTTCCTAAGCTTGGGGTTCCTCTCCTTTAAAATAACCCATCAAGTGTGTAGGTGTCCTCTGTCCCTCTTCATGGGGCTTGAGGAACTGGTGCAGCTGCTGATATTCTGGCTATTGCTATTGCTAGCAGTAATACATGGTTCTTTGCCTCTGACCATGCATTCTTTTGCCAACACCCATAAAACTGTGACAGGCCAACTTGCTAGTTTGCAAGTGGTCTAACATACCATCCAGTTTGCAGTTCTTGAGAGTTTGATTACTTGTGGCTATGGTATAATTTTTCAACAAAGATCTTTTATTGCTATTATTAACTTTGGACTGCCCATTCATATCTGAGGGATTTAATGTGATTCTTAAGCCTGAAATAATCCACTGAAATATTTCTAAGAGCTCTAATACTAATTAAGTAAGCAAAAACAATCCCCAAATTCCAGGTTTAGATTTTCACATATTTCTCTTCAGAAAACCATGAAAGAATTACCTTAAATTATTTCTGGTAAAAAGTCGGGTTTTAAAACATTCAATTATTAAACCAAGATAGGAATAACCACCCCATGATATGGCAAATCACAATCTTTATTTCTTTTTCCAGGGGAAGGGCTGGGTCTCATATTTGGGGAAAACAATAGATATTTGGGGATAAATATTTTATCTTAACATCATAAAAATTTTAAATGCCTTAATTTTAGTACCTTTAAAACATGAATTTTCTTTAATCATCAATTGAATTAGAAATGATTCTGAATTCTCAATTGAGTAGCTTTACTCAGATAATAATTTTTGATCAAATTTCCAGAGAGTTCCACACAAGCCATGTTTATCTCTTATTCCCTAGATATTGACTCAGATTCATGCCAGAGGAGATCAGGATGTATAAATGCCAGACTAGAGAGAGAGCTCCCCTTTAATCACAGAAGCTGAGAGAGGTCCAGAAACATCTCTCTCTCTTTTTGAGATGTTTTTGACTCATCTAACAAATATTTATGGAGCCCCTATTGTGGGTCAAGCCCAAGGAAACAATGAGCAAGACAATTTTTGTGCACATAGGACATAGAGTCTAAATTAGTTGCACCAACTTATACGAGTAGGCTTTTGGGTGTTTCTCAGCCTACATCAATCACATCGATCATCTTTCACCAAAGCCTAGGGATTTTCTGTACCACTTGTCTGTTTTTCTAGGAAGCTCTCTTGACTGTAGGTCATCCAGAATTGAACCATATTTCAAGCCACCAATGTATTTTTTTTTTTCTTGACCTGACTAAAATGGTTTATAGAAGGGAGGTCAGGAGGACCATGGCATCATAATTCAGCATAAGGTATGGAGTACTACCTATGTTCTGACATGACTTAAGCAAAATGCCTGCTGAGGTCAGTGCTGGCATTATCAGAGCTACTCATCTCAGTTTGACCATAGCCAGATACTTAACAGCACTAAGAACTAAATGTACTGAGTCTATGCTGCAGACCAGACACTAAACCACATGAGGATTGTTCCATTCAACCTCACAATTACACTGTGAGATGGACAATATTGTCCCATTTTCTAGATAGGGAAACTGATGCCTACAGAGACGAATTGACCTGTCCAAAGTCCTACCTTGTGGGGCTGGGACACAAAATGATGCCAAAGCCTCGTCCCAATTCAAGCACCACGTTATATAGCCTTGAGAGGCTTTCTTGCTGTTCTCCTAAACCTTCAGCTCATGTCCCTCTCAAAGCCATTCAACCTGCCATTCTCCCTGCTTACAACTCCCTTCTCCCAGAGTTTCACACTACTTTCTTCATATGAGCCATGGCCCAAATGTCACCATCACAGAAAGGCCTTTTATGGCCATCCTATCTGAAATAACCCTCCTCCAAGAATGCTCTTTCATTTATCCTTCTTCATTTTTTATCACTCGTCCTCCACCTGAATGTCAACACCTCTCTTTTCCTGAACTGGGATAATACCTGTCTTCATTTTCTTGCTCATTGCCTGTCCCCACACTCTATCCATGAGGGCAGGGTGTGGCTCTGGCTCAGCCATCCCTGAATCTGGGTGAGCAATACACATGTGCTAGTTGAGTGAGTGAATCAGTGAATCCTAGGGTTTCCCTCTCTCTTCCTTTGTTGGTCACTCTAAGTTGCCTTCTTGCCGGAACTCCTGCTTATTTGGCAGAAGAGATTGGGGCAGATGAGTGGGGATCACCTGTCAGTCAGTATTCAGCATGAATACAAAGGAGTAAAAGGATGACAGTCACAGTCTCATAACCAAACTTAATATGTGACCTTGGACAAATTCCTTTCATTTGATCATAATGAAAATACATATAATCATGAGATGGAAGAGGAGGTTAATTAATTTTACAGACATAGGAATCTGTGGATTTAGAAAAGCCCTGGTAATTACTGTGAACAGAACAGCCACACACATTTTTCTGAGTTACATTTGCTATTTTAAGAAGGCTGGGTTTCTACACAAGTATCACCTCAAATGAACTCATGAGATAATAACTTTATGCCTTGTGTTTGGGCTCAACTCTACTTTACTTATAAAGCATGTGGCTCTAAGTCCTCACAATGTCAGAACTCTTCCATTCTACCCAGATGCTTGAACCACGACAGAAAGATATTGTTATTAAAAGAAGCTAAAATGATGATCAGGACCACTCCAGAAACACTGTGGAGAGTAAGGGTAAGATTTTGAACATATTTTGAAGTGAAAGATCAGTTATGGAAAACAAAATATTTAATAATAGTCTCCAATAAAAGCAATGGAGTATATATTTTGATTTTATTTGATGGGAGTATTTCAGTATTAGTTGTAAAGAAATGCAGGGATGAGAGTCTTAAACGCTTTGGGCCGTGAATTCTTTTTTAGAATAATATTTTAAATGCATTAAAATATAATACATAAGATTGCTTGGTATCAAATTCATTTCCCCTCCTGAATTCCAGATTCTAGGGCAACCTATTATTTTACAGTTAGGGAAACAGAGGACCAGAGAGTGAAATGATATAGAACATACACTCAATCCTAAAAAAAAAAAAAAAAAAAATAGAAGCACTCCTTTGGCAGAAGAAATTATGGCATGATTTAATTCAATTAAGGAATGCTGTTCTAAGCCAACCCATATTTAAGAAGGTTTAATGAAGATGGTATAATCTTGCTTTCGATTTTACTTTAGAACAACATGTGCATTTTCTTTTATACCTCTATTTACAGAAAGGATTTGCTTTATTACAAGCAATCAACTCTCTAAATGAAATATCTGAGAATAATCACATTAGGTTAATAAGTTTTAGAAAGCATTCAAGATCTAGTATGAAAATCTTGCTCCTAATAAAAATCTTCTTAAAACTCCCACTGGTTTTTGTAGCTTATACCAACGCTCTAGAATACAATTTTGGTGATTGAATTGGAATTCCTGTGGTATGCTTTCTTTAGAAAAGAAAAATAAACTACAACATGAATATGGACAAAAATGACTCTTAGCAAGGAAAAAAAAAAAAAGGAAAATTACTCAAATCCCTTCTAAAAGCTCAAGGAGAATCAATAGCCCCAAACCACAGATGGAAAATAGCTGCTAGTTCTACTTAGAGCAAGCGGCTGATTGGGAATTCTGTCTCAGGCTGCATGCTTCCCAGCCTCAGGCGTGAATACCTAGGTCAATCCTCGGAATTACAATTATAAGTTGGAGAAACCAAGCTATTTCCCTTTCCCATACCCAAACCCTTCAACTCTGAGATTCTCTACCTCACTAGTATTGCTGGGGGGGTCTAAGAAATTCTCGAAGGGACTCCACTTCGCCAGGTTGTAGCAAAAAGCAGGGTGTCAAAACAAACAAACAAAAACTGGGACTAATTTTAGGTCCTCCGTGCCTGAAAGTCCCAATAACTATGACTTAACAAAGAAAAGCCCTAAATGCCTCTCACTACTTGTTTCCAAGCATTTCTAACTCCCCTGCATCCTTTCTTATGAGCACAGAAAGAGATTTTCGTCACATGCCCATGTGACGAATTATTCTGCAAAAGAACTCGTGATGATGTTTGGCAGAAACAGGAGTTTCTTTGGCCGCCTAGCATTTCTAACTTATGTACTACTTAGTTTGCCCATAGATTGCTTAATACACGTAAAGAAGCACACTTTGAGATTTTCCCTATATCTGCATCTTATTTTTAAAGTCCTTCCTGCCCCCTTAGAAACACAAATGTGTTCCTGCATGGCTTTCAAACAGATTTATGCTACACTCACTTAAAGGGAGAGAAGAAAAAATATAAAATGTCATTTCTTCCCTCAAAGAGCTTACAATCCAGTAACCATATTCTAGCTAATAAACCAAAACATATAGTAGCAATAACTGTACCAGTAAGGACTAAGTTATATTACAGTGTGCATTACACTATGTGTATACACTTCCATTTATATCATACCCTGTAGCATCCAAACCACACATACATTTGCTCACCTGATGCTGACTCTGTGACATAAAACAAATATTATTATACCCAATTCATAGATTAAAAACAACTTCATGAAGATAGTTGATTTAAAGATCACACAGCCAGTAGGTTGAAGACCTGGGATTAGAACCAAGTTTTCTGATTTAAATTCAGGCTTCTTATAGTCCAGAACTGACCTATTTAGAAATGACTAGTAGTTCATACAAATAAAGACCTCTAAGAAAGAAGTGAATTCCTAGAGAAGAGAATAATTTCATTGAGCTTTAAAGGTAGGAAGAATTTCATTGAGCTTTGGGTAGGGTAGAGGAAATGTAAAGCAGTGGGAGATAAAGAAGCCCAGAGTGATAAGGTATTGCCTCATTGCACAATGCCAGGGACATTGTTCACTATGCTGTCCATGTGGAATCTATAGGTACTCCTGTATGAATGGTGGCCCCTGAGCATAACTCCATAAATCACAGTGTAAATGGTGCCCCCTGGAGTTGTGTAAACAGCTTGATATGAGTTGGGTGAGATGGTGGAGGGTCTTGAAAGTCATATGCAATTCTTCCCTCAAAGAATGGTGATATAGTGGTATGCAAAGCATGGAATTAGGCTTCCAAAGCCTGGGGTTTTATTTCCAAATCTGTGTAATCTCAATCTCCTGTGTATCTTGTTTCTTCTCAATAAAAGGAAAATGTTGGGATAGATAATTTCTAATCTTTTTATCTTGTAAAGCATTTGATTTCTCTGATATGGTAGAAAGTAGGACACCATGGAGAGTGTGTGAACATTGGTGACATGAGGAAAATGGTATTTAAGGAATACTGGGATAGAAGATGAATGGGCATGAGAAAGGCCTGGGACAGGAGAGAACTACAGTCTCCTAGCAACCTAAGAACCATATGGGTAGGCAATGGTAGCAGAAATGGGAAGAAAAAAATAAACACTGGAGCCATCTATGAGACAAAATCCAAGAGCATTTGGTCATTGACTAGATTGGGCACTGTACTCTCTTCTATTTATTTGAGCAAGTTTGTTTGGACCTTGATCCTTATTAACAAAGGTTTTAATACCAACTGTGTGTGTGTGTGTGTGTGTGAGAGAGAGAGAGAGGGGGGGGGGGGGGGGAGAGAGAGAGAGAGAGAGAGAGAGAGAGAGAGTTGCGGATGATAGAGTAAGCACTTTATTTTCTAGGGAGATGTACAAAAGACCTTTTACAACTTCTCTACAGAGAGGTTTAGCCTTTCAGGCTGATGCTAAAAGACTAGGGAACTTCAACAAACAACCTATTCTAGCAAACCCCAGAGACTTTGCTCCAGAGAAGGGTTTAAACTTTGTCATTGGAGTAGACTGGCTACATAAAATAAAACATCCTGTAGCTATCTCCCTGTAAATTGTTTGTATTCTGTTTAATAGGAGTAACTTGACTACCATTCTCTGTTTAATAGGGGAGAGTAAAGTACCCTGGGAGGTTATTCTAGTGATAAAATAGTTTAAAGAAATAATGCATCCTCCTTCCCATCTCAGAATTCCCTTCTTCTTTATTATTACTGGAATGCACCCACTGTCTTTAAGAAAATCTTGATACTTTCCCCCTTTCACCTATGAAAAAAACTCAGGAATGATATGTTAAAAAAATGTTATCTCAGTAAACTTTGCTTTCATAAAATAACATATTCTCTGGGACAATAAATATCTTTCAAAGTCTGGTTCACCACCACTCAACTGGTGTTAAAGTATCCTTGTGGGACATATAATTACAAACTTCCCCTTTGGGTGAATACTGGCCTTGCACATTTCACTAAGCAGGTATAAGCCAGGTATACTTTCTTCCGATATTATCCATGTCCTGCTTCTAGTAGGTCTGTGTATGAGATACTATAGCAGCAGGATGCTCTTATTGGTCAAAAGCAATTCATTAGCATTTATAAGGGGTAAGGAGGAGGAATAAAAAATAAAATACTTACTCGGTCCTAGACCAATTGAAAAAGCAGCAACATAAACAAGTAAGCTGGCCAAGGATAGCCATTTCAAAAAAGGTGGGACTTCCGCAGGGTCTGTGACTATCTGGTATTCAGTTTGGCTCAGTCCAGCATTTAGTAAGGATGCTGAGGTCATCTCCCCTCTCTTATCCACATCATTTCTCCTGGGCATTAATGAGCTTCTGCTGTGGGAAGTGATCCCCTTAAAGGGCTCTCTAAGAGTTTCATTGCTGGCTGACAAGTTTCTTGATCCATAAAACACCAACTCATCCAAGGACTGGTTGCTAAGACTATGGCTTCTGCAGATATTGGTGAAGTTCATGTGGATGTTGAGATTCACAATGCCCATGGTCACCAATGAGGCTGCCATCACGGAAGAGCCAACACAGAGGAAGGTTTTGGCCCCGACATGGTCTACGAGAAGCGTGGCTGGGATGGTGCTGATGACCTTGACAACCCCAACGCCTGTGGAGGCTAGGCTAGCTGCCTCATTGCTTTGGAAGCCAACAGATTTCAAAACAGTTGATGCATAGAACAATATGTTTGGTTGGCCAGTAATTTGTACAAAAAATACCAGTGTTAGGCCTATCATTATTCTGGTCCTCATGTTGTCCTTCGAACGAAACAGATCCCAAAAACTATACTGATATTCATCTTTAAGGGAAGATTTTATCAGAGTAAGTTCCTCCATTGTATCTGAGAGGGCTCTCAACCTTTGGAGAACCTTGCCAGCAGCTTCCTCCTGTCCTTTCATCACCAGAAACCGGGGACTTGGAGGAAGAAAATACATTCCAATTGCTTGCAAAACTCCCAAGGGAATAACAAGGCCAAACATGTACTTCCATCCATGGGAAACATTGGCAAATGCATAATTTGAAATGTAGGCCAAAAGAATGCCAATGACAATCATCAACTCATTCAGTGACACCAGAAGACCCCGTCTGTGCTGTGGGGCAATCTCGGCGATGTAAACACAAGTGGCAATTGAAGAGAGTGCAATGGAAACCCCTATAGCAATGCGTCCCACTATAAGAACCGTGTAAGATAAACTGAGTATCAAGACTAGGCTTCCAAGTCCAAGTAGGCAGGATGACAAGATGATGGCAGCCCTTCTTCCATACCTGTCAATGAGGACCCCTCCTGTGAGAGAGGTGAGTAAGGCCCCGATGAGGAGGGAGCTCACAACCATTTCCTGCTCCTGGCAGGACAGGGCTAATAAGGTTCTTAGCTGAAGAAGAGCCCCAGAGATGATCCCAAGTTCATAACCCACCAGGAGGCCACTGACAGCTGCCGTGACTGATGACAGGAGAGTAAACATGCCGCACCCTGCAAGCAGAGAGAAACAGAGGTCAGTTCTGATTGTTATTTTAAACATTTTATGTCTGAACGGGGACTTAACCTTGTGTAAGTTTTTCATAGTGCTGAATACAAACACACACATAAGAAGAATATCCTATATAATAAAAAGCCAGAGGCATGATGACGGAAATGACCAGAAACCAGACCACCACAGCCCCTCGCTGGGCTGGCCCTGGCCCTTCTCCCAAGCAAGTGGTTAGGGGCAATCAGGCAGGCAGGCAGAGTGGTTAGGGGTGATCAGGTAGGCAGACCAATGGCTAGGGGTGATCAGGTAGGCAGGCAAGTGGTTAGGGGTGATCAGGCAGGCAGGCAAGTGGTTAGGGGTGATCAGGCAGGCAGGCCAGCAGTTAGGGCTGATCAGGTAGGCAGGAGAGCGGCAATGGTGGTTAGCGGCAATCAGGTAGGCAGATGGCCCCTCGCAGGGCTGGCCCCGCCCCCCAGCAAAGAGGGAGGCCCAGGCCAGCCAAGCCATCACACCCCAACCTGTCACCTGTAGAGAGGCCACTGGTGGCAGGGGAGTGGGGGGGGAAGCACTGCACAGATGGCAAGCAGTGGCAGTGGCAGGGGTGGGGCCAGCTGCCTGCAGCCAAGGGAAGGAAAGCCCCAATAGGCGCCAATCTCAGGCCAGGCCTAGGGACCCTACCCGAGGGGTCCCAGATTGTGAGAGGGTGCAGGCCGGGCTGAGGGACCCCCTCGAGTGCACGAATTTTCGTGCACCGGGCCTCTAGTAGTAAGATAATATGCTAACCAAAAAAATGGTTAGCTATAAGAGAAAGAATCTTCTTTCTTTCTTTTTTGAGAGAAGGATGGAGACATTTAGGAAGTCAGTTCCTTCTATTTGTGATGTTTATGTTGCTCTAAGTTTTGAGCCAGCAGATATGCAAGGCCAGCAGATGACATGATGAAGACTGAACAAACAAGAGTACCTTTAGTTCCTGCCTTGGTGTTGGATCAGACATTTAGATAGCCTGGCTCCTCCGGTTCCACCCTGGTTCTCTAAAGGCAAATAAATGCTTGAGGGCAGGATAAAGAGGGTAGGAGCTTCAAGAAGTGCTACCAGCTTCCCACTGTGTACCCTGGGCAGAATGAGCACAGCTCCCAGGAAACCATCCTGCTGTCTCTTGGCCACAGTTGGGCCACCATTGGCTTTTGCTGAAGCACATGAAGGTGCAGGGAGGGGTTGGAGGAGGTGTGAGTGCCTTAAAGAAGTCAAGGCTGTGTCAGAAAGAAGGGAGGGAGAAATGGATGCAGGGCAGGAAACCAACCATATCCATTACTGGCTCTGAGTAAGGAGGAGAGGATGAAACATAAGGAAAAAAGCTCAAACGTTACTTCTATTTTTCTATTATTACAATGTTAAAATCTGAGGAAGTCTGGCCGGCATGGCTCAGTGGCTGAGTGTTGACCTATGAACAGTTCAATTCCCGGTCAGGGCACATGCCCGGGTTGTAGACTCGATCCCCAGTATGGGGCATGCAGGAGGCAGCTGATCAATGATTCTCTCTGCTCATTGATGTTTCTATCTCTTTCTCCCTCTCCCTTCCTCTCTTAAATCAATGAAAAATATATCTTTTTTAAAAAGCTGAGGAAAATGGCAAAATATTAACAGTTATTAATTTTGTTGGTAGGTATACAGATGTCTGTAACTTGTCAAAACAGAAACAAAACAAAAAGTAGTTGAGGAAAAAACATTGCAGGCACAGGAAACAGCAGTTTCCAAGGCCTGAGATCATGTTTCAAACTTGTCAGACAGCCAGTACATCATGTGTGGGGCATAGCATAAGCTTGAAGAGGTCGGTGGAGAGGGCATCCGTGACGTGCATAAGTACAGAGGGGACACTTCATGAAGACCTGGCAGGTCACAGTGACAAGCTTTTTTTTTTTTTTTTTAAATATATTTTATTGATATTTTACAGAGAGGAAGGAAGAGGGATAGAGAGCTAGAAACATCGATGAGAGAGAAACATCGATCAGCTGCCTCCTGCACATCTCCCGTTGGGGATGTGCCTGCAACCAATGTACATGCCCTTGACCGGAATCGAACCCGGGACCCTTCAGTCCGCAGGCCGACGCTCTATCCACTGAGCCAAACCAGTTTCGGCGACAGTGACAAGTTTTTATTGTATCCCAAGTATATGGGGTCAATGCCTACTGATTGCTAAGAGGGCACTGTCACTGAGTTTCTTGCTGCTGTGTGCAGACGAGTTCTTCCAGGGCAAAGATGGGTAGCAGGGAGCAATGCATTGCCTTAGTCGTGACAAGAGATGATGCTAGCTTAGACTTGGGTATGAGGAGTGGAAGTGAAGGCAAGTACATTCAAGAGTTCATTTGGAGGTTAAAAAATTGACTACACATGCTCATGAACTGGAATTGGAGGGTAAAGAAGTGGATCAGAACCCAAGATGGCTCAATGGTTTGAGTGGTTGGTTGAGTAGAGATTGGGGAGGAGCAGTGGAAATCAGAAGTTCCATTTTAGAGTTATGAAAATGTCTTGCTTCTTTCACCCAAGTAGGAGACTGAGTATAGTGATTTGCAGCTTAAAAGGTAGGTCAAGGATGGAAATATGTCTCTGGGATTCAGGGGCATGTATTTGGTATTTAATGCAATGGGAATGAATGAGATCAGTTAGGGAGACAGAACAGAGAAAAAGGAGGAGTAGGACTAGAACTTGGACCTAGGGTGTACCAACATTTAGAAGAGGAGGTAGCAGTAAAGGAGATGGAGAACAAGCAGAAATAAAATGTGTGTAAAAGAAGTAGAAACATGTGCTTGGACACAATGATCACAGGCTGAGTTAAAGCTATTTAAACCTGACGAAACGGGCAGAGTGTGGTTAAAAATACTGCTTAGCTCTAGTGAAAGAAGCTGGTCAAATAAAGGTGTTCTAAATCTCTTCCCCCCACACACATATCCAAGATTCTTTACATCTCCAGGACACTGGTGGGATATAGAAAAGTGGGAGATTCCAAAAAATAAATTAAAAAGAATTGAATATTTAGATTAGGGGTTGGGAACCTTTTTTTCTGCCAGTGGCCATTTGGATATTTATAACATCATTCTCAGGCCATATAAAATTATCAACTTAAAAACTAGCCTGCTATATTTGGTCAGACATTTAATCAACTCACCCCTAATGCCTTGGCAGGGCCAAACCAAATGATTTTGCAGGCCTTATAAGGCCCACAGGCTGGATGTTCCCCACCCCTGATTAGATGAAGGAGCAAATAAGAATGCAATAATCCATAATCAAATCAAATCAAAGTAATTTATGAACACAAACCACTGAATTGAAATTAAATCAGCAGTTTATCCAGCTAATCATGCAAACAAATAAATATTTGAAACATTACATGGCAGGCATTTTTCTAGGTACTTGGGGATACATATATACCAATGAAACAAAAACAGATATGGCTCTTAGCCCTCAAGAAACTTACCATTCTAGTGAGTCTCTATTATATATAATTATCCTAGATAATAAAAGCCTAATATGCTAAGTGTCCGATGTTTGACTGTTCGACCAGTCACTATGACGCGCAATGCCCACCAGGGGGCAGACGCTCTGACCTGTAGGTTAGCTTGCTGCTGGGGTCTGGCCAATTGGGACTGGGCAAAACAGGCCAGACATGCCCTGGAGCCCTCCCACAGTCCCCCCCTGGCCCTGATCAGGCACCAGTGGGGTCTCTTGGCCTGGCCTGCGCCCTCTCGCAATCTGGGACCCCTTGGGGGATGTCAGAGAGCCAGTTTCAGCCCAATCCCCGCAGGCCAGGCCGAGGGACCCCACCGGTGCACAAATCTGTGCACTGGGCCTCTAGTATATATAATAGAGACTCACTATTATAAGTTCACTTATGTCCTTAGTTTCCACATATTCCTTTTCCCACAGCCACAAGGAGAATTGGGTCAAATTCTCACATTTGGATAAAGACTATTATTACATTGCTTCACATCTCTGCTTGTCATTCTTCATTTTATTTATATTCGATGTGTTGATTAGTATGTATCATTTATACTAATTATACATACTATGTATTGGTCTCTGCCGGGGTTTTTGTCCTAGCATTAAGAAGGGGCTCTGCAATCTGGAGAAAGGAGCTGTGCGTAGATTCAATAAGGAGGAGTCCAAAGATAGTTTTGAAAGGCATTGGGGGTCAGAGGAGCTTCAGCTAAAGGAGCTAAAGACTACCTCCTTGACTCAGGACCCTGCTTTTATTAATACAATTTGTCCTAAGGCAAGGTGGAGATAATACACTTCAAAGGATAGGGTTTCAAAGGGTAGGGTACAGAAGCATTGTCAGTTTGGGGAATAGCCTACAGCTGTTCAGGTGTTTGGCCAACAGGAGGCAATAACATGCAGATTTAAGTTGCCCTGAGCTGTCTGGCAGCAAACAATAATATATACAAATCTTTAGGTTTGGGGAAATGTCCTATTCAGGTTTGGGGGAGATGCTTTTTAGCCGTCCCAGATGATTCAACCCTGCTGACATGCTCGAATTGGCTTCCGGCAGGTCTTTGATATTCAGATTGGAGAAATAAGTGATTTGGAGAATGAAACATGAGAGACAGATTGAGTGAGGCACCCCAGAAGGGGATTTAGAGTGACAGCGGACAGCATGGGGATACTGAGTCAAGGACGTGGGGGAATAGATGCCAGAACTGCTCAAGGAGTGGAAGATTGTCCTTGGCACCTTGACCATGCATGCCGCCTTCTTAGTTTTTCCCTTTTGTTAGATGGGAATGACTGCTTCCCTACAGAAGGAAAGAACCCAGGAAACACCAGCGTCCCTTCCTTTGGTGCTCTATTAACCTACTTTAGAAAGAGCCTGCGGTGGCCGATTAAGGAGTGGGAGTAAGGGGTGGGCAAGCCAGCTTCTTGTAGTCTGGGGGAAATACCTTCCAAGAGGAAAGGGATCCAGCCTTTTCTTCTGCTGTCTGGACTTAACTTCACATGCCTAATTCTTTTAACCAGGGCTCACAGGACACTGACAAACTGGGATGTGTGCAAAAGGTCTGGAAACCATCCCAGTGTGTCCATGTCCCTCTTGAGACCCAGCAGCTAGCACTGAGTATAATTCTTCAGAGATATAATAAGTTATTTCTATAAGAATTGCTTAATTTTTTTTTACAAAATCAAAAAAATTGTATATCCTTTTATCTAATCTATATAGGGAATGTGCCTTTAAAAGCTTAAAAAGTTATAATAGGATTCTATGATTTAAAAAATTAAATTAGGAGTTTGGCCCATTATGGGAATTATCACCAGAAATAACTTTTTACCCACCTATCTGGCAGGGCAAACTATTTATTACTGAACATGCTCTCTCCCTGCAGTTGCCTTCTGAAGCCCCAAGGTACCTTACCTCACCCCTAGCTCAGAAAGTCATATAGACCTCAATTTCCTTTTCTATCTCTGACTCTCATGTATGCAGCATTCCCATACATATGTATGTGATTACATGTGCTTATTTTCTCCTGCTAATCTGCCTCATGTCTGTTTGATTATGAGACCAGCCAGAAGAACCTTTGAGGGTAGAGGAAAGTTTTTCCTCCCCGCAACTTCCTTCACAGATAATTTTCCTGGTGCTATTTTACCACATAAAAACAATGAGGAGAGACATGAAGAGTGGATGTTTTCCTGTGTCTGCTTTTTGGCTGACGATGATAGAAGCAAGATGTTATCCTACGGATGCCAGAAAGTAAAGAGAACTCTTCTAGGAAATCTGTCAGGAAACAGGAGGAAAGAGAAAGGATGTGGCAGGAAGGTGGATTTCTCTTTGCCTAATCACGATGGGAAAGTCTGGGGTGGCTGTGTGGACAGGAGCAGCAGCCAGTGCTGAAGGAGAGAGCAGGGTGAGGAATCACAATTAGCGCCTTTTCAAAAAATGACAACAAACACCCAACCCTGAAGTCAAACAGTCTGCACTTAAGGTTCCTGAGGAAGGTTAGCTTTCCCAGCCATTTTGCTCATGGCCTAGCTTTACAGGGGCCCTTCCTCGACACCTCTGTGGTCTCCAAAGAGCCATAAGGAATGCTCGGCCTTTGGGGACATCACAGAAGTGGCCACTGGCTGAGGACCAGCAGCTGGTCCCCACAGGCTCTGGGTCATGCCTACCGCCTGTGTTGCTGCGTCGCCAGAGACCAGCAGCCTGATGATGCAGTGAGGGCTTTTTAATCAGGTAATGAAGTGAAACTGGTCCTATCACAAATGAGATCACGGCCAGGAGGCTTTGCACAAAGGACACGCAGCCCCACAAGCCAGCAGACTGCAGCCACCACGACAACAATAGCTGCATTGTCTGCCCAGCTCACCAGGACTCAGATGAAACCACAACGAACTGGAATGGACAGAAACACTCAACTTCTTCACAGTATTTGAGTTTCTGCCTGCTTTCTTTCCCCCTTCTCCCCATATGCCTATTACAGAGTATGTTCGTAATACACACTTAATAAACACGTGCTGGCTGACTCAATCCTAGAGCAGGAAAAGCATGTGCACCCAGGTGTGGTTTTTTTTTTTTTTTTTTTTTTTTTTTTTTGTGTGTGTGTGTGTGTGTGTGTGTGTTTTTGGAGGTGGGGGTAAGGGGTGGGCAGGTAACCAGGTAATTATACAGCTTGACCAACTGTGAATGCTTCACAATTTTAAAAGACCCCCTATTTCTTGTTTTGCTTGAGAAAATCTTGTAGTAGCCCCCAAATTTCCTTGTATCTGTGGTCTCCCCTTTCTCTGCTCCTTCTCCCCGAATACCAACCCATCTTTCAGGAGTCATCTCAAGTGCCACCTCCCATGACAACCACCTTGCTCTGCCTTATTTTGCGGCTCCTCTGTGCTTCCACTGTGCACGGGATGTGGGTTTTTAGGGCACCTGTCACTTTTGAAGGCATTCATTTATTTACCTGTTTGTCCTCCCCTATTAGACTGAAAGTTTCCTGAAGCCAAGAACTCTGCTTTACTTATATCTGTATTCCCGCCTCTAGTCTTTGGCACAAGGTGAATAATCAATAAATGTTTCTTGAGTGAATAAGTAAATACTGGCCCTTGTCTCCCCCACGCAGGTTTGTCAGCAGATTAAGGTTAATACCTAGTATTACGTAATGGTTAGCATATAGAACTCAATGTTTACATAAATGCCTAGCATTTAAACAGCACACTGTTACCATATCTCTAAAGCTTTCAGCACTGTTATTATTAACCTGCTAACATGAAAAGCATTGCACAGACCATAGAGTGTTTCATTGTCACTCGTGTATTCGTATATTATTGAATGTCACCCCGTGTGTCAGCCCGAACTCGGCACTTAGCTGTGGAGCAGGTGTTCAGGCCTCCCTGCGGTCTCCAGGTATCAATTGTCCAGCCCATGAAGACCACGTGCTGTTTCTGGGAGATGCTGTGTACCTTAGCAGACTTGTGCTTCTCTTCACACAGTTCCCCCTCCCAGCATGGCCTTCCCCTTACTTCAGAATCTAGAGAAACCCGATTTATCTTGGAAGATCCAGCTGAAACATCCCTTCCTCTTCAAAACCTTCCCGGACTCCCTCTCATTAATCTCTCTGCCCCCTCTTGCCTTTGCGTGCGTGGCCTTACAGCACCTCCGGTTATACTGCTACATTTGTTTCCCACCTTACAGAGGGAGTTCCTTGAGAGCAGAAGTGTCTGTATCATGGGGGCCCACTGTACCTGATGCAAGAGCTCAGTAGAGGTGTTGGATGACACAGGAAGGAGGCTTAACCAGAAAGTTCCCTCACTCTCTCCCCAAGGGCACGTGCCATGGAGAGATGAGCTGTGGTGTTTCCCACAGCTGACAAAGGTCCCAGAGGCTGCCTCTTATCCCTGGACCCAGTGTGGTAGGAAATATTGGGTATGAGCCTTCATTTAACCAGTATTCCCTCCTCCCCTGCATGGCAATGCTTTCATTAGCATACAATGAAACTCAGACCACAAAAATGTGGCCTCTCTCTGTGCCTCCTATTGTTTGACCTTTCAAGGACAAAAAGATAGGAACTTTGCTTTCTTTCCTTCCTTTTTTCCCTCCTTCAATGTGGAGCTTCAATGAGGATAAAGTGCTTGTTTCTTCTATGGTTTTGTGCAACTAGTTGAGTTCTACTAAAAAAAAGATTCCTCCTTGTATTTTGGGGTATTTTTCTCCCAGATTATTTAAGAATCATTCTTTTAGCGTTAGTTATAGATATATTGATTTCTCTTATCTCTATCTCCTTGTCCTTTTCATGTGCATCTAGAATAACTTCTCATATTTATCCTCCACATCACAGATTTCAGATAACAATTCTTCTCTTGCGCTTTTAGCCTCCTCATACCCTTTCCGCGTCTCTATAGGTCTGTTTGCATGTTGGTTCTCAGCTAGCTCCAGCTTCACCTCTGTTTACTCTTATCATTCATTAGATGTTGTTGACTTAAATCTCTTTTTTCAAAGTTGATTTTAAAAAAAACTATAGAAAACAGAAATCAGAGATGCTTTACAAAACTTGTTTCTCGTAAAAAGAAATCTTAGAATGCATGCATTGCCTTTGTATTTAAAACATGCTTGCCAAGAACTGAATCTGCTGCATTCTCTGTACCCAGTCCCCACAAATCACTGGTGATATTTCTGACTTCAAGAAACCACAAGCCTGACAAGCAAAGGCTTAAAACATCGTGGCACCTGTTGTTTAATAAGAGAGAAGACCAAGTTGAGTTTGTTGTCTCCAAGAATTCTATCCATCCTTCTGTTCCCGCCTCCTCAGAGGGTTGGCTTTTGTCCAGACTTGTCTTCATAGGTGCAAGATGGCTGCCACAGCGTCATGCATAAGATTCACTCACAACCAGATTCAAAGGCAAGAGACAATGGAAGAAGGCTTAGGGCAAGACTTCTTTCCTTTTATCAGGAAAGGAAATTTCCAGAAGCACCTGGAAGATGATGAAGTTCCAGACACAGTGCTCCAAAATATGGTATCTTGGCATATTGGATATTTTTATTTATTTTTTATTATTTATTTATTTTAATTTAATAAATCTTTATTGTTCAGATTATTACAATTGTTCCACTTTTTTCCCCCCATAGCTCCCCTCCACCCGATTCCCACCCCACCCTCTGCCCTTACCACCCCCCCACTGTCCTCATCCATAGGTGTACGATTTTTGTCCAGTCTCTTCCCACACCCCCCATACCCCTTTCTGCCTGAGAATGATCAGTCCACTCCCTTTCTATGCCCCTGATTCTATTATATTCACGAGATTATTCTGTTCCTCAGGTTTTTAATTCACTTGATTTTTAGGTTCACTTGTTGATAGATATGTATTTGTTGTTCATAATTTTTATCTTTACTTTTTTCTTCTTCCTCTTCTTTAAGAATACCTTTCAGCATTTCATATAATACTGGTTTGGTGGTGATGAACTCCTTTAGCTTTTTCTTATCTGTGAAGCTCTTTATCTGCCCTTCAATTCTGAATGATAGCTTTGCTGGGTAGAGTAATCTTGGTTGTAGGTTCTTGCTATTCATCACATTGAAAGTTTCTTGCCACTCCCATCTGGCCTGCATAGTTTCTGTTGAGAAATCAGCTGACAGTCGTATGGGTGCTCCCTTGTAGGTAACTAACTGTTTTTCTCTTGCTGCTTTTAATATTCTCTCTTTGTCTTTTGCTCTTGGCATTTTAATTATGATGTGTCTTGGTGTGGTCCTCTTTGGATTCCTTTTGTTTGGGGTTCTGTGTGCTTCCTGGACTTGTAAGTCTATTTCTTTCACCAGGTGGGGGAAGTTTTCGGTCATTATTTCTTCAAATAGGTTTTCAGTATCTTGCTCTCTCTCTTCTTCTGGCACCCCCATAATTCTGATGTTGGTATGCTTGAAGTTGTCCCAGAGGCTTCTTACACTATCTTCATATTTTTGGATTTTTTTTTTTTTTGCTTTTTGCTTTTTCGGTTGAGTGTTTTTTTGCTTCTTTGTATTTCAATTCTTTGACTTGATTCTTGTGTTCCTCTAGTCTGTTTTTGGGTCTCCGTATAATATTTTTTATTTCAGTCAGTGTATGTTTAATTTCTAGTTGGTCCTTTTTCATATCTTCGAGGGTCTCGTTATTTTTATCGGCCTTTTCTAGGATACTCTTGAAAAGCCTTATAACCATGGTTTTGAATTCTATATCCAGTCGTTTGTTTTCCTCCATTTCTTTCATTTGTGATCTGTTTCTTTGACGCCGCATTTTCACTGCTTCCGTGAGTTGGTAGGGTAAATTTGTGTGCTAGGTTTCCTATATGGCTCAGTGGGTCGGCCTCCCCAGTTAACCTGAGGTGGACACTCTTGGTGCACCCCTTTGTGGACTGTGTGTACAGCCTTGTTGTAGTTAAGTCTTGATTGTTGTTGGTATCACTGGGAGGAATTGACCTCCAGGCCAGTTGGCTGTAAGGATCAGCTGCGTCTATGCTGGGAGAAGTTCAGTGCTGGAGACAGCCTTATAGGATTAGACTTGCCAAATTGCAATAACCTCTGTGCTCGGCTTGGATGGGGTGGAGTCTCAGGGCGGAGCAGACAGTCTTGGCTTCTCGGCAGCCTTGCCCTTGCCCGCACGCGCAGACCTCTGCCTTCCCCGGCTCCTGAATCTCTGCCCGAGAGTCCAGACTCCCCCCCACAAGAGCGTGGGTCCCCAGGGGCTCGCCTGGAACCGGGGTTCAGTGCAGTCAGAACTGGGGCCCAGTGCGGTCAGGAGCCTCCGACGCCCTTCCACTAGGGAAAGCCTGTGGCAACCTCCGCAGCCTTTGTGCGCACTGACACACACGCACCTTCAGTCCTCCGCCTTCCCCGGCTCCCGAGTCTCCGCCCGAGAGTCCAGACTCCCCCCGTAAGAGTGTGGGTCCCCAGGGGCTCACCCGGAACTGGGGTTCAGTGCAGTCAGAACTGGGGTTCAGTGTGGTCGGGGGCTTCCTTCCCCCTTCCGCCAGAGAAAGTCAGCCAGGCTCTCAGCCACCCTTCCTCTCTGCGCGCACAAAGACCCTTTGCCGTACCTCCAATTCTCTGTGAGCTTTTCTCTTTCCTTCTAGTTGTAGAATTTTCACTCAGCCAGCTTTCCTGTGGTTCTGGATGGTGTCCGTTCTGTCTTTTAGTTGTAGTTTTGAAATTGTTGTGCGAGGCAGCAGTTTAGGTGTTTACCTATGCCGCCATCTTGGTTTCTCCCCTTTAGCTTTTTCTTATCTGTGAAGCTCTTTATCTGCCCTTCAATTCTGAATGATAGCTTTGCTGGTTAGAGTAATCTTAGTTGTAGGTTCTTGTTATACAGCACTTTGAATATTTCCTGCCACTCCCATCTGGCCTGCATAGTTCCTATTGAGAAATCAGCTGACAATTGTATGGGTGCTCCCTTGTAGGTAACTAACTGTTTTTCTCTTGCTGCTTTTAATATTCTCTCTTTGTCTTTTGCTCTTGGCATTTGATTATGATGTGTCTTGGTGTGGTCCTCTTTGGATTCCTTTTGTTTGGGGTTCTCTGTGCTTCCTGGACTTGTAAGTCTATTTCTTTCACCAGGTGGGGGAAGTTTTTGGTCATTATTTCTTCAAATAGGTTTTCAGTATCTTGCTCTCTCTCTTCTTCTGGCACTCCCATAATTTGGATGTTGGTATGCTTGAAGTTGTCCCAGAGGCTCCTTACACTATCTTCATATTTTTGGATTCTTTTTTCTTTTTGCTTTTCCAGTTGAGTGTTTTTTGCTTTGTATTTCAAATCTTTGACTTGATTCTTGTGATCCTATAGTTTGCTGTTGGATCTCTGTATAATGTTTTTTATTTCAGTCAGTGTATGCTTAATTTCTAGTTGATCCTTTTTCATGTCCTCAAGGGTCTTGCTAAATTTATCGACCTTTTCTAAAAAATTCTTGAGAAACCTTATAACCATGGTTTTGAACTCTATATCCAGTCGTTTGCTTTCCTCCATTTCTTTCATTTGTGACCTGTTTCTTCATCTCCACATTTTGGCTGCTTCCTTGAGTTGATAGAGTGGCTTTGTGTGCTAGGTGTCCTATAGGGCCCAGTGGCTCAACCTCCCCAGTTACCTGAGGTGGACACTCTTGGTGCACCCCTTTGTGGGCTGTGTGCACAGTCTTGTTGTAGTTAAGCCTTGATTGTTGTTGGTATCACTGGGAGGAATTGACCTCCAGGCCAATTGGCTGTGAGGATCACTGTGTCTACGCTGGGAGAACTTCTGTGCTGGAGACACCCTTGTGAGTCAAGACCTTCCTGGCCTTCCACCTCTCTGCTCAGCTTGGATGGGGCAGAGTCTCAGGGTGGAGCAGACAGCATTGGTTTCCCATCAGCCCTGCCCTAATAGGCCCCTGTGTCTCAGTGTCCCGTGATAATCGCTGCAAGCACCTCTGAGAGAAAGCCGCTCTCGAGTTCCGCCTGCTGCCAGACATTCCAGTTTCTCCCCGAATGAGTCTGGGTCCCCAGAGTCTCGCCTGGAACTGGAGTTCAGTGCAGTCGGGAGCTTTTGTCTCCCTCCCACTTGAGAAAGCCAGCTGCATATTCAGTTGCCTGCCCTCTCTGCATGTGCACGTGTGCGCTTCGGTACCTCTGCCTTCCACAGTTCCTCTGAGTCTCAGTGTGCTTTTCTCTTTCCTGACAGTCCAGTTTCACCCCGTATGAGTCTGCGTCGCCAGAGTCTCACCCAGAACTGGAGTTCAGCGCAGTCGGGAGTTTTTGTCTCCCTCCCACTCGAGAAAGCCAGCCACGCACTCAGTTGCCAGTCCTCTTGGTGCGTGCGCATCTCAGTACCTCTGCCTCCTGCAGCTCCTCTGAGTCTCAATGTGCTTTTCTCTTTCCTTCTAGTTGTAGAATTTCCACTCAGCCAGCCTTCCTGTGGTTCTGGATAATGTCCGTTTTGTCTTTTAGTTGTAGTTTTGAAATTGTTGTGCGAGGCAGCAGTTTAGGTGTTTACTTATGCCGCCATCTTGGCTTCATCATATTGGATATTTTTAGCTGAAGGAGTTTAAGAAGCAGGAGGGTCCCTCTGGCCTTCCCCTCACTCTTCCCCCTGAAGCAGGTCATAAAACCCTGTAAGAAGTGCCCTCCCTATACTAGGAAAAAAGGAATGATCTTATCTCCAAAAAGAAGCCAAGAGGAATCCAAATAAACTGGTCTTGTTAAATTTCTCCCAGTTTACTACAGTTATCTCATACTCCCTCACCTATCATATTTCTACACCAAACCTGGCATAAAAATACTCAGGTTCAACAATTTCTTTGGGTCTCCACTTCCTTATGAAGACTCCCATATCTCGTAAAACTTGTATTAAAGAAACTTGGTTGATTTTCTCCTGTTTATCTGTCTTTGTCAATTTAATCTTCAGATCCAGCATGGGACCCTAAAAGGATTGAGGAAAACATTTTTTCTTCCCCTACAAGGTCATCCCAATGTCTCATTAACCTGAATCAGTGGGATCTGTGGTCAAACTTAGCTGCAAGAGAGGCCGAGAAGTGAGTATCTGAATCTTTTAGCTCCCAGGTAGGAAAGGTAGAAAATCAGAAGGGAGTTTCAACAGCTGTTAGGCTGGCAGTGTCTGACCTCATTCGAGCTGCCCAGTTGCAGTTGCAAGCTTCTCTTAGTCAGACCTGGAGGAGCAATTGCTGTGCACAGTTACTAGCCAAATTTCTGACATTTAGAAGTTATTTTTCTGGTGTGACTCCATTGGACTCAGAAAAAATTTGGGGGGGTCCCCTAACTGTGACTAAGGGACATTATTCCTGCATTATTTAAAGCAGCCTGTAGGTCCTTTGCTTGTCAAAAATAGCACATGAAAAACTACAACTTCTAGAATGCACATTCCAGTGGCTCCTCTAGGCTTTGCCCTTTCTTACACTGATTTCACGTCCCAAAATGCAACGAACACTGTCTTTCCCATCTAGCCCAAAGTTGCTGGAATCTTAGAAATTGTAACCCCTGAAGAGATACAGAAAGAGAAATAATAACGACAAGACAGGATGGAAGAATTGCACTGTGAAACAAAACTTCCCTCTAAAGCAGTGTTTCTAAGGGGCTATGAAACATCTCTTTCTCTAGTTGGTGAAAATTCTTTCAACGAGGGATGCACAGTGAGAGTCTAGAAATCTAACATTTTACTGCCCCATTTTATTTTATTTATTTTTAAATTTATTTTTATTGATTCCAGAGAGGAAGGGAGAGGGAGAGAGAGATAGAAACATCAATGATGGGGAAGAGTCATTGATTGGCTGCCTCCTACACACCCCACACTGGGGATCGAGCCCACAACTTGGGCATGTGCGTTGACCAGGAATCGAACCGTAACCTCCTGGTTCACAGGTCGACACTCAACCACTGAGCCATGTCAGCCAGGCTACTGCCCTATTTTATATTACCCCCATGCTTGCGTTTTATGTAGGGTTAACTCAGAGCTCTGATAGATCCAAGAAAACACATTTTATCTGGGAACTTGTAATCTTATAGAAGAAGACACGTTCGTTACATGTAAAATTAGGAAACTAGCTAAACTAGAACTCAATAAAGTTCTGAAACGAGTGTACCTGGGTACTGAATTCACAGGTCAGATCACAGAACAGAGCAGGAGTTAAAGACATTAGTGCTGGATGGTTGGTCAAGAGAGAAAAACCCTAGATTGGATTTAGGATACTGAAGTTCAGATTTCTGTACTACCTGGAGTAAGTCACTTTGCTTCTCTCTAGGAGTCACCTGGGCTTAATGGTGAAGGAACAGTCTGGAATCAGAACCTGATTAGTTTCCAGCTAGACGTTGATGTGTCTCTTAACTTTCCTGTTCCTCTGTGTCCTCATTCCTAAAATAAAGGTAATTATATTACCTACATTATAAAGTTGTTATGAGAATAAATGAGATAGAAGAGTACCCGGTGCATGGCTGTTGCTCTCTCTGTCTCAGTTTCCTTATCTGTGAAATGGGGGTAATACTATCTCATTGGATTATTATAAAGATAAGAAGTGAAAATATTAATGGAAGTTCTTGGCTCACAATCTTCAACAAAGATTTGTGTAGTCTCAACAATGGGGTAAATCCTATAACAGGGAAATAAAACTTTGAAATAGTCTCTCTTACTGATAGCAACGAATGTAAAGTGATACTTGTATCCAGCACAACAATTATGCCTTTTTATAAATCCTTGAATTCCTTTGTTTTTGGCAGTACCTGCATAATTGGGCCTATAGCATGGGACATTTTACCTGTAATTTTGTCTTGGGGTTTCTACAGTTTTGTTTCCCAATGGAAATAAAACATTTTTTTTTTCAGCTTGGGAATGCTCTCTCACTGTTCAAATTGATTCTAATTGCAACTTTCACCCCTATTCTTATAAAGCCTTGCACACCTGAGGCTGAGATAGCATTTCGGGCAGATTACTAAGTTAGCATTGCACATAGCTCCTGACTTCAACTTCCACAAAGTGTGGCAACAGATGTGTGCAGGAGCACAACATTTTGGGTAAAATAATACAGACATAGTTAACACTCCCAGAGTCTAATAATGCCAGGCAGACCTGAGTCACATGTGTTTCTAAGAAACAAGTGTTTCCAAGGGCAACGAGATATAGCAGTTTAAAGGTAAATTACATTTGATTTACTCAAGGAAAAAAACACTCATAAAAGATTGCATTTTTTCTCCCTGATATTTTGGCACAACAATATAAAGTGAGTCATTGTTGAAAAAGAAGGAAACCTCCTAAAATTAGAATAACATGATAAGTTACCTTAACTCTTATTATTACTTCTACTTAAATTGTATAAAAGAAATTAGTATATCACTGAGACATAGCCAGTTAGCACATGCATAAATGAGTGTGCTGTGACATAAGAAGGAAAATGATACCATTGAGCCAAAATAAAATAGAAAAAAAAAACACCCATATGAATGTATGATTTACTGTAAACAGAATATAGTTGAGTCAAAGTTTCAGCTGGGAAGCATTAGGGGTGGGAGAGGGATTCAGGTTTTGTGCCTTAGCTATTATTGGGTACTTTTTGAGGGAAGATGGGACGGGAAATAATTCTTATGTGGTCTTTAGTCTGAGGGGTAAAAGGGTTTGGTACCCCAAAGTATGCCTTTTGGAATATTGATTGTTTAGGCTGGTTATTTTTTAGAAAAGACTCTGGCGGGAGGGGGGAGGGGGGCGGGGCGTGAAGAAATCCTTGACCTTCTAACTGCCTAGTAAGATTTAGAGAGAGGACCTGACCCAGGAAGAGAGCTACCATCATAGCCAACCACAGTTTAATATGAGCTAGGTGTGATAGACAGAGAGGAACCTAGCAAGGCCCCTTTGGATCAGAGTCTTCTCTGTGTCCCACTGTTAAATGTGGCCCAGCAAACATTTGCTTTTCATCTGCATCTGAATTACCTTCCTGCCCTATGATGTCCCAAACCACACGATCCTTCTCCCTCCTTAGCTGAAGATGGCATATAAGCCTCACCTGCCTCATCTGTCTTCTAGTCTCATATTCTTTTGGGGCCCCTGTATGTACATATGTAATAAGTGTGATCATTTTCTCCTGTTAATCTGTTTCCTGCTAATTTATTAGTCCAGCCAGAACTTAGAAAGGTAAGAGGAAACTTTATTGTTCTGCCCCCAAAAGGTCAAATAATTCCTTGCAAACAAGCCCATTCCAATGCTTCCTCTTTCTCATCACCGTGACTTGGTGTTCTTTTACAGGGCGTTCATTCCCTTACTTTATTCAATAACTCATCCTCTTGGGGAAGACTGTTTATGAGCAGCAAAACTGAAACTGGGAGCCCAGACTCCGCTCAATTTAAGAATCTTATAGAACCAGTTCTTGCTCATAAAATCTGAGTAAATAGCTGCTTTGGCTGGAGAAGCCCAAGTTAATTGCACTCTAATGGAGGTTTGGAGCTCTCAGAACTCTTTCAACCCTGAGGCTAAATAGTACTTGGGTTCCTCTTGTTGAGAAAATGCTACCTACAAAACCAGATCTAAAAGCTAACTCTTCTTGAACAAGAAATATAAACCTGCACAGCTACAGCAATTAAAAATTGCATTTTAAAATCAGCTGATTTACCTTTGATATCTACCTGTAAATGGAAATTTCCTCAGGCAGCTCCAGGGTGGATTCATTGTACTTTGAATTCTGTTCTTACCAGCTTCTATAAGATCTAGACCACTGGAAAGTAACCCCTTGAGAATTCACAAGAAATATGCTCCCATTAGGGTCCTATCAGCAACCATCAGGCATGTTCCTGGGATCTCTAGGCCTCAGCTCCTGCTGGCAATCTTACTGATAGGAGCGTAATGTTTAAAATAATTAACAGCTGGCACAGGGCACTGACCTATCAGAGGAGACACTGACTGTAAAAGCAGCTCATGCACACTGGTGTCTGCCAGCTCATTTCAGTCAATCCAGGGCAGCGGCACTGCTTGGCGGCTCCTTGGCCTGTCTTTGTTTTCCAGGACCTGCCACCACAGGTTCCCACCAATGTGTGTCTGCTGCTGCTGTGACAGCCAAGAGGTGGCCTGTGCCAAGTGGCAACCTCTCTGCCCTTCTTGGTGACATAATCTTAAAGGGGAACAAGAGCTCTTTACGATCTGAGTGAGTCAGTGCACTCTCCCTCCTGAGATCACACCTGCGCCTTTCCCCACTCTTCCCCCTCCCGCCTCCTTCCCTCACATGCACACTAAGGAGGCTTGCAACCAGGGCAGCAATGGGCAGTGGCAGTTCATCCCAGAAGCCATGGGCCAAGTGGACCCCATACCCAATGGACTGGTGGACTGCAGCTGCGAACACAAGCTAAGCTAGCCTGATGCTGGACCGGAGTGTGCAAACATGGACCCAAAACTGTGAGCATGGGCTTTAATCCAGCTCTGCTAACGACCCAGCTGGACTTCTTTCCTGGCTGGACGGAGGGGGAGGGGACCTCAGAAACTCAGGTATTTAATTCCACGCAAATCAATGCCACTCATTCTAAGAAAGGAAGAAAGGAAGAAAGGAAGAAAGGAAGAAAGGAAGAAAGGAAGAAAGGAAGAAAGGAAGAAAGGAAGAAAGGAAGAAAGGAAGAAAGAAAGAAAGAAAGAAAGAAAGAAAGAAAGAAAGAAAGAAAGAAAGAAAGAAAGAGAAAGAAAGATCTGGGTGAGCTGAAACAGCTCACCATGTTTGTTAGTGCCTTCTCCCTTCCTAGATCTTGGAGAAGCCAGTTGCCCGGGCCTTGCAGTCATCAAAAGCCTCGAGCTTAGAGCTTTGATGTGATTTCCAAGTGAGGTTAAATGTACAGTGACAGAAAGATAAGTGACTGAAGTGGAAGGGGAGATGGTTATCTGTAAATCTGGTTGTATTTCCACACAAAAGAGCCTGTACGTTCTCATAAATTCACATGTCCATAAATCCTGTCACGTCCTTGGGAATGTCTGGCTACACACAACAATCTGCTGTTATTGTGAGCACACATTTGTTTGTTCAATATAGGTTTTTAAAACACAATAGGTTTTTTTTGTAGATGCTCTTTATTGATTCAGAAACTTCCACTTTTTGCCTTTTCTTTTTCACTGAGATTTTTAAATTTATTGCGGTGACATTGGTTGGCATGTTCATATAGGTTTCAGGTGTGGGTTTCTATGTTACAAGATCTGTATTTTGCACCATGAAAAACATAATAATTTTTGCCATGGGTTTTGTCACTTCATTTTTTAATTTATGGAAATCCTGGAAATTAGGAGTGGCCCCTACCTGGGTTCCCAAAGTGACTGGTCTATTGATAGCATTGCTTCTCACACTTAAAGCTTTGTTATTAGGTCAAGCTGGTTGGCCTGACCCTCTTCCCTGGGCATAAGTTTGTTCCCTAAAGTCTCCCCAGTCTCTCTAACAAGTAGACTTTCCCTGGGGCTGCCCAAGGAAGCCTGAGAAAGCTGGGCCTGACTGAATTCAAGAGGCCAGTTAAGCTAAATCTGGGAGCCCAATACTCAGTAGGGGCACAGTACATATGCCCCAACCAGAGAAATGGGGCCTGCCTAACCAGAGTAGTGATGGACCTGCGGTTTGCTCAGTGTGATCCCCAGCCAGGAGCCTGCCTGCTCAGGGCTATAAGAAAGGGGAGGGGCAGTGAGAGAGCCAGGACACAGGGCCTTCCTCTCCCCACCTCCCTCTTTCCACGAGGTGGGCCATGCTTACTTATCTTATGTACTACTCAGCTTCCATTCGTAAAAAGTTCACAGTTTTAAAAATATTTGAAAATGCCTTAGAGTATTTATCTGATTAGCGAAGTGTGCATTTATTAAATCTCAGCCTGTGGCATCTGGGATTTAGAAGGGTCTTAGCATGAAGTGCAGCCCTTTCTGCTGGATCAGTGAGTCCAGTCCTAGGGATCAAGGCTCCAGTGTGTCAGCAGCTGGACCTGCAGTGCTGGGAACTGCACCCATGCAGTGAATATCGTTCTTGGGTTCGGACCTTTAGGGTAGATCTGAGAAGAAAAAGCAGTGCTGGGGGTGGGGGGGAGGGGTAAAGAGGGGCTTAAGGAAACCTTCACCTTCGCCCTCTGTTTGAATCATGAAATCAGAAGAGCCTGGCAGACCCAGCGTGTGAGATGGAGGAACAGGCATTGGACCTAGGCCGGAGGTGGCCAGAGTCAGCTTTGCCCCAGCCACTGCATGTACTTGGGCCAACCACACATCTTCTGGCCTCATGTCCTTCTTGGGTGGGATGCTGTAGAAGGCCCTGTTTCTCACTTCACCTATATCTGTTGTTGGCTCTAAGCACTAGGATTTCAGCCTGAGCTCAACCCTGCCCTATAGAGTCAATTATAACATGCCTACGAACACTGAAAAATTCACTAAAAATGTACCCACTTGGTGTCATAGATTTTCGAAAATGAATTTCAGTTCATTAGCTTCTAGTCATTGAAATAAAGCATTTTTTTCCAGTTTAAGAGGGCTTGGTCAAGGAAGAACTGCCAATGCTTTTCATTGTGTGTAACAGCATTAAGGGGTGCAGTCACAGAGCTTAGGGCTTCTGTTTTGTTTCACTTTTCAGTATCTCGTCCTAGACTGTATAACTCAGAGAAAAACTTACTGCCTTCAAATGCAGGAATAGTATGATAATTAGTAAGCATATTTTAAATACTCTGAATGAAACTGTGGACGTTTAAAAATATAAAGTCGAAAGGAATATTTTCCAAATATTATTTCATTAAGCCTCAACATCTTCATCAGACAAACTAAAATATAATCCCAATAGCCAAGGTTAAGTAATTTGTCAAAACCACAGAGTGAGTCTGTACTACACATTCATTATATACGTATGTATGTATAATTGCCTTTGGGTACCAAGAGATGTTTACAACTTAGAAAGAAATTACAAAAGTAATAATAAGAGGTTTGCATTAATCAAAATATAAACCATATATAGCACAAATCAAAGCTGTATTAATTTAAACTTTTAGGGAAACATTTAGGCTTCCTCTTCTGCACAATAAAAGATAATATATAGTATTGATTCATTTATCATTTCTTTTCAAAAACAAACAGTGGCACTTTAAATTACATTTTGTGCATGTATTCAACCTTTGCAAATATACACACAGCTTACCTTATTTAACCTATTCAGAGCCCACTGTGCTTTCAGAGCCATATCAAAATTAAATAATCAATTTTCAATAGTTACAGAGGATGTCTCTCCAGGCAAAAGTTTCTTTTCATCTTCTTTGTGTCATCATTATCACCTTTTTGTTGATGTCACAGCCTCAACTTGCCCTTCAGCTCAATCTTGCAGAAGTCCAGAGAGAACTTTGTAACTCTTTCTCTTTACCCCCAAATACAAGTTTCCCTTGCCTGCCCTTTGACTCGGGAGCCGGAGAACACACCTTAGAGAAAGCCTTGCTTAAGAGAGGACTGGGCCATTGAAAGATGACCTCAAATATTATTCATTTTTTACTGGAAGTGGGAAATCAGGAGAAGGCTGAGCAGGGAGCAGGACAAGGAAGAAGGACAGCTTCTCAGCCCCCCCAGGAGGTGCCACTCTGTGCCTCTGTGAGAGAGGTCTTGGCTTGAACTCCAAGAGCAGACAAACCCACAATGCAAATGTAAGTATGTAGAGCCATTCCAAGGTGAATGCTTTTTGTATCATTTGGGGTTTGGGGTTATTCATGAAATCCCAATGTATGGCCTGGGGATGTATTATATGGTTAGGGGGAGCAGAGCTGAGGAAAGCAATAGGAAGGGAAGAATTATTTGTGTTTGACTTCATTCATTTACATTTGTCTCTATTCTTTTGAGAACAAACTGAATGAATAGGATGAGGCAGCTACAAGTATGCAATATGTGTGTGGGAATTGTACCTGTGGAAGTGAAGAAAGGTGTTATCTTTGGTGTAGCCAAGATAACTGAAATGAATTAAAACTTCTGCAAGTTTCACCTCCAGAAGAAAAAAATATTAAACCTCAGTTCAAAAGGCTGGGTTTAAAGAAAGCAGGAGCAAGTCAGCAGCGGTTTTAGGCTCGGAATAGAATAAAGCTCTAATTCAGTACAAACAGATGCTGGGGACTTAAAAACAAAGTTGTGTTCATTGATTATGTAACTAACAACTTCATGAAGCCTACTTAGATTTAAAAAGGTCCACTTGTTACAGATGTCCATTTGTGACAACAAATGAAAAAACGTGTGTATGCCTGTGTGTGGGTGCATGTGTGTTTACACGTGACTGTCTTGCCGGTCAATCGTCCAGAAATGAAAAAAAGATTTACACCTTACATTGTCAGCACCATCGGTGGGACCCAGCTCAGCAATTTGTGGAACTTCAATTGTCACATTATACCTCCTTGTCACTCCTTCCACCAGATCCTGTCCCCTTCTCTCCGTGCACCCAGCACGCTCACGTGTACACACACACACACACACACACACACACACACACACACACACGAGCGAGATGCGATCTCAGCCCATCTGCCTCACTTTACCTCTGGCCCAGGGAGGATGCCGGCCGCCGCGGGCTCTGTCGCAGCCATCTGTCTCGGCTGGGCTCTCCTTCGGGTTCAGCAGACTGGGGCCCTCTGTGTTTTCAACAGGTACCATGGCAGAAGTTACAGCCCTTCCCTCCGCACCGAACCACCGCGACTGCCCCCCGTGACAGCAGTGGTCACTTTCCCCATGGTCGCATGCTAAAGAAGGTGAAAAAAAACTTCGGGCCAAGCCAATGTGATTTGTGACCAACTTTGTTTCTATTTCCGAAGGCTTTGCCCTTTTCGGTGACACAGGCTGTTGCTATTCCAGGCAGCCTATCACAGGCAGTGGGCGGGCCATGTCTCCCAGCGCTGTTTTCGCCTGCCTGCTAAGGCAGAGCCGGGCGCAGGGGGTTCAAAGGCTGGGGAAGAAAGGGAGCTCAGACACCCAGTGTGGCCATTAGCTAGGGGCAGCGCTTGATTCCTGCACCTTTGCAAAGAGGCGCAGATTCAAACGCTGGCTGCGAGCGAGGGCCCAGAACACTCACAGATGGTATCAGTTAGTCTTGCAGAGAGAGGAACACTGTATGCCAGCACACACCAGAAGGGAAAGTGTGTCAAATTTTCAGCAAGACTGTTGTTATTCCAAGAGTCATGACACTTACCAGTTTGCACAAACCATGAAACATCTTAATGGTTTCAACCTGATTTTACTCTAGGTGAATGCCTATGTACTCTTCCTCTCCAAAGCCTGTCAGACCAATCAAGGCCGGAGACCAGGTACACACACACTCAGAATGCATAGATTATTTGGACTTTTTTATCCCCTGGGATGATAGCAAAGTAATCCAGTTTACTTCATGCACAGTTGTCTTTAAGGAGGAACCAACCCTAAGTCTCTGCCAGGTTGTGTGATAGACTGACTGTAGGAGGGTGTTTCCCACTCAGAGAGGCCAGGCTAAGTGCCCCGCGTGTGTGTGTGTGTGTGTGTGTGTGTGTGATGGTCATATAATCTGAAACCAGATCAGGCCTTGAGAAAGAGGATTTTTTCCTAATTTGTGAGTATATTTATAGAAAATATCTTACAGAGTTTTAGGATAGTTTGCCTTCAGCTAGGTATTCACAAATCATATTTATTGAAAAATCTTGAGCAGCAATCAGAATTATTTTAGAAAACCATTAGGAGTGAAAACTAAAATTTATGGAGCACCTATTAGGTGCCAGAAATTGTGATCAGGGTATGAACTCAAATGATTCTTTTGAGGAAAACGTGTGAGGCAGACACCCACATTACAGAAGAGTCAAGGCTGAGTAACGTGCCTGAAGCCTCCCAACTAGTTGGTGGCAGAGCTGAGACCATGAAGCCAGGTGGCCTCATGCTCTAACTTTTCTATATGCTACACTCCCAGCCTTGTCCTTCTCTGATTTTCTTGGATTCCTTCACTTTCAGCCCATCTTGACCTTAAGAAGATGCCATGAAACATGGTTTGCAGACTAGGCATTCCTCTGGACAAATTTGTGCTGGTAGAGGCAGAAGCTAACCCACACAGGACTCACTTTCAGTATTTTGGCTGGATCATAACATAGCTCTAAGTTAATTTATCACCTGTACATTTCCTTTGCTCATCACTAGATATTTTCATATCTTTCTTACTCTTCAGGGAATCAGGTAATAAATAAAAACAATCTTGTAATAACTCAATTAGTATTTATTATGCACCTATTGTTTGTCTGCTAATAGTGCTGAAAAAAAGGAAGTCTCCAAACATAGCTCAGTCCCCTCCTGATGAAGAAGTGAGTAGTTTAGAATCCCAAAGATCAGCTTGTCCCCACCAAAAAAAAAAAAAAAAAGTGCAATGCAATGATGTCTTAGATTTTATTTGTGCCCAGAATGTGTGGCTATTGTAGGAGCAGCAGTTTTTATCTGTGAGACACATATTTCTCACCAGTTCTCCATATTTTCTTGGCTTTTATCTTCCTTCTGTTCAGAACTAATGACCTCAGCTGGGGGACATGTTCTTGCAATGAATCAGTGGTATAATTGTTTTGTTTTTAATTCCAGTTCTGTGTCTCCAGCAGCTTTTTGGCATCATGGAAGTGTTGGGGTGTTTGCTGTAGTCTTTGGCTAAGCAAAAGATAAACCTAATTCCAGAATTCCTTACAATGGCTAAAAGCAATTCAACAATTCTTACTTCGCTATCTGTAGCCCAACTGTACAGGAACTCCTAAGGCATAAGCCAACAAGAAATCAAAAGGACTAAGCAACAATGCGACTGGCCACCATGCCTCCTGGTGCACCAAATTCGGTTGACATTCCTTTGTTAGCCTGACTTGGACCACTGGCTATATCCCAATCTCTGTTCTGTGCTGACTTTACTCTCGTAACTCAGAATAAAGTTTAGGGAGAAAATTATTTTTACCCAGCCTAGAGCAGAATATTCTCCTGACTAAATCTGTTTAAGAACCTGTATTGCCCCTACACAGTCTTTTGCACACTTACAATGTATTTATTATAGTTACATGCAATGATTTTATTAAATCTACCCGACTTGCTAGTTAGTAAGATGCACGAGTGCGTGGGCTATGTGTATTTGATGTATTATGATATTCTAAGTGCCTGGCACAGAGTAAATAGTATTTGTTGGCTAAAAAACTGACCCCTATGAATCCAATTAACTTTATCATTACCAGGATGTAGTAAACTCCAAGAGAACAGGTACACGTCTGTCTTGTGCACTCACCCATCTTGGTATCTCCATCTCTGAGAACAATACCAGGCATGTAGTAGACCCTCAAATACATATCTAAGTAAACGAGCACTCACAATGTAGCCTTTAAGTGAGTTGAATACTTTTTATTTTTTTAATATAAAAACCTATAAGAGGATTACTTATAATGCTTTGTCCTTTCTCTCTCTCCTCCCTGTCAATCTCTTTAAAATAAGTGTCACCACAGGCTGTCCCTCCTCCATGGAGTTTGAGCCACTACCATCATTTAGCTATTCCTCCACTCAAGTGATATATAATCATCAGATAGTTCATCCCCCGTGGCCTCATTAATTTCGATACATACCATTTTAGACCACTGGCTCATAGGCAATGCTATCAAATCCAAAAATACATATCATTACATAAATTGAGAAGACAGGTAAGAGGGGATGAAAGAGAAGGCAAGCAACTTCACATAGCGTGTGAACATCTATATACCAAGCCTATTTTGGTGACAATTTTTCTTAAAATTCACAATTTTGTGAAGTAAATACTATTGTTGCTGGAGGAATCAGTGGGTCCAATTTCCCTGACACTAGTGAGAATAGGGTTCTTGTGATATCTTAAGAAATTTTCTAAGACTTGCAGGGGAGAGTGAATGGTTTTTATTGGTGTGGAATTATGTTTTTCGGTTTGCAAAGTCCCATGTCTCTTAAACCAGTCCTAGAAAATGTGCAGCTGGGGCCCCAGCAGAGCCCAAAGTAGGATCAGTGTCCAGAGTTTCCCTTCCATGGTGGAGCTGGGTCTGATGTAACATCAGACTAGATTCAGTCCACTCGTCCATTGTGTGGGTCCCACATGGCTGTGAGCCACATGCACGAATCCTGGGGATTGTGCCCTTTGCAACAGGAGTCCCAGGAGTGTGGGCAAGCAGGGGAGGAGAGAGAGAGAGAGAGAGAGAGAGAGAGAGAGAGAGAGAGAGAGAGAGAGAGAGAGAGAGAGAGGGTTTCTTTGTTCAGGAGTTAAGTATTTCAGATTCTGCACCCTTGCAGTGGCCACACCTATTCTGGCCACTGAGTTGCTCCCATATGTGACTGACAGATAAATATCTTGCCATGTCACCCAGACCTCACTGGGCATGTGTCTATTGTCCAGGCCATTCCCTCGGCGATCTATGGGGAACAGCCTTGGAGAATGTTAACTGCAGCTTCCTGGCAGAGTTGTATAAATAGCATGTCTATATTATCTAGTCTTCCCTTTACTCCTTTTCTGTTATTTAAAAACCAGGTTATTATAATGGTATCACTATTGACTCCATTTTGCAGAAATTTAAACTTCAAAATGTATGGAACATACCTCAGATCAAAAACCACTTTCCAATATTTTAAGCATGACAATTTTCAATCATAAGGGAAAACCTAGATTCCATAATCAACATTTTACTATGTATGCTCTTTACCCAGCTACCTGTATATAAATCTATCTAATCCATCCATTGATCCATCTTACTTTTCATGCATGTCAAAGTAAGTTGAAATACTTTGGTGTGTGTATCATCAACTGGAATTCAACATATGTTTAGGTTCTTCTTTTTTCTTTGAGACATGAACTGCACAGATCCTAAGGGTATCCTTATATGAGTTCAGAAAAGCACATACATATGTACAATCCAAATCTCATTATTCCAGAGTGTTCCTTTATGTCTCTTCTGAGTAACTTTCCACCTCAATCTCTAGAAGCACCAATGTTCATGACGAGTTTCCACCAATGTTCTGACGAGTTTCCACATGGGTTACCTCTGCCTGTTCTAGCTCTTCACAGAATGGAATCAGAGTGCGTGCTCTTGTGTAAGGCTTCTTTCACTGAGCATGATTTTGAAATTCATCCATGGTTTTGTGTGTAATAGTAGTTCATTCTGCTTTTATCTAAATAGTATTCCAGGAGTGAACATATCACAGTTTATTTATCCATGTTCCTGCTGATGGTCACCTGGGCTGTTTTGTTTGGACTAATATAAATAAAGCTGTTATAAGCATTCTTGTGCAAGTCTTTGTGCAGGACGTACCATTTCAAAGCACAGCGGTCTAAGTCCATTTGATTCCAAAATCCACATGTTTTTCTCTACACCCTGTTGCTTCTCTGTGGTGCACAGTTATGTAAAATGTACCTCCAGAGTTTTTATTCTAAAATGGTTCATTACAGTGTAAACACAACTGGGGAAATATCCAGATATAAATTCAGCTCTTTATTAGCCACATTCTAATAAAATACTCCACCTGCTATGATTTTTGGAAGAATATTTATTATTTTACCTGTTTATGCTATCTAAATAACTCTTTTCTCTAAATATAACCTTTTCTCTCATGTGTAGACTAATATCAATCATAAGATTGATTAAAGCTCCTCAGATTACAGAAGTATGCTTAAATTCATTGATATGTTCACTTGATCTAAAATTATTAATAGCAATAATTTCTATGCTTTTAAATGGGAAAATCAGAGTAGAAAATTGCATGCTGACTACCATTACAATATTTTTTTAAGATCTATGTGCATATTGGTAGAGACTTACAAGGGAACTTGGAAATTTTGAAAATAAATATATTGGAATAGTAATCTTAGATCATCTTAAGGAACTTACCAATCTTAGTTATGTGTAAAAAGTATTTTCTTTAAAAGTTGTTTTCTTGATGTTGTTATAAAATTGTATATAATTCTGAAAATATAATTCTGAAAAAAGTTCTTCAAAATTAGGGCTGGCATATATTGCTGTGCAGTTTATAGACTGCACAAGTATAGTGGGGGCCAGCCCCATTCATAGACATCAGAGTTTTGCTTATTTATTTATTTTAAAAAAAGATTTCCAGAAAACATAGTAAAAATCATGAAGGAGCAGCTTTTTCTAATTTGGCCAACTAATACGGTTGTTCAAATTATAATCTTCTTTAAATTGCACTGTCTTATCTATTAGCATGACCTAAGTCTGCTTTGGCATTGCTTAGCTATATAACATGAGCACCCTTCTCCATTTGATCAGCTGTTTTTCCAAATAAATTATAGTCTAATTTTTAAATCTTTAGTACTATTACCATGTTCTTTGACTGGAGACAATCACATAAAGTTATTCAGTGACTAAGCCTATCCTTCCTTTTATATCATAACTTGAGGCCTGGTGCACAAAATTTGTGCACGGTGGGAGGGGGGGTGGGGGGACCCCTCAGCCCAGGCTGCACCCTCTCGCAATCCAGGACCACTGGGATCGGGCCTAAACCAGTTAGGCATCCCTCTCGCAATCCGGGACTGCTGGCTCTTAATTGCTCACCTGTCTGCCTGCCTGATCACCCCTAACCACTCTGCCTGCCTGCCTAATCGCCCCTAACCACTCGCCTGCCTACCTGATTACCCTTAACCACTCTGCCTGCCTGATTACCCCTAACCACCTCTTCCTGCCTGCCTGATTGCCCCTAACCACTCTGCCTGCCTGCCTGATTGCCCCTAACTGCTTGCCTGCCTGCCTGATCGCCCCTAACCACCTCTGCCTTGCCCCCACAGCGGTGGTTTCTTCTGGAAGGACGTCCGGAAGGTCATTTGGCTGGTCGGTCTAATTAGCATATTAAGCTTTTATTATTATAGATGTCAGAAAAAGTTGCTCAATGCCATGTGACAATAGCAGCCTTTATTGGCTTGGGAGCTCTGGTCCACCTTCATTACATGTCTCCTTATTTGCTGATCAATGATGAGGTCAATAGGACACTGTCTCCCACACAGAAACTAGAAAAGGTCTCTTTTCTGACTTCCTTTACACCTAGGACCAGGCTGTGCCAAGCAGGTCACACACCCTGGATTTTGCATCAGAAGCTGGCAGCACGAAGTAGCAGGATTCACAAGCCTCATTCCAGCCACAGACATGGCCATGGTTCTGGCTTCCATGTCCAGTGTTCAAGGTTACTAGATATATGTTGAGAGTTCTGTGCCCAGTGGTGGCTGGACCAGCTCAGAGCAGGGCTTTGGGAATTATTTTTAACTGCAAAGTTTCCAAGTTGGAGCTGGTGTCTGAACTCATCTAGTTAAGTCCTTTTTCATATGTGCAGAGGCAGATTAATCACAAAGCTAACACAGTTTCAGGCCCTCACTCACACTGGCCTTCTGAGGCCCTGGAAGGGGCCCAGCGATGTATTCTATGACCATACACTTTGGTAAAGTTTGCAAAAGTAAAATACTAACTGCACTCAGTTAAGACCACTAACTCTTTGCACCCTGACACTGACACCTTTGTTGTCACATATTCCTTATGTCAGGTGACATAGGAGTGGCCACTGGTTTAGGAACAGTTAAGTTGGAAAAATATTTGGTTTGGGCTTCATTTAGATGGATTACAAACACTTCAGTGTATAGTTAACTGGTGCTTGTTTTCTTGGTAAAGGAAGGTCTTCCAGGAATTCTCCCACTACCCACTGGGCCAACTCATGAGACACATGTTCCACATTATCATGCATGTAAAACAAAGATTAAAAGGTGCAGTTTTGTCTGACCTCCATCCCACCAGGCTGGCCCATGTGTCCATGGCCCAGAGTGTAGCACTGACATAGGGTTAAGTATAGAGCATATAGGGTTAGTAATGATTTACTAACTTGTTCTCTCTACTAGACTGTAAACCCTGTGAGGGCATGTCGTGACCACCTTGTTCACTGCACCTCCTCTAGAGTCTAGCATGATGTCTGAAACTTAAGTTACACACAAAATATTTGCTGAAAGAAATGTCAGAGACAATGATGGAGAAGAGGGTATAAGCAATAAAACTTTAAATTGATCTTGTGTTGTGTCATTACAGCATGATTTTGAAAGTAGGTTCTAGGACTAGTCTTAGTTTTAATTCTGACCGTACCACTTATTAGCTCTGAACCTTTTTATACCCCCCTCTAAAATGGAATCATAATATCATTCATCTCATAGAGTTCTTATGAGAATTAAATGAATTAATACAGGAAGCATTTAGAACAGCATCTAATCACAGTGATCCTAGATAAATGATAGCTTTTGTTATTGTTGCATCCAAGAGACTCCATAGAAGTATCCTACCTAATAAAAGAATAATATGCATATTGACCATCACTCCAACACACAAGATGGCTGCCCCCATATGGTCAAAGATGACTGCCCCCATGTGGACACAAGATGGCCACCACAAGATGGCCAGCAAGGGAGGGCAGCAGGTCTGCAAGGGAGGGCAGTTGTGGGCGATCAGGCCAGCAGTGGAGGGCAGTTGGGAGGGATCAGGTCTGCAAGGGAGGTCAGTTGGGGGCAATCAAGCCTGCAGGGGTGGGCAGTTAGGAGTGACCAGGCCAGCAGAGGAGGGAAGTTGGGGGTGACTGGGCCTACAGGGAAGGGCAGTTGGTGGGGGGGGGGGACCCAGGCCTGTAGGGGAGAGCAGTTGGGGGTGACCAGGTCTGCAGAGGAGGGCAGTTAGGGGTGACCAGGCCTGCAGGGGAGGGCAGTTAGAGGAAAACAGGCTGGCAGGGGAGCAGTTAGGCATCAATCAGGCTGGCAGGGGAGTGGTTAGGGGGTGATCAGGCTGGCAGGCAGAAGCAGTTAGGGGCAATCAGGAAGGCAGGCAGGTGAGCAGTTGGGAGCCAGCAGTCCTGGATTGTGAGAGGGATGTCCGACTGCCCATTTAGGATGTCTGACTATCCGTTAGGATCAGGCCTAAATGGGCAGTCCGACATCCCTCAAGGGGTCTCAGATTGGAGAGGGTGCAGGCTGGGCTGAGGTACACCCCCCCCCCCCCGCACGAATTTCATGCACCGGACCTCTAGTAAGGTAATAATAGAAAAAATACTGGTTCAAGAATAAGATAGTATAAATTATAATGTTAGATTTTCTATTTAGTATCCACATGACTTTAAACAATTCAAATCATCCCTTGGTTTCCTCAACTCTAAGATAGGGAGACAAACACTTGCTTTGCCTAAAGCCACTAATTATTTTTGCCAAGCTCTCTTCTTTTGGAAATCTTTTTATAATTTCTTTTTAGAAAAATTACATGCTGTTTTATGGTGGACCATCCCTTAGCCAAGGGGTAGGCTTGTAACTACCTGCCATGACATTCAGATGTTCTATCTCTGGGATGTGAGTCTTGAGGGGTGACAGAAGGCCTACATCTGGGTGGAAAAGTCAGTCCTTCCCCATGGCAAAACCCAGAAAAGACTATCCACTAGTTACCATTACCCATTTCTCCAGAACTTTCCTCATTCTTCCCAAGACTTTGTTCTTTTTATTTTCCCCTTCAGTTCTGTAAATCACTTCAAAGCCAAGCAACAAGTTCATTTTTGCTAGTGTTGGCCGGAGTTCAAACATTCCCTAACGTAAACTCTCTCAAAGAATTTTAGTTAAGAAAAAAAGTCAGAAAAAGTATTTGAAAGCATTTTAAAACTGTTAAGGTGCTATGTAAATATAATTTATTCATCAATGGCACAGCAATAGTAAGTATAGAAGAGAATCAAATCTTTGTCTATTTGTCCATTCAAATCACGCTCTCTTTCTAAATAAGAATGGAAGCAGCATATGACAGCAGACTGGCAACTAACACAATGGTGATAAACCAGAAAGGTCTATGAGTCTCCAGCCTTTGCAATAACATGACCTGACTCAACATTTCACAGAGCCACATACCCAGCTGGAGGCCCCTGGTGAGCTCTTTAACTCTCAGATGAAAACTTGGGGGCTGGCCTTACCTACCACAACAGAAGGTGAGAAGGGAAAGCATCAAGTATAAAGGATATATTTTTCAACCTCTATCTTTAGAGAAGTGTCTTGAGCAAGGGAGAATCCCCAAAATGAGTCATTCACACACATCTGTGCCTTTCCACAATGCCAGGTTTATTAGGGGAGAACTCCCCAAAGAGCCAGTAGAGTGACATGCAGGTTACACACAGAGAGGAGGAGCTTACGTGATAGAAGTGGGCATCTGTCTCAAGCCAGGTGGTTATAATGGCAGTACATGTCTGGTGGAGTGGAAGTCTGAAAGGGCTCCAAGTGTGACCCATGGTACAGCCAAGCTTGAGCATTGGATGGTTGGAGCTCTGAGTCTTATAGCCCATAAGGGGTGGAGTTCCCACTCATATCTGTGTCCGGATGAAGTCCTTATCCAAATGCCTAAACTTGTGTTTTTGGACCTTCAAGTCCCCTCGTAAAGGTGCTCCCATTACATCCCATTACCTCAGTCTTGACAGAGCACTTGACATAAGTGTCATGGCTGACAGTGACTCCATAATAGGTTGTCAAAGTTATCTCAAAAGTATGTTCTGCTCTTGCTCTATACGAGAGGTTACTCATGAAATGGCAGGGGTCAATGTTGCAGTCCTTGTCTTTCCATTGATAAATAGAGTTGATACCTTACTTAAAGATGAGAGAATCAACTTAGGCATTAAGAAGGGAACGAATTTGCTAGGACACCACGCCCTAATTTGTCTTCTACAGAGCTTCAGTGTCCTTTGAGATGTTAATAGGCATTCTGAGAAATTTAAAAATGATAGGGCTCTTTTATCATTTAAAAAGTTTGAGTCTGGCTGGCATGGCTCAGTGGTTGAACATCAACTTATGAACCAGCAGGTCACTGGTTTGATTCCTGGGTTGTGGGCTCGATCCCTAGTAGGGGGTGTGCAGGAGGCAGCCGATAGATATTTCTATCTCTCTATCCCTCTCCCTTTCCCTCTATCTAAAATCAATAAAACCATATATTTTTGCATATAAAGTAAAATTTTTTTAGAAACTCTCCATATTGTATGCTGTTCTTGAGTCACTAAAATTTTTTTTAATCTCTAAAAATATTTTCATTATAGACACTAGTTTTAATGTAGATTTCTCCTAACTTTAATTTCAAAACCTTAATTTCTCCACCAAAAACAAATTTATTCACTTTTAGAAAGGCACAGTTTGGGAAATCTCCATTAAGATAATTTGTGGGATGGAATGGCATTGCTCACAGCAGGGCTCAAATCTGAGTTTGATTTTCTCTGCTTCCTCCTTTTGATAGATAAAAGGAAAAGCAGGTTCCCAGCTGCAAGGGACTGAGAGGATGGCACTTTGGCCGCCAATATCTCCTGGGAAAAGAGAGAGCAAAACACCATGTCAATCCTGGGCATTGCTTTTATCAGCCATTCTGTTCAGTTGTTGTGGCTCTGGTTAGCTACTTGTTTGTGCTCTACCTATGCCTGACCAGGTGTCCTTGGGTCCTGGAGTAAAGGGAATATGGACATTGATTCAAAAGCTCATTCACCCATCCATCCATCCATTCATCCATCCATCCATCCATCCATCCATCCATCCATCCATCCATCCAAATATTTATTGTGTGTATACTGTGTGCCTCGTACAATGCAAGCTAACAGGGATAGTACAATGAGCAAGGCACTTCTGTGGAGGAATGGGAGACTCTTCCAGGCTGTCTGACTACATTCATTGCACTTGTGCCTGACCTTCCTTTGACTCTAATATCCTTCCTTTCTAAATGTGAATCTCAAAGCCTTTGATTGAAACTTCTTTCTTCTTATTATATCCAAAGACCATCTTTTTACAGTTTTCCGGATCCCAACTACTATTTAGTAAGGACACTTTGCTTTTCAGTCATAAATGGCCTCTTCTCCAAAATTCTTATTTCATTGTCTTATGCTAGGACTTGAAGCAGAATTGACCACTTTAAGCTATCCTGGGCATGGAAGGATATGCACTCTGGGAAGAAGTGTTAATGGAACTCTTCAGGTGTAAAGGTGTTATCCTGAGTGTGAGCCTTTCTAGGACTCAGGAGAGTTTTTTCTTTTTCTAAAAAATATTTTTTTAGTTCTTTCTTTAATTTTTCAATTACACTTGACATTCAATATTATTTTATATTAGTTCTAGGTGTACAAGGAATGTTTTTCTGATGCATAATCGTTACTGAGTAAGAAAACTGATCTATAAAAGAAGCCATTAACTATTATATAGCAGAATTATTAGCTTCATGTTATCTTTGATTACATGTTTAAAAAAAAAACATGTGTTAACTCCAAATTTCTTGTGCTGCTGAACTTGATGTGGGGCTGCTGTGTCCTACAGACACAACTATCACTTTGTCTCACCCCTGACAAAGGACTGACATGTCCAAGGTCAAGGGACAGATAAGGAACAGGACAAAGATTAACACGCCTTAGTAAATATAATTTTCTCTTGCCTTATTCACTCAGGTACTTTCTATTCCTTCTCTACATGCTAAAACATTTAAACACTATAGTGAGCAATTAAAAATGTATAGAATGGCCAATTTTGCCATGGTCAGGAAATTAGGTGATGAGTATATTTTTTGATGAACATTCTTAAAGAAATTTTATTTTAATCATTATTTTACTACTAGAGGCCCGATGCACGAAATTTGTGCATGGGGGGAGGGGGGGTGTCCCTCAGCCCAGCTTGCACCCTCTCCAATCTGGGACCCCTTGAGGGATGTCTGACCGCCCGTTTAGGCCCAATCCCACTGGGCAGTTGGACATCCCTCTCACAATCCAGGACTACTGGCTCTCAACTGCTCACCTGCCTCTGCCTGATTGACCCTAACCGCTTCTGCCTACCAGCCTGATGACCCCCTAACCACTCCCCTGCCAGCCTGATCGACGCCTAACTGCTCCCCGGCTGGCCCGATTGCCCCTAACTGCCCTCCCCTGTTGGCCTGGTCACCCCTAACTGCCCTCACCTGCTGACCTGGTCCCCCCCAACTGCCCTCCCCTGCAGGTCTGGGTCCTCCCCCACAACTACCCTCCCTTCCTGGCCTGGTCTCCCCCAACTGCCCTCCTCTGCTGGGCTGGTCACCCCTAACTGCCCACAACTGCCCTCCCGTGTAGGCCATCTTGTGGTGGCTATCTTGTGTCCACATGGGGGCAGCCATCTTTGACCACATGGGGGTGGCCATCTTGTGTCTTGGAGTGACAGTCAATTTGCATATTACTCTTTTATTACATAGGATGCTTTACACACTTCCCTGCCTTAGTTAACATAGGACAGGAACAGATGGAGTATTTCCTGGATTATTCTTGGTAATGAGTGTATCAAGTTGTTGAACAATGATGTCCTGAAGAGTAACTGATGTGTAAAATATGAAGCTGACTCTGCTCCTTTACTAAATTGCTGCAAACATTTTTGCTCAAGCACACCTTAAAAAGACTTGAAGACTCTTGAAAACTTCTGTACTTCTTTATACATTTTAAGGCTGACATCTAAGTGTTTTACCATAAACTTAAATCTGTATTTTCCAGAGTACTGAATAAGGTACATATGTTTAAATATATTAATTAAAAGCAAGTAACTGTAGATTCAGTCTGTGGATAATATCTGTCACATATCATGACAGGCTTACGTGTCACACCAAACAGTTGAATAATACTTATTTTCCACCAGGAAATATTTAAACTCATTTTTTAAGTTCAAATAACTACATTAGTGTGCATCTCCTTTGACAGTCTTCTCATTTCTGAATTCTTTTCTAAAATAGATTGATGATAGATAGAAAGAAGGGTGGGGATTTGCCATAAGTTGGAACTTGAGACCTGAAGTGTGCATGAGGAGCAGGCAGGCCCAACACCCATCTCATATTGGAAAAATTGGAAAAAAAAAAAAAAAAGCAAACCCCAACACAAAACAAAACAAAAAACAACTAGAGCTATCAAATTATGAAAAGATATGTAGGAGTCCTAAATGCATATACTGAACGAAATAATCAAATATAAAAAGACTATATTCTGTATGACTCCAACTATAGGCATTTTGGAATAGGCAAAAATGTGGAGACAATAAAAAGATCAGTGGTTACCAGGAGTTGGGGGAAGAGGGAGATGAATATGTAGAGGAATTTTAGAGTACTAAAACTGCTCTGTGTGATACAGTAATGGTGGATCCATGTCCTTATACATTTGTCAAATGTACAACATCAAGAGTGAACCTTAATGTAAACTATGGACTCTGGTAATTATGATGAATCCATGTAGGTCCATCAATTGTAAAAAATGTACCGTCTGGTGGAGGATATTGGTAGTGAAGGCAGGGAGAATGTAGGAATTCTCCTCACTTTCTGCTCAATTTTGCTGTGAATCTAAAGTTACTATTTTTTTTTTAAGTCTTTCTAAAAAATAAAAGCAATTGGACTGCATTTGACAAGCTCAACCTGAACTGGTCTCTAGTGCTATAGTACCAGACTAAATCCTTCTGGCCTGGGGAACTAACTGTGCCAATGCTGGTCTGCTGTGTGGAAACTGTTGTCTTTCTGGGGCTAAAGGAGAAGGTTAGCCCCTCTGGAATGGGGATATAATTCCAGGAATCAAGTGGAAATTTCCACAATCATCCTGAGAAAGAGCAGATCTAGAAACCAAAAACAAAAGAAAACTTCAAGGCCGGGGATGAGATTGGACAAGGTGGGAGAGAAATGTTCTTTTTTGGGGGGACTTTGGGGAAGAACAGTTCAAGGAGTAGAGGTATTACCAAACTAAAGGAGATCATTTGCCTGCATGCATCAAAGCTCAATAAAACACGAGCAGGAGTTTTCAGCACAAAAAGTAAAGGTTTATTTAAGGAAATGGTGCTGAGCCTAGAGACACAGATGAGCTTGTGCACTAAAACCTGGCTCTTCAATGGCCCACACACAGACAGAGTATACAGGAAAAAATTCTTAATCATGGTCTTTAAGGGAGTTGGGATCATAGGCTCTACTGATCGGTTTGGGCCAGGGTACAGAGCAGTTGATCATTGAATCAGGTCTTTTATGTCAGCCATGGCGTCCTTCTGTCTGGTTTCATGAGGTTGTGGATGGTAGGGTCATTCCATTTTCATGGGCCTGGGGCTGAAACAGAACTGAAGTTAAGATGTTATCTTTAGTTTGACTGAAACTCTATCTCTGTGGTCAACAGGCTTGAGGCTTTGTTTGTAAGATGCTGGCCAGAATATAATGTCCTAAGGGCTAAAGATTAAGGTGGAGTAGACCTGGAGGAAATACAAAGGTGGAAAGGTCTGATTGAAAGGAGGTCAATGGGTCATGGGCTATTAGAATGGACAAAGCTAGCTTGAATTAAAGAAAAGTCATATTAAAGAAGTGAAGCTCATGGCCAGCGTGGCTCAGTGGTTGAGTGTCGACCTATGAACCAGGAGGTCACAGTTCAATTTCTGATCAGGGCACATGCCTGGGTTGCAGTCTTGATCTCCAGTGTGGGGTGTGCAAGAGGCAACTGATCCATGATTATCTCTTATCAATGAAGTTCCTGTGTGGTTACAGAGGCCAGGATGTGCTCAGAGAACGCCTGCTGGAGGCCCAGGGTTGCACCCAGAGGTAGGTGGGTGGATAGCAATGAAGATAGCATAAGGCCAGTCCTGTGCCTCTGAGCTGTTATTCTTGGTGTCTACACAGTCTACAGATTTGGCAAAAGGTTGCAGCTATTCACAGCTACATTGTGGAGTGTTGAGGTTATGGTCTTGTATTCAGGACAAAGGCTGAGACAGGGGAGCAGAGCAGCAGCTGCCTGATCTTTTCCATCCTTTATAAATTCTGATGGCTGAGCAGCCTGCTGAGTGCTAGAGAGGCCTGACAGGCTGTAGCTCTTCACCTGTCTCTTTTCATGAACCTTACATTCTCTACATCTCTACTCCCCACTTGGAACCTAAGAAGGAACTTCAGGCTAAAGGAAAACAGACACCTCTAAGCTTCTACCTAATGAAACAGGCTCTGAGCCTGAGAAAGGAGAGAGTAATGCTCTCTCTCTCCTGTGAACAGCATGCACAGACCTGTGATAGCTCTTTTGAGTGGCTGAGCCCTTCTGTGTGCTTATTTCTGACTCGGAAACCTTCACTGGTGTGCGGTAACACCAGATAGGTAGGGTTCATATATATCTGGTGATGAAAAAATTCAAATAGAAAAACTGACCCAAGAACATTTTTCTCCCATCAGCTTTACAAATATTGGATGAAATCCACATAAATAATCTATGGAGATAATGAGTGTGTCCTTCACCCCTGGCCCATTCCCACCTGGCTTCCCACAGGGAAGCAAGGCTTGGATGCCCTGCCTCGGGCTGGTGAGCAGCAGAGTGAAGGCAGCAGTGGCCTGACCCTGAGAAAACAAGCTGCCTCCTGCCTTTGGTTTTACCAAAGTCCAGGCTGATGGAGGGGATTGTACTGAATTATCCAATACCCAGCGGGAAGGTGGGACAGTGCTTGGGGCTTATATTAGTTTCTGAAGGCTGCTGTAACAAGGTATTACAAACCAGGTGTCTTAAAACTATAGGAATGTATTCTCTCATAGTTCTGGAAGCTATAAATCTGAAATCAAGATGTCAACATGCTCTCTCTAAAGACTCCAGGGAAGAACTCTTCCTTGCCTTTTCTAGTGTCTGGTGGCTGCTGGCCATTCTTGGCATTCCTTGGCTTGTAAACACATCACGTCAACCTTTTCCTTCATTGTCATTTGGTGTTCGCCTTTTATGTCTGTAGCCTTTCTGCTCTTCTTATAAGGATGATGCCAGTAATATAGAATCAGGACCCATCCAACTCCAGTATTACATCATCTTAAATAATTACATGTGCAAAAACCCTATTTCCAAATAAGATCACATTCTGAGGTTGCAGAAAGGACATAAATTTGGGGGAGGGACACTATTCAACCCAGTATAGAGCTGAAGAGTGAGAAGCAACCCTCCTCATGTGGGGCTTTGAGAGTTGGGGAGGAGATAGAGGGTTTTGTGATTCCACAGTTAGTGAACATCCCAAATGTCTCCCCCAGGGAAGTGCCAGGACCTCGGTCACAATGGCTATCTGGTGCACTTAAAGGGGCTTGGGTACCTCTCCCACCTTCCAGGAGTCCTTGGCTTGTGGCAGCATAATTGCAACCTTTACCTGGAGTTCTCTGTGTGTGTCTGTATCCAAATGTCGTCTTTTAAAAATAGATAGATTAGGGGGTCCTATTAGATTAGGGGGTCCACCCTACTCCAGTATTACCTCTTCTTAGCTAATTACATCTGTGAAGATTTTATTTCCAATAAGGTCACATTCTGAAATCCTGGGATTGGGACTGCAACATATTAACGGGGGGAGGAGGCACAATAGGGACTCTGCTCAGAACTACCTTTCTTCAGACATTGCCCCAGAATGTCTAAGAACTTTAGGAGAAGATTTAGGATCCACTGAAAACCAGAGGATACTGCAGGCCCATCTATTCCCTAAATGCCCAATTGAAGGATGTCAAAAAGGCTGGGTCTCTATTTATTCTCAAATTAGAGTCTTTGGTACAAAAGGAGCTGGCCCAGGAGATTTAGACACGTATAGATTGGAACTCCCTCATTTAAAATAGGCCTGGGCACGTGCAAAGCTGTGTGTCTCACCCTGCTGCTTACTCACCCTCAGTTGGATTCTGTGTATCCCTCCCCCATCCCAATTGCTCTCTTATCCATTGAAGCAGGTGAAGAAAAAAGGGAGGGAGGGGCCAGGAAGCTATTGGTCACTTCAATGCGTTTAGGAGCATGACATGGATGGGTTGACTTCAGTGGCCCATATCCTGCTTGCTGTGATAAGTGGGAATTTACCACCACTACAAAAAGCCTTGGTGACCTCCTGCAGGCTCTGGGGAGCTGGGTGTGGGCACTGTTCCCCAGGCCTTCTGGGAGCTGGATGCTGAGGCACAGAGAGTACCCTCTGGTCTGGTACCCTATCAAAAAGACATGGTCCTTGAAGGAGTGGCCTGGAACCCAAGTGAAGCCACTGCAACATGCAGGAGGCTCTCAGGGGCTCCAGTGAGGACAAGGAGTCCTGCTTAGCCTCATGGTGGGAAGATTCAGAGCAACCACTGAGGGTTTAGGGAAGCCAGAGGCCCTGTTTGCTTTTCTTACGGTGTGGGGGAAGCTCAGGTTGGTCACAGTGCTGGGTGATAGTGGAGAACCAGGGAGGGCTCAGGGAGTGGGAACACTCCGAACAATAGAAATTAAGCTGAGCTGCCTCCTCTGGCTTTCCCTGTTACTCCACCCTACCAATGTCCTAAAAGTGCGAGGAAGAACAGTGAGGAAGAAGAGGGCACAGTCTCCTGACCCAAAACCAGATCTATTTTTGTCAAAAATGGACTCGACTCTCTTTCTCGCCAGCTGCCTTTAAGCCAAACACTGCTTCCCCAAACTTGAGGGGAGTAACCCAGGTTCAGCAAACGAAGAGAGTTCTGAGCCTGGGATGCATGTAAGTGTAAAACACGACTTCTGAGGGAGACCCTCCTCTAAATGGTAAGCTGCTTCGGGGGGAACTAACCTCCTGGGAAACTTAGACCTGGTCCTCTTGGAGGGACGACAGGATAGGGAATAGTTTTCAGATGGAGAGAGAAGAATGATGTAAGATCATTCTTTGAAATACCCCTTTGCGTTTCAATCTTGTGCTAGGGCGTGTGTGCGTCCCCTATCCCAGAAGATAGCCAGGCCTTTGTGTTTCCAGCAGCGCCTGCGCTTTTGTGTGGCACTGCAGGGAGGAGCGGTTGCCAGGCACCCAGAGACACCCCTCCTCCTGGCTTTTGTCTTGCCTAGGCCGGGGCTCATTGAGGGGAATTAAGCTGCCTAAGAGGAAGAGGAGTGGAGTGAGTTGAAAAGACCCCAGTAACTGCAGGGGAGGGAGGTTTTGGAGAGCCCCCCTCCCCTCCAGAACTGAGAAGGGAATGGGGTTTTTTGTGATTTCCAGGCCTAAAAGAAGCAAATACTTCCCTATGCTCCCCCGCCCCCCCCCCCCCCCCCCAACACACACACATTCACAGTATCTTGAGCTTTTGGAGCAAGGCTGGCAGAATCTCAGAGGAACGGATTGATTCTAGGGTCACCCAGAAAGCCTACTCCTCTCCCCCACCCAGTCCTTCTGGGAATCAGAGAGAGATGCCCCAACCTGTCCCTCTCACACAAAGACGGGACGAATGGAGTGCAGCAGGGATTTCTCTTTCCACTGGCGCCTTCACTTGCACAAACCCGCCAGCCCTCTTTTCTCTTCCCAGTTCATTATGGTTATTTTTCCACATGCTTGCAATTCTCACCACAGCACCTCCCAACTTTTAAAACTAAACTTATTTTTACATCCTCAATATTTATAGCCTTTATGTTTTTAGTGCCTCCAGCTTTAATGAATGAATGTATGTTTTGTCTATAGATTGTTTACAACAACTGGTATTCGCTATACCTCATTTACCACAGGACGATTATGAATGTCTTATTGAATGTATCATTCACCATAGAACTAAATGAAGTAATACGATGGGATACAGAAAGAAAGAAATGTACTCATATGTCACCAAAAGCTGTAATGCTGTTATCAGTGGGAGTGGAGTTCTTGCGATGTCGTGGGGAAGAGAATTTCCGGAGACCCCCTTGGGAGGATGAGTCGTATTTATTTGGGTGGAAATAAACCCCTGGGTTTCCAATGTCCCATTTCCCTCAGTCTCACCATGGAAAAAGTCCGACTGTGTTTTCAGCAGGGCCAGAAAAAGACCCCTACCCTTAGTTTCTGCTCTAGATTAGAGTCCAACGGCCCACAGCATTCCCAGCAGAAACCCTCGCTTCTGAGCCCAGGCATCCCGCTCACAGGTGGTCAGTCGTGGCTCTCGGGATGGGCAGCAGTGAGCCTGGGAGAATGGCAGCCATGCAGGGCCGGTGGGGCGTAGAGAGCAGAGGCTGTACGTGAAGTGCTCAGCATGGCCAGGCTGGGTATGACATGCAGGGACATGGAGCAGGCTGGCCCGAGGCCCCCGGAAGGAGGGCTGGTCACATAGCCCTGAGAGACAAGGGAGACGCTGTGGGGGGCCTCGTCACTCACTGGGCTTCCCTCGTTGTCCTGGGAACAGCAGACTGGCCAGGAGGCTGGAGGGTGGGCACAATAGGGTGCCGAATGCTCGTCCTGTGCTGTGCAGGGGCTTCCCCAGAAGTTACCCCTGGGTCCCCCCATGACCCTGGTACAGGTGTTGACCTGAGACTCAGAGGTGAGGTGACAGGGCTAGCCCAGTGACCATGCAGGGATGGTATCCCCCCTCACCCTCGCCCTCTGGGTAGGACTGCTGAGACCTGGTTTGTAAGTGAGAAAACAACGGCAGATGTTTAGGCGTGGAATGCTGCTACTAATTATGTTTTCAAAGAATATTTAATAACAAAATTTCAGAATATATCATAAGTTAAATAAATCAAGCTGTGCATAGAATATGATCCTTACTTTGTAAAATATCTGTGTCTTATGTATAAAGACGAACATGTGCCAAGAAAAAAGACTGGAATAAATCATTAATGATGGTTTAAAAAAAGAAAAAGAAATAGAGTCCAGTTCAGCATCCTGAGTGTAGAGTCCACACAGCCATGGGCCATGCGGCTGCTAAGGCCACGTGGCTATGGGGAGAGAACAGGTCACGGAGCAGAGAGAACAAGAGAAAGGTAACTCTTTGGGGATTTTATGCAAGAGTTTCTTCAAACTAACCAATTAACTTTCCAAGATTTTGTGGCCTTGCAGCCGCTTGACCCCTCTAGCCAATTATCTTTTTCCCAGGTTAGACTGACAGGCAAGCCCCTCCCCTGTGCCATTTTCACTCTGCTGTGCATGGGTCTGCCTGCCCCCCCACCCCCATTTGTTCTATGCCTTTACTCATACACTCAATCAGGTACCAGAGGAGGGAAGGGAAGGTTTAACAATGTCTGACTTCCCTTTGCTCTTTTCCCTTTATTAAATTAATAACTAGACAATCATGGCAATCACAACACTAGAAAAGAAAAAGCCCAAATGCTAAAATAAAATAATTTATAGTTTTACATTCTATCCATTGCTCAAAATTATACCACATTTTAGATTCTTCATATTTGAACCTTGACTTCCTTATAAATTTTTTTTTTTTTTTAGTTTTCAATTGCCTTTGTATTTTCCTAAAAGAAGCATATGCATTTGTCTTTTCACTAAGGTCATCTAGCTTCTTAGTGACAATTCTCAAGGTGAATCCACTGACTTTGGCGTCTTGTTTTAATTTGAACAGGTTGCTTTCCAGGTCCACTGCATAGTCTTCACCATGGGTTAGTCTCCTTTCCCTTGACGTCATACTTTCTTCTTTCTTGAATTCATTTTTTAAGTTTTCCTAAACACACTCAATATTTTTTTCAGGAGGATAAATAGTAGAAAACCTTCTGAGCTATGCATTTCTGAGAATACCTTTATTTTTCCTTCATGTTGGAGTAATGGTGTAATGGGTAGATATATAACTCTAGGTTAAAACAACCTTTCCTTAGAACTTGGAGGCCACTCAATACTAAGATGGCCACCCAATTTTCATTCCTTTTAGAGAAATCGTGGTCTTCTTCCCCCTCTTTCAAAATCTGGTATTCTGAAATTTTATCTTGGTGTGAATATTATGTCTCCCTATCCATTAACCACTCTCTGCAGTTTTCAATTTGAGTTGTTAAATTTCTTTATATTTTAGAAATATCCTTGTATTATTTAATTTACTCTCTCCTTCCCTTTACTAGTTTCTATTTCTGGAACTCCCATTGTCCAGATTTGGGGTTGGCCTCTCATTGTATCAGTTATCTACTGCTACACAATGAATTACTACAAAAAGCAGCTTAAAGCAAAACACATTTACTACCTTATGGTTTCCATGGGTCATGAATCTGGGAACAGCTCAGCTGAGTCTTCTGCTCAGGGTCTCAAAGGCGAAAATCAAGGATTCAATGGGTCTGCAGTCTCATCTGGAGGTTGACTGGGGAAAACTTAGTTTCAAGCTTGGCAGAATTCATCTCCTTGCAGCTATAGGACTGAGAGCCCCTGGTTTATTGGTTGTTGGCTAGAAGCCGCCCTCAGCTCATAGAAGCCACCCTCAGATACTTGCCACATGGACTCCCACATGGCTGCTCTCTTCTTCAAAGCCCTCTGGGGAAAGAGAATCCCTAGCACTAGTCTTTGAGCAAGAAAGGATCTTACATAATGTAACATAATCATAAAAGTGGCATCCCATCACATTTTCTATAGTCAGTTCACTAGAAGAAAGCACAAGTTCAGCCCACACTCTAGGAGAGGAGAATATACCAGAGAATAAACACCAGGAGGTAGAGGAGGTGGGGATCATGGAGGGGCCATCCTCGCTTCTGTCTGCTATATCCCAGATCTCTTAGTCACCCCACCCTCTGTATACATATTCATGACCAGATATTTTTTCCTTTAATCTATGCTCTGGAAGATTTCCTCTTCATTTGCCTGTTCTTCCTGAGAATAAGAGGCCAGTGAAGTAGGAGAAAAATCACAATACTGTGATGTGCTGGATGTCTAATGAAGGATGTATTTCAAAGAAAAGGGAGTGGTCAACAATGTTAAAACTATATTTTATTTGTTAATGAGTCAAGAAAGATGAGGACTGATAATTCTCCCTCCTCCCCATTGTATTTAACAGCATGGGAACATTGTGACCTTGGCAAGAATGATTTTGGTGGAATGTTGGGGTAGAAGCCATTCGGAGTTGGTTCAAAAGATAATGGGAAGAGACAAACCAGAGTTAGAAACTACAGACAATGCTATGGAGGTGTGGGGTTTTAAAAATTAATTTTTTCCAGTTTTATTGAAAAATAGTTGACATATTGGAAGAGTTTTTCTATTCAGTTAAATAGAGTGAATGAGATATGTTGGACATGGATGCAGGATCAGGAGAGAGATTATTTAACATGTGAAAAGTTATTACATGTGCAGGGGCTAAAAAATATGAATACTTTTCCTCCCACCTTCTAAGTTTTTTTCTAGCTGGGTTTATAATCAAATTAATACAGACAGATTAACAAGAGAAAATAAAAGTTTAATACATGCATATGGGGAATTCACATAGGTGTGACCATTGCATAAATATTCCAAAGACAGTGAGGCAACATTAGCTATGTAAGACATTTTTGGACAAAGGAAAAAGGGGAGGGGTGAGATGGGGTATTAGATTTCAGAAGTGAGAAAGGGTAATAGTTGAGAAAAAGAGGCACAGAACACACAAGGCAGGAAAATCCTTGCTAAGCAACTCAAAAACAATGGGACACAAGAGGTGTCCGGCAAACAGGGGCCTGCCCGAGGCGGCCCTCTCGTTTGCTGTATACTTAATTCAAACTAGGCTAAGGAAACATTTTAAACTCTCCTTACTGAAGCAGGTTTCTCTGTCTGAATATTTTGGGCAGGAAAGAGGGAAGGGTCAAACTTTCCTTCTGAGTCTTTTGTTTCTTAATAAAGAGCTTAAAATCAATATTCCAAAAGGGCAGCTTCATGGTGACAGAATTTTGCTCCCTGTACATGTTTACATGCTGGTGGTAGTGACCTAGGAGAGAAGAGCAAAAATTAAAGTGACTCAGGAGAGAAAGGAGGCAGTAGCTGGACCAATAACCTTTAATAGATAAAGGACAACAGAATCTGATGTGCCAGGGAGGATGGTAGTTGGAAAGGCAAAGGTTAATAGCAGGAATTTGCCTCACTGAGGGGACATAGGAGGGGAAGGGGGAGGGAAAGGGAGAGAGAGAGAGAACCTAGAGTTATATAACTATCCACACCATCATTCCAACATGAAAGCAAAATAAAGGCATTTTGAGACATGCATACCGCAGAAAATGTCCTACTATTTACCCTTTTGGGAAAAAAAATCGAGGATCTTCTTTTGCGAAACTTAAAAAATAAATCTAAGGAAGGAAAAGGTATCAGGTCAAGATGGCTTATGGTAAATAAGCCTGGAATTTATGGAGTTATGTAGTGTGACTGGCTGGGGAACAAACATATACATTGTTCAAAAACCAGTTGTTAATCTGAAAACAAAATGCACTCAAATGAGGGTGAAAGAGACATTTTTAAAAGCTGAGTTTGACAGATTTGGGCTCCTTCCAAAAGAAATGCCACATCTGTGCCTGGTTCTTCCTGTTGTCTTTGAATTACCAGCCAAGTTTGGTGCTGGATGAGATCTATTGTTCAAGTGAGTCTGTTGTGACGTATATTCCTTCTCTAAAGGCAGGTAGGTGAGCAGATGTTACTGGGGAGTGTGGTGGGCACAATATCTTCTCTATTTTTTAATTTTCTTGGGTTTCCTGGGCCAACTTTGATTTTTTCATAATTAGTCATTCTGTTTATTCTTCTTGGTCCTTCTCTTTAGATGATTAATTTTGGGAAATCGCTCTTTGTTACCTGGCAACAAGCTAGCTGAGACGGATAGTTCACGCCGCTCAGGGGCAGAGCCTGATATTTTCTATGTAATCAAGTGTTCTGCCTGCCTCCGCTGGGAGGCCAAATTCAATTTCTCACAGTAGCAAGCACCCTCAAAGTTTTCAGATGTGGACAGCTGGCATTTCCCAGGAGGTTCCTAAGTAACTGGCACCCAAACTCAGACTTCTTAGTGCTCCAGACCAAATGTTTGTTTTTCACACTCAAGACCACTGTCATACTCACTTTTATAAAGAGCAACAGAAATCAGGACTTCTCTGTTGGAGCCCAGCCCCACCATGTGTTCAGCTGCTCTCCAGATCAAGCACGTCTCTCGAGTCTACAAGATTGTGAGAGGCCAGGGTCCTTCCAGCTTCCACCATGTATTGCCTCTGGTGTTTGCCTGCATCTCTTGGGTGATGCTCTAATGGCTCTTGATTATCTTTTCCTGCTTCTACATGAAAGGCTACACTAATGAATGGGGGTGGTTGGCATGGTTTCCAAAGCCCCTGCATAGATCTCTTCTCCTAAAGAGCATCTGAAACTGGCATACTGTCTGTGGAGGTGTGTGTGTGTGTGTGTGTGTGTGTGTGTGTGTGTGTGTGTGTGTGAATGACAGGGTTTACTTTCAGGTGGGAGCCCTTCGGGGAACACATATGCTAATTTTGTTGACAAAAAAGGCTAAGGCTTTACTCAGATGTGACAGTGTTTATACTCTTGGAGCCCTTGAAGTATAATAGGTCACTTTTTCTTCAGCTACCACATCTCCCAGTTTTCCTCCCTATGACTGAAGACAATAGTGACCGGCTGCCTGTTGAGTGTGAAGACAGATGGAAAAGCAGCCACCAGCATCACTGTTCTGTAGAAAGCCTTCCAATACATGCCAGCCCCCCACTTGTGCTCTGAATAGGCCAGGGCTAAGCTTAGTGCCTCCCTGGAGCTTACAAAGGAGACAGCTGCAACCTATATGGCAGCCTTCTGATGGATGGCTTGTCTTGTCATTCATTACAGTATGCCCCAATCTTCTTTCTGCATTCCAGAAATCAGTCAAAATCTCTAATCCACTCATTGCCTATTGAGGTTGCTTTCCCCTCTGCATTTCTTTACTTGTAATACATATGCTCATCCAACATTTTGAACCAGAATCCTAACCCCTTTATTTTAAAAGGAGTCTGGGCTTGAAAGAATAGGGTACTCTGAACCCTGCCTTTTGTGTTTGTATAAGGTGTTAATATAGGACACTTTTGCTCTCAATTCTGACTATAGCCTCAAAAGGTTGAGTTGAAAATAATAGGTGGAAGTGTTCTCACATTCCCAAAAGAGGTGCTGTTGAAAGGGGCTGTTTTCCTGACCTACCCTAACATCCTATTCTAACATTCACCAAAGGCTATAAGAGGTGAATGTTAAAGAGGGAGTTCCTTTGAAAAAAGCCTGGCAAGCTGAGGCTCTTTTCATTGGGAAAGGGAAAGAGCTGTTTCCTCCTTCCTCAAGCCTAGTGAGAAGGGCTTCAGTCTCTCTGCTTTGGCTTCAGAGACACACTTGGAAAGCTTTGTAGGTGCTCCCTAGAGTTTGGGGATGTGTTTGAGCCATACCTATGAAGCCAAAGCAGAAAGACTAAGCTGAAACCACATGTGAAGACAGGAAAGGAAAGAGGGTTGTGATGGGGACAGGCAGTATACTCAAGGATGTTTGAGTATACCGTGGACCAAGTGGACAGTGAGGATTGTAAATGGATGGATCTGGAAGGAGCCTTATACAGGAGAGCAACCTAATGAGGTAATCCTATCAGTTTCAGGGCAAAGGAACCCCACTGGGTCTGATGCTGAGGGTGCCAGTTGTCACAACAGTTCAGTTAGGGAGTGTATCACCCATGTGAGGGGACTGGGCAATGTGAGATCTCAGGGGTCCTCTGAAGACCTCACAGGTGCACTCAAAGAAAAAAGTCATGTTGGAGCCTCCATAACTCATCCTCAATTATAGCCCCAGATCAGCTGGTAGAGAAAAGAAGCTCAAGGAAATAGAAAGAAAACTGATCATGCCCATCTGTTCCATTGCAAGTTTTCAGTCCAAAACTTACTCAGCAAGTTTGAGCTGAGTAAGGAAGAAGCTTCTACATAATGTAGTTTGGAGTTCTTACTATATACATGGAACTAGCTAGATATCTTGATAGTGAAATAAAGCTGTTACCAAGACTACAAATGGGAGGCCTTTTTTATTTCCTGAGAGTTATTGTAAGATTTATGGGGTCTATCTTAGATTTTATCCAACAGGCAGAAAAGAAATACCTCCATAGGCAGGTTTGAAAGGGCAATGAAGAAACAGAATGAAATTGTTTTCTGCTTATACCCATGGAAGTTACATGTCTGCTCACTCTGATCCAATTTTCAAATGTACCTTTTGAGGAAAGATGAAATTGGAATTGTGTGTGTTATGTACCGTTAAGTCAGCTCTGTCTCCTGGTGACCCTATAAATGAGTGATGTCCATAATGTGCTGTCCTCAACAGCCCTGCTCAGCTCCTGTGGACTCATGTCTATGGCTTCTTTTATGGAGTCAATCCATCTCACATTTGGTCTACCTCTATTTCTGCTGCCTTCAATTTTCCCAAAGAACCCTGCCTTCTTATGACATGCTTGAAATAGGACAGCTTCAGTTCTGTCATTTTTGCCTTTAGTGATGTTTCAGGCTTAATTTGCTCTAGGACCTTCTTGTTCATCTTTCTGGCAGTCCAGGGTATCTGTAGAGCTCTCTTCCAATACCATATTTCAAATGAATACATCTTTTTCCTATTAATCTTCTTCACTGTCCAACTTTCACATCTGTACATAGTAATTAGGAATGTGAGGATGTGGGTGATCTTAGCCTTGGTCTCTAATGACATGTCTTTGCTCTAGGTCAGTGGTTGGCAAACTCATTAGTCAACAGAGCCAAATATCAACAGTACAACGATTGAAATTTCTTTTGAGAGCCAAATTTTTAAAACTTAAACTTCTTCTAACGCCACTTCTTCAAAAGAAGTGGTATTTCACCCATGCTGTGGTATTTTGTGGAAGACCCACACTCAAGGGGCCAAAGAGGTGCATGTGGCTCGCAAGCGGCTGTTTGCTGACCACTGCTCTAGGTGATCTTCACTAATTCTTCCATTGTTGAGTCTCAGCATTCTTTTGATAACTTGGTTGCAATCTCCATTTGATTGATGATTGAACCAAGGAAAGCAAAAATCATCAAGTTCATTGTATTTATTGTCTATGTTAAAGTCCTATATTCTTCTGTAGTCGTGATTTTTGTCTTCTGCCATATTCCCATTGCCAAGAACTACGTCTAGCACATCATGGGCAGTTGCTAAAATGTGTCGAATAAAAGAATGAATGCTTGAGTGATTATTCAAAGTGGACAGGAGGATCTGCTACCCCAGTGTCCAAGGCCATGATTCTTAGTTGGTATCTGAAGGGGTTGATACATAGCACCCCCTTTCTTCCCAGGCTTGAGTTCAAAACCAAATGAGAGATAGATGCAGGAATAGTGCAGATGGAAATTAAAATATCACTTTAGATCACTGGTTCCCAACATGGGGCACATGTCCCACAGGAGGGCAATTTGATTTTTAAGGGGGACAATTAGAGAATGAGTTATGAGCAGTGAATTTTTTGCATTTCTTATGGTTCCAGGGGCCTCATATGCAGTATATAAATATATATCATGGCATATTTATGCATTTCTATTTTCCATTATATGTTTTGAAACTTTATTTGCTATTTTTCAATATCACTTCATATTATTATTATTTTTTAACAATTTCTTAGTGAGATTTCTTCCTCAGTACTTCAACTGTCCTTTTGTTCTTTTATTTTTCTCTTTCATGGATGCTATGTTCTTCAGAAGCTTGTTTAGACCAAGTTAATGCCCTTTTAAGCTTCCTCCACATGAATAGGAATTAACTTTTTGAGTAATAAGAATTATATGTCACAGGGTGGGCATCAGGATTTTAGAGATGCTTAGGTGGGGCATGGCCAAAAATGGTTGGGAACCTCTGCTTTAGATACTGTTAAAGCTATGTTGGGGGGAATTGCCAAGTGGTTTGCTAACACTAAACCCTAGAGCAGGAGGCTGCTCTGGGCAACTTCAGTCCTCCATGGGCAGAACCTGGAAAAGCAACAATAGAGTGAATTTAAAAAAATGGAGAAGACGGGATGTGCAGGCCTGGCTTTTTCTCCCAACTTATTCATCTGAGCAGTTGCTCCTCCTTTCCTGGGAGGACTGAGAGCTGTGGGTGGAGAGAGATCAGATATTTGACTCCTATGGAAGTGTCTCCACATGGGAGGAAATACCAAGACAGAAAATAAAAGTATTCCCCTTGACATCATTATCTAGTTCCTCTATCAGTTATGGGCCACCTCATAAGGGATGAGCCATCATTAACCCCAAACTACCCACTCCCCAGGCTCTGGAACTAACATTCGCTGCATCCTTGTCTGGGCAGTTCTGGCTCCCTCACCCTCAGGGGGCTTCCCTGCCAGAAGGAAGGGTTGGTGGGGCAGGGGAGGCCTTATTCTGAGTGCCTTTCATTTTCTGTTCTGC